>NW_027465938.1:0-300000 GCF_049634645.1 Pelodiscus sinensis | reverse complement strand
GGTACTGGTCATAAATTGTAAGCACTTGGTGTCACCAGCTCATTATAAAAGACCTTGGTACACACTCCCCACAGACACCAACCCAGGTTCGGGAATGGGTCTAAAATGACAGCATGAGGGATAGAGATGATCCAATCAAACCATGAGGTACAGGGTAATGGGTGATATCTATGTCGCATCAGAGGATGATAATCTGGCATCAGAGAGTGACAACCTGACACATAAGGAGTGATATGTTACTTGTTTGTACCTGTATACAAAGTGATGTTTTGGGGAGACAGTCTTTGAATGATCTATAGGGCACTGGGACCACCCTCTGATTGAGCCATCCATTGTTGCGAATTACATATGCAAAGTGGTTCAGTAGAGTCTACTGACAACTACTACTGTACTTTGCTTAACAATACACCTGGCCAGACACATCTGATTTGTGGTTTTTGGGGGCTCTCTTGGGGTCTGTTATGGCAAGTAAGTGCACAAGTCGACACGGCACACACCATTGAGCACACATGCCAGCAGCCTTCTGGCTATCATCATTGACAGAGCCAGGACAACTCGGCAATAAATCCTGACTGACTACAGTGTTTACAGGGGCTCCTCCTTATAGCCGTGTCTCACACGCCACTCCTCCACTGCCTACTCCCTTGTGGGACACCAAACTCACGTTGTGTGTACTGGTTGTCTTTGGGGATGCCACAGTACTGACATCATGGAGCTGTAGCAGCTGCAAAGCAGTGCCAGGCTCATGGGCCTTGTGCTGTACCTCATGACACAGTTCATCCAAACTGCCCACTTGCTACTTCAGCACGACAACGAGCAGCCTGAAGTTTCACCAAAGAAAACTTCAACTCCAGGCTGAGCAGGTTGTAGAGTGTGCCTCTGGCTGCCTAAAGGGGAGGTTCAGTACTCTCCTCACCCACCTGGACATGAGAATGTGCAACATCCCCTATATGGTGGCACAACCTATGTGAGAGCAGGGAGAGACTTCCCTGTCAGAATGGGGAGCAGAGGCTGAATGGCTGGCCAGGGCTTATGAGCAGCTGGACACCGGTGCCATTCAGAGAGCACATCAAAGGGCTGTGATCATCTGGGAGGCTTTGAGGGAGAGTTTCATCCAAGGCCACTTGTGAGGCTCTCCCCTGTGCCTCTCCACCAGGGGACCTGCATTCCCCCCTGTGCCTTTTCTCCCAACCCCTTCCTTCTCCTGCCCTCCTGTCTCACCTTCCCCCTTCCCTGCAGAGCAAATAAAGATACCTTTTAAAAAACTGTGTTTATTTTGGGGTTATACAACAGGGGAGGGACTGGGGAAAGAACCTTGAATGTGGGAGGAGGGTGCAGGAGATCATGGATGGGTCTGGGACTGGTGAGTGCCTTGGGTAGGTCTGGAGGCTTCAGCTGCCTGAGAGGTTCCAGGTGTCACATGTTCTGAGGCCCCTGGGGGTGGGAGAGAGGAGTTGGGGTGGAGGAAGTGGCTGGTGGCCTGCTCCATTCACGTGGTCATGTGTTCCATCACAGAGGTGAGGGAGAAGCACATGGCTACGTTCTGGTGCACCAGCTGATCCCAAGAGGCCTTCCACTGCTCCCAGTCAGACCAGCGCTCCTCCTGGTCAGGGCCCGCTGCTGACACTCATTGTCAAGTCCCAGACAAGGGACTAGAGGCAGGACATCTGGTCCCACAGCAGGTTTTCCTGAGTTCACTTCCTCTGGTGGAACCCGCAGACTTGGGATGATGGCATGGGAGGTGATGGACACAGCATGTTTGTAGCTGGCCCAACTCTGAAGAAAAGTTACAAGGGGAGTCATCCCAGGAGACACTGTGTATAAAGCCTAGCCCTAATATTTGCATCGACACCAAAGCTCCCGGTTCAGATGAGGATGATGTGCTTCGAGCAAGGCCATCTATTGCCTAGACAAGGGGCACTTTCCTGCAGGGACATGGATGTCCCAGGGGAGCCTCACTACACACACAGCCCAGGAACAAGCAGGCATGGGAATGTGTCGGCCAAGCCAGGAGCCTACGAGTAGGAGGAGGAGATGGTGGGGGCTTAGCTGCCTTCTGTGTCCCTCAGAGAGGGTATGTCTAAACTACAACACTATTTCAAATTAACTTAATTCAAAATATTTAATTCAAATTAAGCTAATTCGAAATAACGCATCTATACACAAAAACTATTTCAAAATAATGTTTTGCTATTTCGAAATAGCATGTCCACACTGAGTGGACCCTGAACTGAAGTTAAGGCTGGCCGGAACCAGTGCCAGCAGGTTAGGACTTAGTGTATGGGGCTGCTGCCTGAGGCTAACTGAGCTCCGTGCATAAAGGGACCCTACCCCCACCCCATACAGACAGTTATCAGGGTTCCCCGCTTGCTTGTCTACCTCGATGAGGACAGCAAAGCAGTCCTGTCTTGGAGTGCCCTGAGTGCCTGCACTCGGGACACCACAGCACTCGGCCACATGGAGCCAGAGCTGCCCCTGGGCACACCGGTGCGTCTTGTGGGGTCGTTGCCATCAGCCCGGCTGCACTTGCTGCAAGCTGCCATCTGGGGGGTCTATCGGCAGGCTGTCAGAATCCAGGAGGCCCTGAGGGAGAGCGTCCATCCCGAGGAGCCCTCAGATCCTCCCTGGTCCTCCCCACCAGGGGCTTGTGCCCCATATTTCCCTCACATCCTTCCACTTACCCCTCCCTAGCCCCCTTTCCTGATGTCAAATAAAAGACATGTATGTTCAAAAATAGAAATTGGGTTTATTGAACAAAACTGGGGGGGTGCTGAACCTCTGGGGAGACTGGGAAAAGGAGGTGGGAAAGGGGAAGAGAGACGATGGGAGAGGGGAGGGGGAAACCTGGGAGGAGAGAGCTGGAAGGGGGAAGCAAGGGGAAGAAGGGGGAGGAGAAGCTCAGGGCCCAAGGTTGGGGGTCTCGCCAGACCAACTTGATTTTCATTCAAACCTGCTCCTGGGTTCACATGTGGCCTTTGGTGTCCAGGCTCGCAGCTATGCTGCCATAGACGGCAGCATTCCTCTGTCTAGTGTGGAAATCATGGACTTTGGGGGCATCCCCCCAAACCTGAATAAGGTCTATGATTTCCACTCTTGACAGGAAGGCGTCCGCCTTCTCCAGCCCTGTCAGGCTCCTGGGAGCTGGCAGACTGTTCCTGGGGAGCGATGGAGGGCTGGCTGCCAGTGGCTTGCTGGCTCATGTTTTGGGGCCACTGGGTCAGGGGCCCCTCGTGGCTACTGCTGGCTCTGGGCTGGCAGGCTTGGAGCTAGCACAGGCACTGTGGCCAGGGTCTACCCCTTTAATGGCTCCGGGGGGGAGGAGGGGGCAGGAGAGTAAGTTTTCCTGGTTGTGCTCAGAGTGGCCACCAAGGCTCCCTGGGAAGGGCTGGAGGCCCCCTATTTTGAATTAAGTGTCTACACAGCACTTAATTCAAAATAGCTATTTCAAATTTGGCATTACTCCTCATAGAATGAGGTTTACCAAATTCGAATTAAGGGCTCCGCTATTTTATATTAAATTTGAAATAGCGGTTTGCATGTATATACGCTATTAAAGTTAATTTTAACGGCTATTATTTCAAATTAACTTTGCAGTGTAGACATACCCAGAGAGAACTTCTATGCCTGCCCACTGGAGGGAGATGAGCTCTTGGAGGAGGTGTGTGAGAGCAGCAGAGGCTGCTTGCTGGAGAGCGTGCTAAAGAGTTTCCCTCCTCTTTGTCCCCCCAGCAGGGTCCTTTGCACAGGATCAGTGTCCTCAGTGTCACCATGTTTGGCCAGGAGCAGATGCTGCCCAAATGCGGGAATGAGCCCGTGCTGTGTGAGGCACTGCTGTGTATCATGACCCCAGCCTTCTTTGTTGTGCCTTGTCATGGGAAGGTGTCCCACAACAGAGTCCAGAGTAAGGCAGGCTTCTCCAGGAACCTTGTGAGAAGGACCAAGAGGTTCCTGTACGAGAGCATCAGGGAGCTGAGTGTTCTGGACTTGTGCTCCACATGCACAGGCTGTTGTGTGACTCCCAGGCTGAGTAAGCAGAGCCAGGAGCACACAGCCCCTCGCAGCCCACTGCCTGCCCCCCTGTGTGTATAGGAAAAGTTATAGAACTCACCCGAAGTGCCTTCGCTTGGATTGTTTGAGGCCTGGGAGACTTTGTGCAGGGAGGGGCAGGAGGAGAGGGACTGGATCCAAGGTGAGGAGCAGTTCCTGGCTGGCAGGCATGGTGGCCTAGATGGCGTGCTCTTCCTTCTCCTTCTTGTCTGCAACTCTGTCTTCATAGAGGCTGATGCCAGGCGTGTCCTGGCCAGACTCGACAATGATGTCTGGTACCCCTCCCAGGATGGCCTCGAGCTGTTCATAATAGCAGAAGATATAAGGAGCTGCCCCAGAATGTCCACTCTCCTCCCTGGCCTTGTTGTAGGCCTGCTGGAGCTCCTTTATTTTCATGCAGACCTGGTCAAGGGTCTACATGTGCCCCTTTTTGGCTAGGCAGCCATCCATCCAGCTGTAGATGTCCGCATTTCTCCCCCTGTTGCAGAGATCCTGGAGGTTGGTCTCCTTGAACCAGACCTCAATTAAGTCCAGAATCTCCTCACCAGTCCAGGCTGGTGACCTCTTTTGTCACTGGTCGGGGCAGTTGAGGGAGCAGCAGGAGTCCTGGAAGCTGTGGGGGGCTCAGAGGGAGTGCTAGGGTCTGACATGACTCCTGGATGGGTGCTATGTGGCACGAGTCTTTGAAAGGTCCACACATGCAACAAGCCATTTTCCTTCAGCCTGTTGCTTTAAGCTCTGCAGAAGACAGGGAGCAGTAGAGATGTCAGGTGTGGCCAGACCTGAGAGGCCTCTGGAGGCCAATTATTTCAAAATAGCAGCAGCAGAGTGTCCACGCTCATGCTAAGAGTGAACATCTCACACTTCTGAACTCCTTTGGTAGCCTATGTTAGGATAGTTCTGGCTCTGAATAGGCACTGGTGAGCATTTGGAAAATCTGGGGAGGAGTCACCCTGACATGAATCCGGTGCTTGGGAACCCTTGCAAAAGGGATTCAGAGGGGCAACAGCCATTTTTCCAGCCCAGCAGATGCAATATTAGTCTGGAAAGGAAGTTTGTGCTTCAATTCTACACCTTTCCAGAGTGTGGAAAGGTGAATTCCATGTTCCAAACCCCCATAAGTTCCCTGTACAAAGTCAGTTTACTCCGTTTCAGATCCTTTTCCCCCTCATCAAGCAAGGGAAGGCTTGACCTGGGGGTCTCCCACATCCTGAGCAATTACATTAACCACTGAGCTAGCAGTTAGAAGATAGATCCTCCTCCTCCACTGTTTTTTTGTACGCCTTCAGTGCCTGGTGAGGGCTCCTGGCTATGAGTCTCAAATAGAGATAGGCACCTCCTTGCCACCTGGACTTCTGTACCTAACTCCCTGTGAGGGGCAGAACTTTGCACTCACCTCTTTCCTTGACACCTCTCATTGGCTGGCTTATACAGCTCCCTAGTCAGCACCTTCGTTTTGTGCATCGCAGCGATTTTCCAGGTGCCTAAAATTTAAACTCAGCATCACTTGGCCTATGAAACAAGTCACTAGTTTATTTACAATTGTTTGCTTAGCAGTAACACCAAGTGGAACCAGTCATGGATCAAGATCCCATTTTTCTAGGTCCTGTACAAACACAGAGCAAAGGGACTGTCCATGCTCAGAGAGCTTATAATCTACATATAAAACAAGCAATGGATAAAGACAGACAGCAAAGCACAGGTAAACAATACTGACCAGCATGATAAGCAGTCATCTCAGCACACCAGCTGCCTAACCATTGGCAAGTTTTTTGATAAGCACCATTGCAGAGGAGAGGCTTAAGAAGGGACCTGAAGCAGGACAATGTGTTTATGGGGAGCTTTTCACCTGTGCGAGGTACAGCATGGGAGAAAGCACCAAGATGTTTGTACAAAAATGTAACAATTAAATAAGTGGGCCATGAAGGCTGGCATCATTGGCAGAGGGGAGGTTTAAATCCTGCACAAATTGATAGTGACGAGATGTTACTCCTTTCTAGTGACTGTTTCATGGTCTGTATAAAAAGGAATTAGTGGTCTCAGTTCACTTAGTTCCAACGCATTTGGAACTCAGGGTACGTCTAGACTACATGGCTCCGTCGACGGAGCCATGTAGATTTGTTTGTTCAGGAAAGGGAAATGAAGCCACAATTTAAATAATCGCGGCTTCATTTAAATTTAAATGGCTGCCCCGCTCTGCCGATCAGCTGTTTGTCGGCAGATTGGGGCAGTCTGGACGCTACCCTGCTGACATGAAAGCCCTTTATCGACCTCCCCAGTAAACCTCATCCTACGAGGCATAACAGAGAGGTCGATAAAGGGCTTTCAGGTCAGCGCGGGCGCGTCCAGACTAGCGCGCTGAGCCGACAAACAGCTGATCAGCTGTTTGTCGGCTCATCGCGGCAGCCATTTAAATTTAAATGAAGCTTCACTTATTTAAATCACGGCTTCATTTCCCTTTGCCAATCAGCCTAATCTACATGGCTCCATCGATGGAGCCATATAGTTTAGACACACCCTAAGTGGCACCTAATAAACACACTCAGCAGCAAGGCCAAGGAATAACTGGATTTGTAAAATGAACTACACCTCAATGTATCATGCTCCTTCTAGGATGTATGGACTTAGGGGACTGATTCTGATCTCATTTACACCTATATATTTCCATGGGCTTAAATCCAGTTTGTTACCCTTGATTTATACTAATAAGTATAAAGTATTATCTGTCAACCTATATCATGCAATATTTATATTTAGAATAGAAAGAAAGTATAAATTAGAGTTGTGGTGGAACCTACTTATTCCCTCTTTCACATTCCCGTGAATTGCTTTTCATTCTATGTCCCTCTCGTCTTGTTCCGTGAGGCCATATTTGCTATGATTTATATCAGTAAATCAATGTAATTGAACTGAAATAATCAGTTTACACCATAATTAAAACAAAATATGACCTTTGATGGATTTTACCAACCAATACCCTTCCCCAGCCAAACCAATTTACCATCTACAATTTATTAATTAAACAGACTTTTGTATCACTTTACAAAAGCATCCCTTTTGGGACACAATTTAAGCATACCACTGAAATGCAGAGAGGCAAATCATCCTCTTGAGCTATAAGAGCCAGATGGCTCTACTGCCATATACCAATGAATCCTTCATTTGCGTTTTAAAATAAAAGATTGAGGTGATAAAATATTTGTACAGAATGGTCTCAAAAGCTCCCTGGGGTCATCTTGTTTTGAGGAACATTTCACACTCATATTTCCACGAAAAACATTTTGTTGATGACAATAGCAAAAAAAAAATCAAGATGTATCATTTATGCAAAAATCAATCTGACTAAATATCTATTGTGAAATGTCAACTTGAACCAGATGAGAACTCCATTAAATAGAGGATATCAAAGTCTATTTTAAGACCAAATAAACTTGAACCAATACATACTTATCTGAGAATGAAGAACTGCATAAAGAAGCATGTAATAGCATGCTTCTCAGTTCTGCTATAGATAAGGATGAGTTGGCTTTTTTTTACTAATCTCTGATTTAGTACCATAGCTATTCAAAACTTTATGTAGCTGAAATTTGATATATAAGTCATCAGAATTAATGTCTACTTTTTAATTTGAAAAATTGGCATAAATCCATTCAACTGTTTAGGTGAATAAGGACAATGTATGTCCTTTCAGAATTTTGGGGAATGAATGTCTTTGAGAAACAGAGATCTGTATTAACTGAAGTCCATGAAGTCGAACACTTCCATATCAAAAGAAAATATATACAGAGCTTTTCATCCTCAAAACATTTTACAAATATTAATGAATCCCCTCAACACATGCATTAGGTGTAATAAGCAAGAACTTTAAGTGGTGAAAGGAAGGCAAATAGATTAAGTGGTTTCCAAAAGCTACAAAGGGATTTTGAGCCAGATTTCCAATTTGCTATGCACCCATATTTGGGGCCAGATTTTCAGAAATATTCAGTTCTCATTTAGGCACCTAAATGAAGTGGTGAGACTTCTGGAAGCACTCAGCATCCACTTAAAGCAATGAGCTACTAGTTGCAAACCATTTTAAAAATCTGAACCTTTTATTTAGGTGTCTAAATAGGAACTATTGCATGCTGAGCTCTCATGAGAATTTGGCCCTTAGCATCAGCGAGGGCTTCCTGGCATTGAGTTCTGTGCTGAGATCATGCACACAAGCATAACTATGATAACAGAAGACAGTCCGTGAGAATGAAATCATGCTGCATAGTAATATACATGTAGATCTCTGGAGCAAATTGTGTGATACTAACACAATACCAAAATTATGGCAGTACAAAATGCAAAAGATAAGGCCCAAGTCCAAAGTAAAGCCCATTGAAATCAAGAGTAGTGGTAGAAATGTAGCTGTGTTAGTCTGGTGCAGCTGAAACAAAAAACAGGACTATGTAGCTCTTTAAAGACTAACAAGATGGTTTAATAGGTGATGAGCTTTCATGGGCCAGACCCACTTCCTCAGATCAAATAGTGGAAGAAAATTGTCACAACTATATAAACCAAAGGATACAATTTAAAAAATGAACACATATGAAAAGGACAAATCAAATTTCAGAACAGAAGGGGGATGGAGGAGGGGAAAGGGGGAGAGGTAAATGTCTGTGAGCTAATGATATTAGATGTGATAATTGGGGAAGCTATCTTTGTAATGGGTACTCTTTACATTACAAAGATAGCTTCCCCAATTATCACCTCTAATATCATTAGCTCACAGACATTTACCTCCCCCCCCCCAATCCCCGTTCTGTTCTGAAATTTGATTTGTTTTTTTCATATGTGTTTATTTTTTTAATTGTATCCTTTGGTATATATGGTTGTGACAATTTTCTTCCACTATTTATCTGAGGAAGTGGGTCTGGCCCACGGAAGCTCATCACCTATTAAACCATCTTGTTAGTCTTTAAAGTGCTACACTGTCCTGTTTTTTGAAATCAAGAAGCAATGTTTTATTGACTTCAGTAGGTTTTCCATAAGGCCTGTAGTATAGTCAAGAAGAGATAATCAACTGTTCAAGAACTTCAATGACAGATTTTTCTGTATACACAAATCCATACAAACAGTACTACCATTACAAGTACATTAGTCTCCAAAAATACACCATCAATATACATCTGCAGGATGCCCAACAGCTTTTGTGAGCCCCCAGTCAAGGTTTGCATGTGGGGGAGGTGGTCCCAGCTCCAAGTCACCATAAGGTGCAGGGCCTTAGGAGGAAAGAGCAGGGATGGGGGCAGCCAGCCCTGAGCGCAGCCAAGACCACAGCACTTGGCCCTACCCCAGCCCTCAGGGACACACAGAGTGTGCAGCAAGGTGTTCTGACACAATTTAAAGGGCCTAGGGCCCCAGCTGCCACCACTGCTGCAATAGTCATAGTGGTGCTGGCCAGGAGTCCCAGACCTCTTTGAATCAGGGGACTTTGGGGAAACTGCACCCTTTGCTTCCCGCCATCCCTCTCCCCCAGCAGGCCCGTACATTTAAAACCATAAGTGCCAACTTCCCCTCTAGCTAGGGGATGCTGGATCCCCGCTCTGCCCCAGGTCCTGGGAGGACAGGGGGAGAAGTGATCAACAGGTCCACCAGCAGGCAAGAGGTACAGGAAGAAGGGAGGCTGAGGGCTAGTTTGGTTGCTAGTGGGTGCTCAGCACCCACTGATTTTTCACCATAGGTGTTCCAGCCCCAGAGCACCCACAGAGTCAGCACCAAATTTGAAACATAAGACCAGAAGAGCTAAAACATTCTAAGCTAAGACTGGACATCCTTGACTGAGCAGAAATGAATTTAATATGGCTTTTCCATAAAAGTCCACCTCTAACAAATAGAGGTTTATTCCACCACTGTATTTTGCAGAGAGGTCATATTTTAAAATTATCAGCTCAAAGTTAATTTCAGATTGGTGACAGGAAAATAGGGAAACAATTTCACTAGGATGGTGGTGAAGCACTAATAAAATCTAATATTCCTACCTTAAATAAGTTTGGAAGAAGTTTGGCTTTTCATGTTATTTTGTCAACTCTATGGTATATTTCAGTGAAAAACAAGTTTATTAGTACACTTTAATTTCAAAATGTGGAAAAATAGTATGAATTGATAACTTCTGCTTACTCAATTTAGTCCTGAGTGGAGCACAGGATCAGGTCCAGGAGATAACCGTTACAGGACTGCTTGGAAATAGTGACCATAATATAATAACTTTTAACATTCCTGTGGTGGGAAGAACACCTCAGCAGTCCAGCACCCTGGCATTTAATTTCAAAAAGGGGAATTACACAAAAATGAGGAGGTTAGTTAAACAGAAATTAAAAGGCACAATGACTAGAGCCAAATCCCTGCAAGCTGCTATGGAAACTTTTTAAAGACACCATAATAGAGGCCCAACTTAAATGTATACCCCAAATTAAACAACATAGCAAGAGACCTAAAAAAGTCACCGTGGCTTAACCACCATGTAAAAGAAGCAGTGATGGATGAAAAGGTATCTTTTAGGAACTGGAAGTCCAATCCTAATGAGATAAATAGAAAGGAACATAAACACTGTCAAATCAAGTGTAAACATGTAATAAGAAAAGCAAAAAAAGATTTTGAGGAACAGCTAGCCAAAAACTCAAAAAGAAATAACAAAATGTTTGTTAAATACATTAGAAGCAGGAAGCCTGCTAAAAAACCTGTGGGTCCCCTAGATGATCGAGATATAAAAGGAGCAATCAAGGATGATAAAGCCATAGCAGATAAACTAAATGATTTCTTTGCTTCAGTCTTCACAGCTGAGGACCTTAGGGAGATTCCTAAATCTGCACCGTCCTTTGTGGGTGATGAATCTGAGGAGCTGTCCCGGATTGATGTGTCATTAGAGGAAGTTTTGGAACAAATAGAAAAACTTAATGTTAACAAATCTCTGGGATCGGATGTCATTCATCCAAGGGTTCTAAAAGAACTCAAATGGGAAATTGCTGAACTATTATCTGTGGTTTGTAACCTATCCTTTAAATTGGCTTTCGTACCTAATGACTGGAAGGTAGCCAACATGACACCAATATTTAAGAAGGGCTCTAGAGGCGATCCTGACAATTACAGACCAGTAACTCTAACTTCAGTACCGGGCAAATTAGTTGAAACAATAGTAAAGAAATCATGTCTTACTAAAGGGAAGTGAAATCATGTCTTACTAATATATTAGAGTTCTTTGAAGGGGTTAACAAACATGCAGACAAGGGGGATCCAGTAGATATACTATACTTAGATTTTCAGAACGCCTTTGACAAGGTCCCTCACCAAAGGCTCTTGTGTAAATTACATGGCCATGGGATAAGAGGGAAGGTCATTTCTTGGATTGCGAACTGGTTAAAAGACAGGAAACAAAGGGTAGGAATAAATGGTAAATTTTCAGAGTGGAGAGGGGTAACTACTGGTGTCCACCAAGGGTCAGTCCTGGGACCAATCCTTTTCAACTTATTCATAAATGATCTGGAGAAAGGAGTAAGCAATGAGGTGGTAAAGTTTGCGGATGATACAAACTGTTTAGGATAGTCAAGACAGAAGCAGACTGTGAGGGTACGTCTACACTATAGCGCTAGTTCGAACTAACTTAGTTCGAATTAGTTAATTCGAACTAAGCTAGTTCGAACTAACGCATCTAGAACTAAAAACTAGTTCGAACTAGCATTTTGCTAATTCGAACTAGCGCGTCCACACTGATTGGACGCAGGGGGGCATTTAAGGGCAGCTGAAACCGGTTCTGGCAGGGCATCAGGTCAGCAGTTGCTTTGTGTGGCTGCTGTCTGAGGCTATCTGAGGCTCGTGCTTAAAGGGACCCCCCTGGACAGCCGGTACTCAGCTTTTCCTGCTTGCTTGCCAACCTCGCCGAGGGACAGCAAAGCGTCGGTCTCTGTGCCCATCTGTGTCGATGCTTCCCTTCGGGGGGGCCGCCGCAGGTGGCAACATGGAGCCACGGCTCGCCCTGCACCTTCTGGTGCACGTTCTGGACTTGCTGCTGCAAGCCTGCCAGCAATGGCTCGAGGCTGCCTGGCACCACCTGGGGAACGTCAGCCCCCTGCCTCTCCGCCTGGCCGCCCTTGGGGCCGTGGAGGAGCCGCGGCGGCGCCCTGGCACTGGCGTGCCCCGCCGCATCTGGCATCTGGACACCAGCAGCGACTGGTGGGACCGCATCGTCCTGGAGCGCTGGGACGACCGACAGTGGACCCAGAACTTTAGGATGAGGAGGGACACCTTCCTGGAGCTCTGTGAGTGGCTCGCCCCTGCCCTGCAAAGAAGGGACACTTGCATGAGACCCGCCATCCCCCTCCAGAAGCGGGTGGCCATCGCCCTATGGAAGCTCTCCACGCCGGACAGCTACCGATCCGTCAGGAACCAGTTCAGCGTGGGGAGATCCACTGTCGGAGCAGTGCTCATGCAGGTACGGCGCTCGTTGGCCACCGAGCCGGGGAGGAGGGGGGCTGCGAGGAGGGGATGGGCCGCCCCAGGGACAAAGGGGGGGGCGGGAGGAGGCGAAAGCGCCCCGCACCGGAGGGGTCGGGCTGTCCCGGCCGTACTACACGCCGCCAGGGGGGTTGCTTCCGGGAGTGGGGCACGGGGCACTGCCAGGGCACACACGCTCCCAGCCACCCGGGCGCCCCACTGATTGGCGCTTTGCTGTGTCTCTCTCCGCAGGTGGTCAAGGCCATCAACCGGGTGCTGCTCCACAGGGTGGTCCGCCTCGCCGACCCTGACGCCGTCATCCGGGGATTCGGCGCCCTCGGCTTCCCCAACTGCGGGGGGGGCATCGACGGGACGCACATCCCCATCCGTGCCCCGGAACACCAGGCGTCCCGGTACGTGAACCGCAAGGGGTACTTCTCCGTCATCCTGCAGGCCGTGTGTGACCACCGGGGACAGTTCACGGACATAAATGTGGGCTGGTCCGGCAAAGCACACAACGCACGTGTGTACCGGAGCTCCTCCGTGTGCCAGCGGCTGCAGGACGGGACCTTCTTCCCCGACCGCCACATCAGGGTCGGGGACGTGGACATGCCCGTGTGCCTGGTGGGGGATGCCGCCTACCCACTGCAGCCGTGGCTCATGAAGCCCTACACGGGGCACCTCAATCCCTCCCGCCAGGCCTTCAATGCCAGGCTGACCAGGGCCCGCATCGTGGTGGAGGGGGCCTTCGGGCGACTGAAAGCCCGCTTTCGATGCCTCCTCACCCGTCTGGACCTGGCCGAGCACAACATCCCTCCCATGGTGGCGGCATGTTGTGTGCTCCACAATTTGTGTGAGCGGAAGGGGGAGGCTTTCCTCTTTCGAAAGAGAGCGTCTAGACTGCACGCCGGACTTTCGAAAAAGGAAGCTGCTTTTTCAAAAAAAAGCAGCAAGTGAGTCTGGATGCTCTCTTTCTAAAAAGCTTTGTTTGCTTTCAAGAACGCCTTTTTTCGAAAGAGCACTTTCGAAAAAAGGCGTTCTTCCTCGTGGAATTAGGTTTACCGCCGTCGAAAGAAAAGCCGCGTTCTTTCGATTTAATTTCGAAAGAACGCGGCTGCAGTCTAGACGCAGGTGAAGTTTTTTCGAAAAAACCCCTGAGTCTGGACACAGCCTAGTAGAGGAGGAACCTTTAAACTCAGAAAGAAACTGTCTTTAAGACACTCTGTTTTCTGTATTGTTCCAGGCTATTGCTTGTCACCTGTACGACTGACCTTCAGGCTGACAAGGAATACATGCGTTTCATACCAAAGTGAGAGCAATTTCCTATTCCTAACTTGACTCATTATACTGGCATCTTTCCTTGTATTACTTAGGAGACAACTCTGACATTGACTTAATAATGCTCAGAGATAATATTAAATGAGGTTCCAGGGGTCACCACAGCATGTGAGGTTGTCACAGCAACAGATATCATTCAATATAATGAAGAGAAAAACTGAAATTGTTAGAATCGGAGCTGTCTGGGAACTGGATTTTCCATTTTACAAGAAATTCCATGACTTCAGCATTTGTTTTATTCCAAACCAGAATGAAAATAAATATTTTGAAAATCCCCTGGAATGGAATTTTCAGAAAAATATATATTTTGGTTTGATCAAAGGACTATGTTTCATTCAATCAAAATGTTTCATTTCAGAATTCAGCTTTTTCTTCTTTTAGATATTATTATAGTTGGTGTAAAATTTTAAAATAAATCAATTTGAAAATGAAAAGTCATTTTGAAATGGAAAGTCAAAACATTCCTTTCTGAAAAGGTCCTTCTCGGAACTCTTAGTTTCAATTTCTTTTTAAATTAAATTTTATCAAAATTGACATATGCACATGCAGAAAAACATTCCATCTGGACATTTTTAGCCATCTCTAGTTGCAATGCAAATATAACTACAATTAGTTGAGTTTGCTCAGGTCACAGTGTGTTAGAGGATTCATCATAAATTATTTCAAGACACAGACACAAACTTACATTGAATGAGAAACTCTAGAGAAGAGCTACTCAACTTTGGGAGCCCCAGGGGCCACAATGATACTCACAGCACATGCTGAGGGTTGCAACTTAAGTGTAGTTACATATACATGCAAATATATATGCAAATAGCTTATTTCACCCTGATGGGGGCATAAATAGAAAGCACTTCCCACAATGCCCCAGCGCTCCCAGCACCTCCTTTCTGGGGGCTAGAAATGCCGACACTCTGCACCCAGTCTGTTCTAGCCAGCCCATTTGCTTGCGTCTTTCAATGCTCACCTCACCTAGAAGACACCTCGCCATTGTAGAGCGTGTTCCCAGTGGAGGCCATGTTCAAAGGATCCCACCTGTGGGCAGCGTGTGGAGCCCTGCGTAAACCCAAACTACCCCACAGGCTGTGTGTTGAGTAGCCCTGCTCTAGAGTCTATTTTCTGTCACTCTTGCAGATGTTTTCCTGAATGTCTGAGTGTCCTAGTGTAATGAGCTGGGGCATGTGACAGCCAACTGCCCCAAGAGTACCAGCAGAGTGCATTTCATTGCACTGGGTCACACCAAGAGTCCTCAGGCCCAGATGCCTCTCAGATACCCACAGAGCAAAGGGAAACTGTGAATGTGGGCAGGAAGGTTACTGTGTGGAGAGACACTGGAGCATAAGTGTCCGCGATCCACCAGTTCCTAGTGGACCCTGAACTCATCAAGCCAGAGGCTCAAGAAACTGTTCAACGTTTCAGAGCAGTCTCTTTTGACCTGCCTAAAGCCAAGTTGTCTGTTACATACAAAGGCTGGTCAGGAATTTGAACTTTTGCAATCTATGATGATTATCCCATTCCTATGCAGATGGGAGAGGACTGCGCCAACCATGTGACACAAGCTAAAAAGGTGGGAATGGTCACTCACAGCAAGGATAAGCAGGCCCAGACAGAGACAGCAGACCCAGACCCCAGACCGGCATCTACAATAGCAGCAGTGGATCCAGTTCATGGAATCCAGATGGAACCAGCCCAAGAGCTGGAACAGGTGGAGCAAAGGGCACCACAGAGCTTGCAGCAGCAACTGAACCTGTGCAAGAGGCATCACTAGAGCCTGCAATGCAACCCAGTGCACAAGCAGAGAGTGGTTCACATCTCCTGCATCACTTCCAGAGGGACAAAGCCCAAGTTCACAACCCAGCAGGGTGATGATGTCTCCAGTTTCAAGGGAGCAGATCTAGGCAGAGCAGAAAGCAAATGAGAGCCTCAGGAGATCTTGAATGGTGGCCAGAGCAACCCACTGCCTCTCAGCTCTTCTAACAGGTCCAGGTTTGTGGTAGGACTTTTATACATGGTGGGCACAAGGAGGACTGTCATCTTCAGAAACAATTGGTAGGTCCAACTAAGTACAAGAAAAAACTCTTGAGTTTAGCCCATGAACGCCCTACTGGCCATCCTGGGGTAAACAGAACCAAAGACTGATTGGGATAGTAATTCCACTGGTAGGGGATGGGCAAGGATGTGTCTAGTTCTGTCCAGTCTTGTGAGGTATGCCAGTGGGTGGGACAGCCTCAAGACTAGGTCAAGGCACCTCTCTAGTCACTCCCTATAATAAAGCATGTGGCTGTGGATATTCTGGGTCCTACCCCCAAAAGGACACCCCGAGGAAAACAGTATATACTTACTTCCATGGATTTTGCCACCCAATGACCTGAAGCAGCAGCTCTAGAAAGCATCATAGTCAGGAGCTTGTGCCAGGCACTAACAGATATTTTTGTCAGGGTAGTCCGGCCCTCAGAAATCCTTATGGATTCAGGAACTAACTTCCTGGTTGGGACCATGAACCTTTTTTTGGGAAGCTCACGCAGGGAACCACTTGGTCACCATCTCTCACCACCAGACAAATGGCTCGGTGGAGAAATTTAATGGAACTTTAGGAGCCATGACTTACAAATTCATGAATGAACACTCCAGTGATTGGGACCTGCTGTACCACATCCCAATTTTGGATTCTCATCCTTTGATCTTGTTTATGGCCATGAGGTTAAAGGATCATTGCAATGAATGAAGCAGAAATGGGAGGGGGCTACCCCTTCTCCAGAAACTAACATTTTGGATTTTGTAGGCAAACTGCAAAACCATCAGAGACTCTTTAGCTCTTGCTAAAAAACACTTGCAAAATGCTCAGCAAGAACAGAAGGCCTGGACTGATAAACATGCCAGAGAGCAAGTCATGGTTTTGAAGGCACTCTGGGCCAATAAGATGGAAGCATCCTGAGATGAACCATTCACGGTCTGAGAGCACATAGGAGCAGGTAATTACCTCATAGCATTCCCAGATCCTAACCTTAAGGCTAAGGTATAACATGTTAATCCTCTAAAGCAGTGGTTCCCAACCTTTTCCAGATGGGGACCCATTTTGACAATTCAGGTAGACTTGGTGACCCAGGGCAATTAAAAAAATGTGTGAATCGCTCCTTAAGAGCTATCTGGGGACACTTAGCGACCCTTTTGAAATGTAATGGCGACGCATTTGGGTCCCAACCCATAGGTTGGGAAACCCTGCTCTAAAGCTTTTTTATTCCTGAGAATTCAAGGTTCTTCAGTTCACAGCCCAGGAGAGAGATGATGCTGAGTGGCCTCAAGGAGCCTACTATAATGGGCAGGGCTTGACAAACTATACAATCTACTCGCCACGGGTGAGTAGATTTCAGCCGCGCGCCCTGTTCATTCACGGCTAGCGCATGTGCAATACAGCTCTTGCACATGCGCAGTACTGGGCTGGCGAGCGGTTTTTGCCACCATTTGTCAAGCCCTGATAATGAGAAAAGCAAGGGTGGCATTGAAGAGATACCCCTCTCCTTGAGCTTCAGACATGGGCAGTGACAGTAGATCCAGGAACTATGTACCAGCTTTGCACCAATGTTTTCAGCCATCCCAGCCAAGATGGACTGAATAGGCATACCATTCCATTAACATGGATGAAGCTCACCCAATCAAAGCCCAATCCTACCAGATGGCTTCTTCAGCCAAAGGCGCCATAGAGAAGATCAAAGACATGTTAGATGGGTGTAATTCCCACCTCTGAAAGTACATGGGCCTCTCCAGTGGTCCTAGTTCCCAAACCGGATAGAGAAATTCATTTTTACATGAACTACCATAAACTAAATGCTATAACTCACCCAGACAACTATCCAATGCCATGCACAGATGAGCTATTGGAGAAACTGGGACACTCACAGTTCATCTCCACCGTAGACTTAATCAAGGGATTTGGGCAAGTACCTCTGGATGAGTTAGCCAAGGAAAGTTCAGCCTTCTAATGCAGCCCCACCCTTGTGGGGCTATATAATTTTAATGTTCTCCCTTTCGGGCTGTGCACCTGCAACTTTCCAAAGACTTGTAGATGACCGGCTAGCTGAATATGGCTAATTTGCAGTAACTATCTGGATGATGAGGCTGTATTCTCAGATTCATGGGCAGAACACTTAAAATACCTCCAAGCTATCTTCCAGCGCATAAAGGAGGTGGAGTTTGGCTTTCTAAGACTTTGACTTTGGTATACAACAGATTTCAAGAGCTTCTAATAAACTGGCTGATGCACTGTCTTGTGAAAGTTTCCCAATCTAAGCCAGTTAAAACTCTTCCTTTCTCCTATGCTTCCAAAATGTCAGTAAGGCTGCAAGGAAACACTAATCTCAGAAGAGGGCACTCATTCTCCTGGGTAGAGGATCAATGCTGCAGTCTGTCTGCTGGTTTAAAGCAGAGGTTTTCAAACTCTGAGGCACACACTTCTAATGGGACATAGAAGAATGTCTGAGTGGTCAAGCAGCAACACTGCCCTACATAGTGGGGCACAGGCTGGCTACATGGGGCAGGGCTCAGAGAACAAACACCACCCCCTGAGTTACCTCAGCAAGCCATCCAGCCAAGCATTTTTTGTCAGGGTAGGAGATAGGAAAAAACAAAAATTGTAACTTGACTGTGGGGCTTAGCTCAACTGCTGCTTTAGAGGTATGGTTAAGGAAGCAGGCATGAGGTCCGGTTCAACAACCACCTCAACCGGGCCCGGAATCAAGTGGAGTGCGCCTTCGGTTGCTTAAAAGCCCGCTTCCGTTGTTTGCTCACCCGTCTCGAGATGGGTGAGCGGAATGCAACAGAGGTAGTGGCCGCATGCTGCGTGCTCCACAAAGTTGTGTGAGCGGAGTGGGGAGGCCTTCCTCATCGCATGGATGGCAGCCGAGGCACAGACTTATGAACAGCCCAACACAGCTGCCATCCACCAGGTGCACCAGGATGGGTGCGCATCTCATAGAATCATAGAATAATAGGACTGGAAGGGACCTCGAGAGGTCATCGAGTCCAGCCCCCCGCCCTCAAGGCAGGACCAAGCTCCGTCTACACCATCCCTGACAGATGTCTATCTAACCTGTTCTTAAATATCTCCAGAGAGGGAGATTCCACCACCTCCCTTGGCAATTTATTCCAATATTTGACCACCCTGACAGTTAAGAATTTTTTCCTAATGTCCAATCTAAGTATCTGAGAAGCCCTGATGGGCATGTTCGCACAGGTCCCATAGTAGGGTCACCTCGGTCTCCCCATATAACTCCCTCCCATCCCCATCCCTTCCCACTTCCCTCCCCTTACCTCCCAATAAAAAACAACACAGTTTGGTTTTCAACAGAAAAACTTATATCTTTTTATTTACAAGGGAGAGAGGGGGAGGAGACCTTGAACTGGGAGGGGGAGGAGCTACTCCTGGGAGGGGTGGCCCCTGTAACCGCTCCTGCAGGGGCAGACCTGGACATAGGGGGCAGGCCGCATTGGGGCAGGCTGCACAGGGAAGTGGGTAGGAGGGGCAGGAGGAGCAGAAGGAGGAGGGGCAGGAACGGGCAGGGGCAGGAGGGGCCACTGCAGGAGGGGCAGGGGCAGTGCTAGGGGAGGGGTGGCAGGGGCGTGGGGCAAGGCCATGCCGTAATGTATGGCATGGCCAATGTGGGTGGTGAGGGTGGCGATGGAGTCAGCCATCCTCACACACTGGGCCTGGAAGGCGGCCCAGGCCTCCTGGTGCCACTGCAGGTCCACCTCAATGCTCCGAGTGATGGCAGCCTCGACGCTGCACGTGGCGCCGAAGGAGCTGGTCCCAGTGGTTGGGCAGCTGGGGGTGCTGCTGCTGCCAGATTGGAGGGTCCCCAGCTTGTCCTTGGTCCCGCTGCAGGGAAGAGAAGAAAGGATGGGTCAGACAGGCAGCCCGGCCTCTGTCCCCACACCTCATGCCCTCCACCCCTGAGCCCAGGTGAAACCATAGTAGTGTGGCTTGGGCCCACTCGGTTACCCCTCTGCCCCCCGTGTTGTATGTTTGCATAGAGGACCACCCCTGGAGTAGGGTCCTCCTCCATGTATTGTAACCACCAGTCTGTGTCCTGGCCCCGTGGAGGATGGGAGGGTGCTTTTGTTGTGTTCACCTGTGAAACTCCCTGCTGGTGGAGGCTGTGAGGCTTTGGGCTAATCAATGGTGTTTGACAGGGAGCAAGATGAATCCCCACACAGTGCCTGGGAACACATCTGGCAGATGTGGTCTGGGCTCTCAGATCCCCATCGCATGGGATATCACCTGAACGGAACGAGGAGAGTGACTGGGGAGTGTCCCATCCTTGCAGCAAAACTCAGGCGGCCCTAGGGCCGGCCCAAGCACTTCTCCCCCTTCTCCCTCCCACTAGCCCTCACACACGTAGCCCAGGGACATGTGTGGCCGCAGTGGGGACTTCCCTCGGGGAGCCAGCCAAGGCACCGGGAGCAGGCGAGGGGCTCAGTGGGGGCCACGTTCACAGGGCTGTGACACTGTGGTTTTCCCAGGAGCAGCTGGCTGTGCCTCACCGCCAGGAATGGGACAGTGTGCCGTTCTCTGTGCTGCACCCTTGCGGAGGTGCGGGCTCTGGCCTGAGTACCTGGGGCCCTGGCTGGTTCCAGTCGGCATCCACCCTTCCCCCTGGTCCTGCTGGATGTGTGTGAGCAGCACAGTCCCAGGCATGGCCTGCAGCTGCCTGCCGCGGCCACATCCCGCTTGTTCACCAGGCTGCACGTGGTTGCACGTGCTGCTTACTGCCTAATGCTACACAGCGTGCAGCTCACGTGGCCTGAGTGACATGCTCTCCCCTTCCGCACTCCGGGCGCCTGGTTCCCCCTCCCCGCCCTTGTGAGTGCAAAGTGCAACACTCACCGGTGGATCCTTCCCCGGCCTCCGAGGATGCGCGGGAGACATTGGGGCTGCCGGAGGGGGCCTGCTGGGTGGCAGTGCTGGCCTCATCCTCCAACACACTGCTGCTTTCTCCTTCCCCCATCGCTGTGGTCCTGGTGATGGGAGGCGCATGCTGCTGTTGACGGGGACCTCCAGGGCTTGCGGGGCTGGCTCGTCCAGGATGGTGTGGAGCCATTGGTAACGGGGGCAGGTGTCGGCTCCTGCCCCCTGGCCCTTGCTGGCCCACACGTAGCCCAGGCGCAGTTCTTTTACTTTAGACTGGACTTGCTCGAGGGTCCAGGCTGGATGGCCCTGCTGGGTGAGTGCCTGGGCGATGCTAGAAAAGATCTCGGCATTGCGGTGCCAGGAGTGGGTCTCGTGTAGGGCCTCCTCCTCCTGCCACAGGTCCAGGAGGGCTTCCAGCTCCCCCAGGAACCAGGATGGGGCCCGTCTCTTTCTGGCTTTGGGGGCCTCCTATGCTGGGGGGGCAGGTGGCTGATCCCCACCTGGAGCTGCCATTGTGCTTGGGGGGAGGGGTGTCTGCTGGATGGCAGGGGCCACGTGGCAGAGCTGTGGCCAGAGGGCTCCTGCCTGGTTATCTCAGCAGCTTGCGCCTGCTTTAAGAGGGATCAGATTACCAGAAAATCCAAGAGCTGATTGTGGCTACTGAGCCTCCGAGCGTCCATAGGGCTTTTTTCCATTTAGCCTGCTTTTGCGCAAAACTCTTAGCTGCCTGTCTACACTGGCCCTTTTGCGCAAAAACATTTCTGGAAAAGGGCTTTTGACCGAACGGGAACATCAAAGCATTTGTGCAAGAAGCACTGATTTCAGACAGTAGAATGTCAGTGCTTTTGCGCAAAATCAAGCGGCCAGTGTAGATAGATCTTCCAGGAAAGCTTATTTTGAAAGAGAGCATCCACACAGCAAAAGCGCAAGGAAAAAGCGATGTGCTTTTTAGAAAGATAGTGTCCACATTGATTGGACGCTATTTCTCATTTAATTTGCAATTAGTATGGATGGAGTGGCCACCCGGGCACCTGTGTTATTTCCTGGAGGCCTCTTCTTTCAAAAGAACTCCCTCTTCTGTGTCCACTCATGACTATTTTCTAAAAAGTTTTTCAGAAAAAGGCTTCTTCCTTGTAAAAAGAGGTTTACCGCCGTTGGAAAAAACCCTCCATTCTTTCAACTTTCTGTCAAAAGAATGCAACACCAGTGTGGACATAAGTATAGTTTTTCCAGAAAAACAGCCATTTTTCTGGAAAAAAGCTGCAGTGTAGACATACCCAGAGAGAGAGTCTAGATAAGTGTAGTCCAGGGAGTCTAGTCCAAATGTTTCCAAAACCTCTGATACTATAGCAAAAACCTCAGGTGCTGAGGGAGCATCGTTTTGAGGGAAAAGAATCTCCTGTCCATGGTGTGGGATGCTTCTTGCATCTGGAATTACCAGGTAAGTGGAATGAGACTCACAGAGGCCCTTCTCCCCTCACCCTACATTGCCACACTTGCCAAGGATAACAGGAATGCAGTATAACTTAACTACAACCACTGATGGAGGGCCTTGTCGGATGTCAAGGGCTTTTTTTAAAATGCTCTAATCAATAAGCAATGACTGGCATCACTCAGGATAGAAACATAGGAATGTATCTGCCTGAGAGGAAAAACCTCAGATGACAAAAAAAAAAATCATTTTCTTTAATCAGCACAGCAAGGTTGGTGAACACATCATGATGCTTTGGCTTGCATAAAACTGTAGTTAGTTTTAGATTTAAGGTTTTAGATATGTTACAATTAATGATAGTTTGTAAAAATTCCAACATGTCTGCCTCTATTATTTCCTATTGGAGATCATCAAAATTGGAGGACACAAACTGAATCATGCAAGCAAGAAACAAAGTTCAGGCAGCTTAAGCCAGCTCACTCTAAACTACCTGAAGGCAGGAGGTGAGTAATTATGTCAGAGTAAAGCTGATTGGCTGAATCATTGCCACTCATATGCAAAGAGGACTCAGCCTAGAAAGGTCAACCAATCAGAGAAGGACAGAAACTGATTATTGGGTGGCAACTGGCCAGTTTTCTGCTATGGCAATGAATATGAGTGGAGGAGATCAGAGGAAAAGACAGAAATGAGAAGACCAGAGAAGAGCAGCAGCAGCAGCAGCAGCAAAAAGATCACAAGCAGCAAGCACATACCTGACAGATCAGAAGGCCCGAGATAGGCCAGAGAGAACTGAAAGATCCTGTGAAAGTTTAGTTTGCCTTTTCTATTTTATTTAGAGAATGTTTTTGTTTAAAAAAAAAGTTGGATACAGGCAGTCCCCAGGTTACGTACAAGATAGGGACTCTAGGTTTGTTCTTAAGTTGAATCTGTATGTAAGTCAGAACTGGCGTCCAGATTCAGCCACTGCTGAAACTGATCAGTTTCAACAGCAGCTGAATCTGGACGCCAGTTCTGACTTACATACAGATTCAACTTAAGAACCCCAGGCTCCGTGGCTTTGCTCTGCTTTACTCCCCATCCCCCTGGTCTGCAGACCAGGGGGACGGGGAGTAAAGCGGCGGAACACGCGGGCAGCGGACAGCCCAGACGCGTCTGGGCTGTCAGCTGCCCGCGTGCTCCGCGGCTTTGCTCTGCGACCAGGGGGACGGGGAGCAAAGCAGAGCAAAGCCGCGGAGCACGTGGGCAGCTGACAGCCCAGACACGTCTGGGCTGTCCGCTGCCCGCGTGTTCCGCCGCTTTGCTCCCCGTCCCCCTGGTCTATAGACCAGGGGGACGGGGAGCAAAGCAGAGTAAAGCCGCGGAGCACGCAGGCAGCAGACAGCCCAGACGCGTCTGGGCTGTCTGCTGCCCGCGTGTTCCGCCGCTTTGCTTCCTCTCCCTGGTCTGCTGGAGACCAGGGAGAGGGAGGGCCCCGTTCGTAACTGCGGATCTGACATAAGTTGGATCCGCGTAACTCGGGGACTGCCTCTACTTGCCATTTTAATTGCTTCACCTCATCCATTCTATGCGCCTGGATGGAATGTTGGCCAACACTCACAGAATGTTAGTGTTAAGTAAATGTTTTTGTTCTGTAATTCTTTCTTGTTCATATTTATTTATGGAAGCTCTGTATGTTTCATCATTGATACTGAGTCATTAGGCTAGAGCCCTATGGATTTGTATGAAAGATCTCTCTGTATATCAGAGGTTTTCAAACTTGGGTTGGGCACCCAAGTAATCTGCTCATGGGTCATGAGAATCTAAGTGTCCATCGGCATGGATCCTCATAGCTCCCATTGGCTGTGATTCACCACTTACAGTCAAGAGGAACTGTGGAAAATGGCAGTCCAGCCCACTCTTAAGCGGAGGGCTATTTATGTACCCTCCAAGGGGATTGAATTAGCCTTCTCTGGAGTCTGTGAGTCAGAGACAAAGCCCCTGGTAGTATCCTGGTAATTCCCATAGAGCAGGCCATCTCCTTTTTCCCATTTCGACCAACTAAACTGGTAATTAATTTATGGGATGCTATTGGGATGCTTTGAGTCACAAATTAGTAGGTTTGCAATTAGTGTCCCTGGATGGGCATTGCACTCAAAGCACTAAGAGCCCCATGCCAATTTGTACATAATAAATAGGGCCATGTTCAGGCTGGGAAAAGCGTCATTTTGGATAAAAGCACCCCCTATTGCAGGGCTATTGAACACGCGGCCCATGGCCCGTTTGTTTGTGGCCTGCAATACGGTTTGGGTTTATGTGGGACTCAACACGCGGCTCATGGGTGGAATCTCTTGAACCCGGCCTCCAATGGGAACATGGTCCACAATGGCGAGCCATCTCCCAGGTGGGGTGAGCATTGAAAGATGCATGTGGACGGGCTGGCTGGAACAGATGCGTACAGGGTATCGGCCTTTCTAGTCGCCAGGGAGGAGGTGCTGGGAGCACCAGGGCATTGTGGGAGGTGCTGGCTGTTTAGCCTTGTGGGCAGAGCCTGAGAGGTGCTAACTGACTCACACAGGCAATGTTTGGATCCGGTGCTATGGCTTAAGGCTTAATCTTTGTATTCATGCATCGGTGTGAAAGAAGCTATTTGTATATACTTGCATATACATTTGCATGTATATTAGGGCTATCAATTGACCTGCGTTAACACTTGCAATTAGTGCAGGACAGGATTAACATGTTAATCGCAGGCATTAATGCTGTGCTGCCTCTTTGAAGTGCCGTTCCTGAACTTCAAAGGGGCAGGGCAAGTGGAGCCGGGGATCATCTGGAATTACACACAATTAATCACGCAATTAATCGCGATTAAAATTTTTACTTGCTTGATAGCCCTAAAGTCTATGCAACCACACTTAAGTTGCAGCCCTCAGCGTGTGCTGTGAGTATCATTGTGGTCCCCCGGAGCTTCCAAAGTTGAGTAGCCCTGCCCTATTGGATAGGAGGATGATTGACTTCAGGCAATAAATGTTCTTTTTCATCTTCCTTCTTTCTACTTTTTTTTTCTTCTTATCTTGATTATCTCAAAATTAGTTTAGTTTACTAAAGCATTCTAAAGGTAAGTAACATCACAATGAAAAGTAAGTGAAACATTTCAGTTACAAGATCTAAAAGGTACTTTGTCAGGAATTACTGTTTATTAGAACCAACAGCTCAATAAAATCAAGGAGCCTAGAATAATAAGTAGGGCCAGGGGAAGGGTCATCTGAGTACAGTAAATCAATCTGTGATCATAGGAAATGCTGTTTAGAACATAAGTGAACTAGAGTAAGATCAAGATATATTCTGTTCAAAAGTAATTTCTGTACAGTAAAGAAGAAACAGAAAGCCTCAGAGGACAGGTTTTAGTAAAAAATATTTTGAGTGCTCAAGGAAACACAACTAAACTTTGATGATAGAATTGGTTTAATAAGAAGGGATCCCTTAATGGAGGCATTTCCTGTGTAATACCCAGCTCTGAAGTCTATAGAAGTCTAGGCACACAGGCTCTGAAGGCTTTAGAAGTCTGGGGTAATAGAAGAACATGAAGAAGTATTTGAAAGAAATGGAGATTGTGAAAAGAAAAGGGTTGATCTCCTTCGAAAAAGCAGAGGTGCCCATCTACCCCTGGAGCTATCATTAAAAGGGATTGAAGAAGCTGCAGGGATGTAGGATAATTATTTTTGTAGGAATGTTGTGGTGGGCTGCAGGAAGAAAGAATTGCCTGCTTCCAAGAGAAAGGGAGTCAGTTCACTAGTGGTAAGGAGTTGCACTCTGGGGGTACGTCTAGACTACATGTCGACCGAGCCATGTAGATTTGTTTGTTCGGCAAAGGGAAATGAAGCCGTGATTTAAATAATCACGGCTTCATTTAAATTTAAATGGCTGCCCCGCTCTGCCGATCAACTGTTTGTCGGCAGATCGGGGCAGTCTGGATGCTCCCCTGTCGACATGAAAGCCCTTTATCGACCTCCCCGGTAAACCTCATCCTACGAGGCGCAGGGAGGTCGATAAAAGGCTTTCAGGTCGGCGCGGGAGCATCCAGAGTAGTGCGCTGAGCCAAGAAACAGCTGATTAGCTGTTTCTCGGCTTAGCGCGGCAGCCATTTAAATTTAAATGAAGCCGCGATTATTTAAATCGCGGCTTCATTTCCCTCTGCCGATCAGCCTAATCTACATGGCTCCATCGATGAATCCATGTAGTTTAGACACACCCTGGTCTGTTGGGCAGAAAGGAAAAGGTCTTCATTTGTGCTGTGATTGGCTTACATTACTGAAAAGAAACAAGGTCAAAGAGGCAGTGCAATTTGTCACAAGTGCAGCTTATATAGGAGCTGGTGCAGAAGAGACAGGGCAGTCCTGCTGATGTATCAGTATTTCTATTATGAGGCAACTATAAATGATAAGAGGGATAACAACTGTAACATTACCAGAAAGGGGAAACTGAGGCATGGAGCTGCAACCTTGGATAAAGAAACAGAGATAGCTTTAGAAGAAATAAGAAAGCTAAGAAAAGAAAAAAAAACTTTAAGAACATTAACTAGTGAACCTGAAGGCTGAAACTGATACATCGAAGGCCACTTTTCTAACTCAAAGAGTGCAGATTGTTGAGTCACAGACAGAATATATTAAAATAAAAAGTGTAAGATAAATTAATAAAAAAAGTCGAAGAATGGAAACAGAAGGCAATAGATAGACAAGCTGCTATGAACGAGGTTATTTCAGAAACTGAAAAGGAGAAATGAATAAGCCATGAAGCTTGTTCATTAAAAGAAGAGCTGAAGGCTAACAAAGAAGCCATAGCAGTGATAAAATCCCTTGAGTAAGGAACAAATGGAAGCTGATAAAGATATAGGTCCTTCTGGCTATGATGATTATCCAAAGGAACCCATTCCAGAATTCTACAATCTCTCCAAAGAAAAACCAAAAGAATATTGGAGACCATGTATGATGCTAATAGCCTCCTGTTAGTGTTTGTATGTGAGGAGGCCATGCCTTGTTGCTACACTGTTCCTGGATCTGTCTTCTAGTAGGGGAATTAGCAGTCTATACAATAGTTGGGTTTTGCCCTCCCCTTCCCAACAGCACAGGGGAATCAGTCCCCTAAAGCTCGGCCCTTCCACCAGTCTTTGTGGCCTCCAGGCAGGGCTTGGCCACCAATAATCCATACCCTGATCTCTCAGCCAGACACGGTAATAGTCAATTACTTTTTCCCAAAGCAGGGTGGAGTGATTTGCACCCAGGGCTCTGATCTTTCAATCAGACTGAACCATTTCTCTTATCAGTCAAGATTTCCTGGCCTTCAAGCAGGGCAGGGTAGTTAGCAGTCAAGGGCCCTGCTCTCACATCAGACAGTTAGGGAGGATAAGGATGGTTCACTGTCCTGGATTAGACAATTCATGCTTTGCACCCAGACTCAGTACATATTTGTCTTCACATTCCAGAAAAGACAGTTCTGTTCCACTCACACCCTTCTCTCCAAGGATTTCAGAACAGCCCCGCTATATGTCATGTACATGTGAACAAAATGTGGGACAAAATGCTAAATAAGGATAACATCATATCATATGTGGATCACATCATTATTTGCCCAAAAACTAAAGATGAAAATCTGGAAATATTCAGTCAGGTTCTACAGAAGATAAATAAAACAGTGTTTAAGATTAGTTCAGAGAAAGCTCAAATATGCCAATATCAAATTAATCACCTGGGAATAATGGTAGGACAAGAAAGCCGGACACCAGATAAAAAATAGGGTGATAACAAAAGTTACCAGCTCCAACAAATGTGTCCACCTTGAAGTCATTTTGGGGACTGACTAATTTCTCAAGAGATTTTATAAACAATTATGTAGAAATAGCCAGTCCACTATATCAGTTATTAAAGAAAGGCAATAAATAGAAATAAGGGTTAGAACAGGAAGAAGCTTTTTGTTCCATTGACACAGGCATTAGCACAAGCTCCAGCTTTAGCACACCCCGCTGAAGTAGGACAACCTTTCATTCTTTAATTGGCTACCACTGATACTGGAATCAATTCTGTCTTAAGCCAAGATCATGGTACTGATCTTTAACCAGTGGCATATACCAATATGATTTTGAATGGAGTAGGACAAGAATTTACTCCTTGTAAGAAGGAGTTATTGGCATTAGTTTGGGCATTGAAACATTGGGAATATCTAGTAGGAGTAGCCCTGTGCTTCTGAAGTCATTGTTGGAAACTAAAATGTAGACACCATATAGATTCAAGCAGGAGGATTTATTACACACAGCTGGTGGAGTGCCACCTTGCCACTTGGGCTCAGTGAACACTGCCAAGCAAATAATTACAATAGACTATATAGGTAGCTGATGAGCAGAGGAAAGCAACGGGGTGGGAGTTTCCGAACCCCTGGATAGGTTCTAGCAGCAAGGCATCATGAGCACAGTAAGCCAAT
The DNA here is from genome assembly GCF_049634645.1 of Pelodiscus sinensis. NCBI lineage: Eukaryota > Metazoa > Chordata > Testudines > Trionychidae > Pelodiscus > Pelodiscus sinensis. The sequence goes on along the minus strand of NW_027465938.1, from coordinate 271,372 downwards.
AGGGTAAAAGATTACATAGTAGTTCCGCCCATGGTTTCCAAAACACAGATATGTCCCCTTCCAAGAATGGCAATGCATGGCTACTTTCTGATCGGGATGTATAGAAGTGGTGATGGTGTCTTCCCGATAGGTGACAGGTGTGGTCCATAGGTGTTGTTCTGGAGGTAAAAACAAGAAACAAAGACAGAGTAAGGTACGCAAAAAGCAATTGTTTTTAGCAGGGTTTTGCTGCACACTGGTGTGCCGCGAGGCAGTCAGAGGTGTGCCAAGGAGAACAACAGAATTGAAAATGGCCACCCTTAAAGGGGCAGGCGACCTTTTTTCCCCCCCTCAATAACTTTCCCCCGACCCTTTTCCCCCTAACCTTTTTTTTTCCCCTCAACAAAAAATCCTTGGTGTTCCTCATAAAAAAAATGTGTTTGGTGTTACTCGGTCTTAAAAAGTTTAAGAAACACTGCTTTATAGTATGCCTTTGGTAGATTTGCAAGTAGGATTACCAGATGATTTCAAAAAAATACCGGACACACTTGATATCAGATGGGGGGAGGGCGGGCCAGGACGGGAGAGGGGCTGGCTGGGAGGAGGTCGGGGGGGAGTGGGAAATGGGGAGGGAACCAGTTGGTGGGGAGTGGGGCTGGCACAGGTGCACGCAGATCCCGGGGTGCTGCCCATCCCACGCATGGTCCCAGCGGGGCTCACAGGCGAGTCCAGCCCCAGAGTTTCCATCCTGCCCCAGCCGGGCAGTACGCAACTATGTACTGATACTCCTGATAATAATAAAACTTACTGAATTAGAAAACAGTGAACATCTATATGCCCGGTATTTTCTCAATTTGTTTCCCAGACAGAAAGCTCAAATACCAGACTGTCCAGTTCAAAACTGGATACCTGGCAACCCTATTTGCGAGTTGGGCTCGTTAGAGGGGGGTGCTATCTCTAGTTCCTTGGTAACAATTCGTGGAAGGCATCTGTTGTCTCTTTCCCAGACTATGAGGCCTCTCTCAAGGCTTTGGCCTTGTTTGTGTGTGTGAAACTCATGATAAGGGTGTTCAATTATGGCTACCCCCCTATTATTATGCTACTTCGGCTACTTCCATTTATGATATGCAGGCAAAGCTGTTTTTCTGTATTTTTCCTAGGGCCCGTTCCTTTTACTGGCTAGGCCTCAGCCTTTGCCTCAGCTTAGCCAGAGACCATGGTTCAAAATCAGTCAGTGTGATTCTGCATCTCCTCTATTAATGTAGCAATGGGGGAAGGAGTCATTTCTATTTTGTTATACAGGCAGTCCGAGTTATGCGGATCCGACTTATGTCGGATCCGCAGTTACGAATGGGGCTTTTCTCACCCCGGAGGACTGGAGCGGCGGGACGCCCAGATGGGCTGCAGTCCCGCCGCCCCCATCCTCCGGGGCGAGAAAAGCTGCTCCACGTCTCCCTGGTCTGCTGGGGGGGGGGGAGCCCCCCCCAGCAGACCAGGGAGATGCAGAGCAAAGCCGCGGAGCACGCCTGCAGCGGGACAGCCCGGGCACGCCTGCAGACCAGGGAGACCAGGAGCAAAGCCACGGAGGACGCGGGCGGTCCCACCACCTGCGTCTCCCTGGTCTGCTGGGGGGGGGTGTGCAGCTAGTGCCCCCCCTCTCCGCCCAGCAGACCAGGCTTTTCTTGCCTACTCCTGGGGTAGAGCAGCTGGGGCGCTGCCGAGTTGGTTCCACAGCGCCGCTCCTCGGCGCTACTGTACCAACCCGGCAGCACCCCATATCTGAGAAATAGTTCTTAAAGTGAAATTTTAAAGAAGAAAGGCGATTTTAAAATACAAAATTTCACATCTTCACTTTCCATGCTGTAAGGCTAAAAATTTAAAATAACAGATAAATGTTTTTATAGATTTATAATAATTGATAAAAGAATGGGACTTCACACACACTCCAAGGACTACTAAAGACATTGTACTAGTAAACATTATGCTGCGTTGGCAAAGACACCAGAGACACACAAATATTTGAGAAAGAAGCCGAACCTGATCATCTGAGATCATGGGATCGGCATTTAGATCGTCACTGGAAACACTGGAGACACATGAACATTTGCGAGAGAAGCCGAGCCCAATTATCGGTAATCACGTGATCAGTGTCAATGGATTGCCAGTTGAGATGCCGGAGACACACACATTTTTGCAAGAGAAAAACTGAATCCAACTGCGACCCCCACCCCAAGTTGCTCTTGACCTCCCGGGGAGTCGGGACCCACAGTTTGAGAAACATGGAATTAACTGACTAGTTAATCAGTTAGCTGACTGTCTAACAGTTACCACAGCAGAGGAAGAGTCTGCCTGGACTCCAACTGGGGATTTTCTACAAGCAAGTGGAGAGATGGTTCAAAATCAGCATATGGTGCAGATTTGATGATCAGAGGCACAAACTGAGATTTTGGTGAACTCAGTCTAAGCTTTTGGGACCATTCAGGTTTTTTTTCTGATTGTGTTTGTGTGGACTGAACTGTTCAAATTTTACTTTTAGTTTTCTCTTTACTTATATTTACTGTAACTGTGGACAGTATCTGTGGGTTATAAAATACCTGTGTTCTGTGGTATGAATTAGATTGTTTCTTCATAAGATTTTATTTATTTAGCTAAATTCATTTCTTCAGTTTCTTCTTGAACTTCAATGTAGGGAGGCTGACACTGGGCAATCCTTGCTGAAATTCCTTAGACTGAACTCTGGGTCTCCAGTACTGCTGTAGGATTTTTTTTTAAAGACACTGGAGAAGGGCACTGAAGTCTAGCCCACCCAAGGTTACAATAGGACAAGAAGCAATGGGCTTAAACTGCAGCAAGGGAGGCTTAGGTTGGACATTAGGAAATTTCCTAACTGTTAGGGTGGTAAAACACTGGAATAAATTACCTTGGGAGGATGTGGAATCTCCATCTTAGGAGATATTTAAGAGCATGTTAGACATCTATCAGGGATGATCTAGATGATGCTTGGTCCTGCCGTAAGGATAGGGGACTGGACATGATGACCTCTCGAGGTACCTTCCTGAACAGTGAATATCCAGGAAGTGTTGGCAGAGAGCCAGGAGAATCAGTGAGATTTGAATTGAAAGGGAATCTGCCTGCTGAAGTTCTTTGTGAGTTCAAACCAAGAGCCGGAGCGGGGGGGAGATTAATTGAATTAAGCAGGGATATCCATGCCTACAAAAGGAATACCCATGCCTAGAAAATGACTGAACCTTGGAATGATGGATGTGTGAGTATATAGAGAATGTTTTAGTTAAGATGCAATCAGCTTATTTTCTTTGTTTTTTTTTTTTTTTTTTTGTTTGGTTAAATTCCTCTTTGCTGAGACCGTGTAACTCTCCCTCCCCCCATGCGCTGTAACTCCCAGATTAGCCATTTTCTGTGTTTCAGTCTGTTTTCTCAGTTGCTCTGTAAAATCTGGCAACTAGGTATGCTTTACCAAGTATGCTTGTTTTGTTTTGTTAATAAAATCCATCTTTTTTAAAGCTGTGATCTTATTCCTGTGTCCTACAAGGAAGGAAGATCTATATCACATACCTGAGACTGAAAGATCAGCTATTAGAAATTACACTGTTTTCAAGCTCTTTCTTGAGGGAGGATAAAAGAGCTTAGGGTACCCTGCAGGAAGAAGTTCCCAAGTGAGTCTTCTTGGGTTCAGAAAAGGGATTTGCACATGGGTGGCGGCAGCATACCTCCCAAATTCAGGGAATCTACAATCTTGGCAAATTTTTAAGCAGAAGCTTATATAGGCAAGGTATATTTAAGGTCTCTTGCAGACCCTCACTTTCTGCACTTGAAGTGCCAGAGTGGGGAACAACCTTGGTGGGTGCAAATTCAGGAAAATCACTCTCAATCCAGTGGGCTAAATCCCAATCAAACAGCAAACCTTTGCTAATCATATAAAGGAATATATATTAGAAATTCCAGAAGCTAGAAAACAGCAATTCAGATAATTATGGGACCTGCTACAATGACTGAATGTATAGCTTGAAATCATATGGGAAGAATGCTTATACTGATGGCCACAAATATGATATTTTATTTAATGATCAAGGAAAAGGAATTTTAATGTGGCAAAGATCTGGGGAAAAGTCACTGAAATCCTCAAACTGTGCATGGAAGTCAGAGGGAAGTACAGGCATCATAAATGGTAGACTAGTTAGAACAGAATTGTGGCAGTATGAATTATTAGAAGGATTAAAAATAATTGCCCATGAAAGTAACTTATTAGTAACTACAAAATAAATAATAGATCCAGATATAGATCTATTTAATTTAATTGCAATTGCTCCATAGCAACGAGTGGGGGGAATGGAATTCCATGTAAAAGCAATAATAGTGGATCCACAGAAGTATTTGGAGCAGCCATCCTGGGTGCCATACTTTCGGGAGTTCAGCAGCCCCAGGTGGCCCAGGTGACTAGCAGGGGCCTTGATGCCCCTTCCAAGTCCCCCAGGTGAGGGAGTTTAAGGGGAAGGGCAAGGTGGGGGCAGAGCAGAGATGGGGACTTGGCAGGGGGAGGGTGGAGGGGGCGAGCCAAGGGTGGGAAGAGTTGGAGGCGGGACCTGGAATGAACTGTGTGGGGGGGGGGGGGGTTGTCCTGGGCCCTGCACCTCCTAAGAATGGCCCTGATCACACCTACTACCAGGAATATGATTAATAGTATTCAAGGGTGCAGTTTCAATATTTAAAAGGATAGTAAGCCTCGAGCCATTGGAGATGTGTTTTCCAGAGTTGTAACTCAATGTTGAGCCTGGTGTATGTAATTTTCCAATGTTAAAAGTGGGATTTGCATGTTTTATTTAATCAGGCCTCAGGTTGCAATCTGAGTCTTTATGGCTTCCAAAATAGCAAATGCACAAACACTGGAGTATCAAAAGCAAAAAATGTGGCAGTATTGGGAGAAATACAAATCTACCTGAACTCTGTCCTGGGATATCATTGTGTAGATACCTACGTGCAGGACTGGAGATATGAGAGTCCTGTTACCAATACTACCTCTTGTCACATCCCTGCTGAGCCAACTGCATGCATAAAAGGAAGAGGCCCACATTCCAAATTTTAGAAGGTTTCCTTTTCCTAAGCTCATAACAATAATAAAACTGAAGAAGAAGAAAAAACACTTACAGAGTTGATACTGTTTTATACCATTAAGGTCTGGTGTAAAAAATGAATAATTAGGCCACATTTTATGTCAGCTTTAAAATTTTACTTCTAAGCTTATAATAGTGCTTGGCCCCATAATTGACCTAAACAAGGATTAGATTCTGAATTTCAGTCATCAAGATTTCTCATCTAATTAATACCAAAGAGAAGAGTATTTTCAATAAGACAGGATGTCTTCAGCTCTGAGCCCACTAAGCTTAAAAATAACAAACAAATTAACATACACAGAGTAAAAAGATATGAATCATTTATACCAGTGTTTCTCAAAGTGATCTGCAAAATCATTTTTAGAAACCTGCCAACTGGCTGCACAAGTGTGTTTACTTACCTGTGCCCAGAGCCTCCCATTGACTCTGGTTCATCACTTTTACCCAAGGGGAGACACAGGAAGTGGTAGCCCAGTCCACACAATATTCTGTGGCTCCCCTTGGCTTCAGACAGTGAAACAGAACTGTGAGGCTCTGTGGCCACAGCGCCAGTAAGTAAACACACCAGAGTGGCCCGTTAGCAGGTTTCTCAAAGTGGTTTCACGGATAACTTTGAGAAACACTGATTTATACCAAAATATTAATCCTTTATTTTCAAACTACCTCCCCTCCTCACTGGTGAATCCCCCGCTTCTCTAGTGTCTCTATCCATCCACCACTATTCACCAGCTGCTCCAGCCCACCCAGCGCTTCTCTTCTCCCTGCTCCCCTCGAGCCTCTCCCTGCACCCCACCTCCAGCTTCTCCTGGGAAACACACATAAAATATTTAATTTCTGGTATGGTAAGATACAAAGCTAGAGGTATGCAGAGTGGCATGCAGAGACCACTGCCTCCTGTCTCACCTCTCCTAGCGGAGTCTGGACCTAAGCTTGTCCATTCCCTACTCACATTAGCTGATCAAACCAGGGATCAGATTTCAAAACTCAGGTGATAGTTCTCATTCTAAAACCACTGACTCAATCTGGATAACTGGGAAGGAGGTAGGATATATTTATCTCCAATTAATTTCACATTTAAAAGCAATAAACCCACACAGAGAAGATAATGGTCTGATGAAGAAAGTGGATAAATGGGGAGTGCCACCTTTTATCTCACCCCTTTTGGTAGACTCCTGTTTTTAAATTGTTATGTCCATGCTGAGAGTAATGCTAGGATCTATAATTGAATAATCCAGAGTTTAGATTCTAAATGCCTGGCACTGCATTTTCTCCTCCAATTGGGAAATAATACAGGGTAATTTTGGGTAATTTACTATAACAAAGGCTATGTCTATATCAGAATACTTTCTAGTATTTCTAGATCAGAATACTTTCAGTGTTGAACAATTAATGTATAGACATACAGTATAATATAGAGCCCATTTATACAAAAAAATTGATCCTTTAGTCCAGAGGTCACCAACCAGTCAATCGCCATCAACTGGTTGATCATGGTTTCCCTAGGAGACGATCGCCGTGGCCAACTGCCTGGGCAGCTTCCTCTCTTTGATCCAGCCTAGCTGGACTAGAGCAAAGAGGGGCAGCCACCTGGCCAACTGGCTGCGGGTTCAACCTCCCAAGGCTGCGCCGTGCTTCAGCTGGGCTGGAGTAAAGAGGGGCAGCGGGATCTCTTGTTAACTTGCTGGCTCGGGGAAGAGGCATGCATGCATCCCTGTCTCTTGTCTCCTCCTCTGGGAGTGAGTGGGAATGGGCCTGTTCAGAAGAGCCAGGGCTCGGTGGCCAGCACACTTGGCGAGCCAGGGACTGGGCTACGGCATGCTGTTCCCTGCAGACTGTGTGCAGGGTCGGGGAGCCTCTTCCCCAGGACTCCACTGTGCCTGGTTGGTCTGCAGCCAGCCCTGGGCTCTGCGTGCCCCAGCCCTAGCCCGAGTCACTGGCTGAAGGCAAAGGGCTGGGCTGGGCAGGGAAGAGACTCTCTCCCTATCTCCCCAGCACCGCTTCTGGGAGGCTGCAAGTCCCAGTGCTTCTGCCCTGCCAGTGAGTGCAGTGGGGGCAAAGGGATATGGGGGCAGCAAGGGGGGATGAAGGAGGATGTGGGGACAGGATGGAAGGGGGAAGGGGTTGCACTTACGGTTATAGGATGCTGCGGGGGGGGGCGATCATGGGGTTGAGGAGAGCAAGGCTGGAGCAGAGGGAAGATGTGAGGGGGATACAATTTTACTTTGCAGAAGCTGCACTTTCCTTTACTTCCCACTTTTTTGCCTCCCTCCCCAGCTAGCTATCTGGCTGCATTCTCACCCTTTCACCTTCTCTGCATTACTCGCCAAAACCCCTCCTGCCTCCAAACGCCCTCTCGTGGCCCCACCCCACACATTCTCCTAGGACCAAACTACCTTCCAGACCCTACCCTCCTCACCCCATCTTGCACCCCGCCTAGGGTTGCCACGTATCCAGTTTTCATCTAGACAGTCTGGTATTTGTGGACCCTGTCCTGTAATTAAAAAAAAAAAACAAAAAACCAGAAAATATCAGACATGGAAAATGTCCGGTATTTTCTGGTTTTCTTGGCTGGAAGGCCGGTGGGGACATCTTTTCCCTGCAGCTGGTGAGGGGAGAGCGGAGTGCATTGTTTAAAGGTGCAGTGACTTTTTTTTTTTTGCTCAACAAGTTTAGTCTCCTGTGGATTTTTGTTTTTCCTCAAGCAATTTTTTTCCCCACCATGTTTGGGATTTTTTGTGAAAGTATCTGGCAATCCTAAGCCCACCTTCCACCCAGATCCTGCATCCCTATCCCACTCAATGACAGTCCTGTTCTGCACATTGAGCCCCTCATTTCTGTTCCCACCCCAGAGCCTAATGGGGGCCATAAAATCCACTAACTCTGGAACCCCAGAAAAGTAAATCCGGCCTATGGGAAGCCCTGAACCTCAGTCCTCCCTGTCCCTTCCCCTCACAATGTGGGGGTTGGAGCACCATAAAAGTGTGGTGTCTCAGTTGGGTGCCACAGTGTGGGTTTGGGATTTTGGGAGGGGTTTTTTCTTCTCACTTGTGTGGTCCTCAACTGACTTTTCTGTGGGTCGGGGGCCCCTGACTCCCAAAAGGTTCCACATCCCTGCTATAAATAAAGAAAACATTGAAACCTTTTGTGTTGGATATAAATTAATATTTTTCTCTATTTAAAATGAAGTTTGATAAACTAACATGAGAAAGTTAAAGTCCTTAATCTGTTTAATAATTTAAATTAAACCGTTCTCACAGGCTGTAGCACTAGCAAAATGGCTCAGGCATAATTATGTAATTAACAGTGAGTTTCCATTCACAGTGGGTAGTCCGTGGAAAGATTTGGAGAGGGTGGGTCCTCAAGAAAGGGGTGGGGTCTTGGGGAAGGGATGGAGTAGATTCTGGCTTGCCCTGACATTCACACCCTGATCTTGGGTGTAAAAAGTTTGCAGACCACTGCTTTAGTCCCAGACTATTAGGGTGTAGATCTTATGGTGGAGTATGATGCTTGAGGTATATAAGTGGTATTGCTTCTTGACTTACACCTCTAAACAGTCTATCCATGATCTTTTCCATATATTTAATAGGTTGCTTGGCTGATCAATCAGGGGTGAGGTTTCAAACTTCAGTTGCTATTTTAACTCCTACACTGCTGCAAATAAATTGATAATTGAAAACTGGCAGGATATTTCCATCATTGACTTTGTTTAAAATATAAGCTAAGAAACCTATACTGAAATACTAACTGGATGTCTGGTTCAGAAACTGGGTTAAGTAGGAATGCAGGACTGCCTCTTACAGACAGAACATTAAAATATTATCTCTATGCTGAGAAAAAATTCTAGCATTCCATTAAGTGTGTAGACCAGAGTATAGATTCCAAATGTCAAGGCATAAAGTTTTCTTTACTACTTAGTAAATCATAGAGGGCAATGTGCAATAAAATAGGATGTTTCTAACTCTGAATCCAATATAATAGTAATTGTCCCAGGCTGGTTGGCCCTTTGAAGCACAATGGGCTCAGACTGAACCACTCCAGAACTGAGTCCACCTCACCTCACCTCACCTCTGGTGGGTTCTGTATCCTATGTTGGCTGTCTGGTTGTTCTCAGGGTGGGTAGAGGCTTGGGCTGCTGGGTAGAGACCCCAACCTGTTCTCCTTAGGTAAGTGCTTTATATCCTGATCCACACAAGAACCCAGCCACCTCCCTGCCTTTGGGGGGATGACTTAGCAACTATCTCCCAGATGACCTGCCTACATAAAGGCTAATTAGTGATTTCAGCTGGGTATAATGAAGCATAACTAGAAAGACTGACCCCAGGGGCAGTGGTGAGGTGAGGCAAGCACTCCTTAAATTGAAATGGAAATGTAGGAGAAGCAGGAAGATCCTAGATGCAAGGATTTTCCCCTATGGGAAGAGCCTGAGCAAGGAAGGCTGAGTCGCCTACAGAGAGAATGGTATGGATGTGAGGCTCATGTCGAGGGGAGGCATGGGACAGGCTGTGATGTTATCTGATTAAAAGATGAACATATAGATCATTGTTGCAACCACTGTTCTAGGTCTGCAACAAATCTTGTTCAAAATGTAGCATGCAAGATGTCTATGAAAAGGTTATAATTTGTTGGTTATGATTATGCTATTTGTATGCATGTATCATTTTGGTATCAGCTAATATTTATAGATTCAATGTACCTGTGTTTGATTCTGAGTAGTATCAGTGAAACATTTGGACAGTATCTTGTGAAGAGACTATTCAAGCTGAATAGTTGATCAAGGAGTACTTGACTCACAATGGACCTTGGGAGATGTTAATCCATACCTAATGAGCCTTTCTGGGAATGTTCAAACTAGTATGGCAATAGGATCTACCTGTAAAGAACTGAATCCTGCATGGACAGGTGATTTGCATGTGACGGCTCTTGTGACTGGGCACTATTTTGGGGGCTGTAATTTTCCCATAGGGAGAACAAAGGATCCATCTCCCCTGAGCAGAAACTATAAAAGGTGCTGCAGTCATCCCTAACTTGCCTCTTTCCTTTTCTAATGTCTTTCCTGCTGAAACCTCTGGACTATGGCCTTATACTAATGGAAGGATTTGAAAAAAGGGACTGAGGTTCTTCAAATGATTTGAAAGCAACCAGAGACTTGACTTAAACAAGCAGTTTATTCTATCACTGCTACAAGCCTGAACCAAGAACTTTTCAATTCCTGTGTGTATCTGATTCTTTTAACCAATTTTAACTCTCAACTTTCTTTCTTTTTATAAATAAATCTTTAGATTTTTATAAATGCTAAAGAATGTATGTTATGATTGTTCAGTAAGATCTAATTTATATATTGTGTGTGTGTGTGTGTGTGTGGCTGGCACTTTGGGATCAGAAGAACCTCTAATTTGATTAGACTGGTTGTAAAGAGCCATTCATCTCTGAATCCAGTGTTTCTGGACTGGACTACCCCCAGAAACTGCTTTTATGACATCCTGTTGGCCATTGTGATGACAGAAATTTACTTTTGAGGCTGCTTTGATATTTCAATGGGGAGAATAATCAACAGCATTGTAGCCAGACATGAACCCCCATTTTAACATCCATCTTTGTCTGCTTAAAACCATGCAGGGCACATAAGAGCAGGAAAACACCATATTCTTTGAAAACCTTGGAGCAGGAGGTTTTGATATGCTGGCTCAGTGACCGTGACCAACTGTAAGCAGAGATAGGAGGGTGGTCAAACTAATTGTTGACCAAGAGGCTGTACATCGTGCCCTTGACTTAACCCATATTGATACGAACACATACCCGTCCACGGGGGAAGGAATCTCCCGCCCAACAAGAACATCCGGCAGTCCTAATTTAGTTATCTTCCTCTCTTACAAGTGTAAATTAACTTGTAACCTGCTTGTAAGAACTGGCACCACAAAACGGACCAGTAAAATTTGGCCTCTTAAGATAAGAAAGAGAATACGGTCCCCCAGGGGTATAAAGATGAGTCCAGCAGCATACTTGCTTTGTGTGTCAATCTACCATCTATCTGCTGGTCGGGTTTGGTGTTTGACCTCCCGAAGTTCCAGAGGGGACGCCCACCTCGTATTCGTCTTTCCGAGGAATTGAGAGACCGGCCCTGGCCTGACACACTGGAGTTGAGAGGCACAGAAGGGGGTAAAAATTGTATCTGGATGTGGTCCTTTGTTTAAGTATATATACATAGTGTTAGAGCTCTTTAAAGATTAAGCTGTCATTTAGTACCATTATTTCTATTTTCTATCTTTACCTTTTTCCTGTAACCATTTTAAGATCTATATTTTGCTAATAATTATGAAATAGAGCAATAGCCATTGTAACCATATGATTTATAAGTTCCTTTAATAAACCTGTAACTGTTTAAGTTTTACCCTGACTCCTTCAGTTGCTGTAATAGAACCAAGCACAATTTAAAAGAACTTCAGCCGGTCATAAAGGGACAGACATAGGGAGAGCTTGGGCGTTTGGATCCGTGTCACTCCCAGGTGACAAGATCCGTTGGGGCACCTTTCCAGCCTTTCCCAGGCTGCCCGCTGCGAAGGAACTTTGTGTTCTAGCAGTTAAAATCTAAGGTGTAATAAGCTCTTCCTACACACTGGGGCATCTGTTAGCCTGTTTGGCTACCCTCTGTGACGGGACCTCGGTCCTAGCAGTAAAGTCACGGACGTTAAACACTTGGGGCTCCTTTCAGCCTTCTGGGCTGCCTGCTGCGACGAGACTTCGTGTCTTAGCAGTTGAAGACTTAGGAGACATACCCCCACACACTGCCCTGACCGTCGGCTGACAAGCATTTAGGGGATATATAACCTATTTCTCAGCAGTTTGTCCTGAGTATGGCATTCTCAATTATCTCACCAAAGTTCACAGTTACATTGGGTTAAAAGGAGCAGGAAGATCCTCTGAAATAAACTGTGGGAGCCTCTGCTGAAGGGAAGCAATGGGGGATCCTACTCAGGAAGAAGCAAAAACCATTATAGGGTTGAGGAGAAGGCGCCAAGGACCAGAGGACTTCAATGGCACCTGAGAGAGGCAGAAAAGCTATCAGGCTGAGTCTTGGATTAGAACTTCATGTTTGAACTTTTGTTGCCCTAGAAGGCGAACAAATTGTTACATTTCTTGGTCACAGAAAACTCGCTGATGAAGTAGGCACTGGCTGGCTATAAATAGTGTGGCTAGGGACATAGCCATGGGGAGTGGTTTGGAAGCAAAGTCAACTGCAACACCACATTTGGGCACAAGAGGGAGCCTTAGAGGTAAGGACATTACTTTGCAATAGCTAATAAATAAACATGTAGCATAAAGATGGATTCAACTTAAACAAAACAAAAGGTCTTTTATTCCCAAAAAATGTCAGGGTGTGAGGCTAGAAGGATATGAGTGGCATTCAGTCAACTCCAGCTCCTGTCACTCCCTTTCTGATATGACAACATCAGGGATAGAATCCTTCTCTGCTCACAGAAATGAGACTTCTTAACTGATCAAACCAGGAATCAGATTTCAAAACCTGAGATGCTACCTAAACCCCAATTATCCAGGTTTATTCAGTGGTTTTAGGAAAGGGAAGGAAATGTAGCTTTATGCAATGCAATGTGCCTCAGTGTACCTTACCAGTCATCCTCTCTGACTCACACAAAGGGACAGCCCAGTGTTGTTGGCTAAGGTGCATTAAACAGGCCATTTGTATTTGTTATTAATGTTAAAGCAGAAATAGAGCAAAAGGGTCACTCTTGTCACTCTCTTATCGTTAGGATTTTTTTTTAAATTTAAGAGTGTACGTTTTTTGTACTAGATCTGCTTTTATAAATGAAGCTATGCAATTTTTGTTTGAGTGCAGAATTAGGAATGTGTGTTAGAAGATAAATGTGAAGGCCATCACTGGACCAGATAATTTAGTGAGGAGTTGAGAACAGATGTAAAAATGCCAGAAGATTGCTGTATACCCCTAGTGAGATCTGGATGATTGACGACCCTAAAAGATAAGGCAAGCACCTATCAGTTGGGACAAGATAGCTGTGATGTGAGAAGAACAACTCAGTGTGAAAGTTACTGATCCCAATGAAGGAAAGCTGCTATGAAAAGGGGCTGTTTTGCCACAGTTTTTGGATACATCTTGCCAACATTCTGGAGAATCGATCTGGGCTGATAGGTTATGTCTACACTGCACCAAAGTTTGAAATAAGATATGCAATTTGTTTAGGTCAAATTGTGTGTCTTATTTCAAAATAGCTTATTGTGTAACTTGGTGCTGTCTACACAGCGCCAAATTTTGAAAATAACTTCTATTCCAGAATGTCCCTTACTCCTTGTGGAATGAGCTTTACAGGGACATTGGAATAGCAAGCTCAAAATAATGGGCTTGCTGTTAAGACATGGGATAGCTATTTCGGGATACTCTGCTATCCCAAAATAGCATTGCAGTGTAGATGTAGCCATAGATCCCTGCTCTGTCCTATCCATGATCAATCTGGTTACCTGCCAAAAGGATCCAGACCCTAGATTGGTAACTAAAATCAATTGATGGAACAGTGTATATGTGGTGTCTATATAAGCATATGCTAGCTGTTTTACTATTGTATTCTTAATGAACATGACATACTCCCTTTTTCCCCTAAAAAGATCCAGTGTGCTTCTTATAAGCATAACAGGATGCATCTCTGACTCAGCTCAAATTAAAACTAATAAATCTGTACTGCATAAACAACGAGAAGTCCTGTGGCACCTTATAGACTAACAGATGTATTAGAGTATCAGCTTTTGTGGGCAAAGACTCAATTCGTCAGATGCATGTAGTACTGGGATGATAATGGCCCCCTTTCTTGTCTGGTGAAGAAACTGGGTAAACAGGAAGGCAAAACCACCTCTTATCCCAACTCTGATAATTGACTCCTGCTTTAAAATGTTACATCAATGTTGAGAATAATGCTGGGATCTGTAACTGATGACACTATGGTTTAGATTCTAAAATTCAGGTGTTACACTTTTTCTTCTGGCTGTGAACAAAGGTTCTATTTGCAATTATGACAGGGTGTTTCCAGATCCAAGTCCACTCAACTTTAAAATAATTGATATATAAAATGCAGAAGGCCTAAAAATTGAACACATTAATATAAACTAATTGATTCTTTATTCCCAGATTGTGTCCAGATGTAGATTCCCATGGTGGGTTGTAAAGCTGGAGGTATGTGTGGCATGCAGTTTCTCTCACTCATCCTATCTCACTCCTCTTAACAAATTCCATTCCTGATCTTGTCCCTCATGCGCTCATGCAGTTGATGCGTTCCACAGTTGACCAAAGCAGGGATGAGATTTCAAAAGTCAGGCACTACCTCTCCTTCTAAAATTACTATATAATATTGAGCTAAATAGAAATGAGGAGTGATGTTCCTATCAAATAGACATGATAATGGGTTCCACCCATAGGCTATGTCTACACTGGCGTGATCTTGCGCAAAAACTCTTTAGCGCAAGAGTTCTTATCATAGAATCATAGAATACTAGGACTGGAAGGGACCTCGAGAGGCCATCAAGTCCGGTCCCCTGCCGTCATGGCAGGACCAAATACTATCTAGACCACCCCTGATAGACATTTATCTAACCTACTCTTAAATATCTCCAGAGAGAGATTCCACAACCTCCCTGGGCAATTTATTCCAGTGTTTGACTACCCTGACAGTTAGGAACTTTTTCCTAATGTCCAACCTAAACCTCCCTTGCTGCAGTTTAAGCCCATTGCTTCTTGTTCATCTTGGCCTCTAGGGATAGAACAAGTTTTCTCCCTCCTTTTCTTGCGTTAAAGTAGTTGCGCAAGAGTGTCTACACTGGCATGTGCTTTTGCGCAAGAGCATCCTTGCCAGTGTAGATGCTCTCTTGCTCAAGAAAGCTCTGATGGCCATTTTAACCATAGGGCTTTCTTGCGCAAGAAATTCATGTTGCCTGTCTACACTGGCCTCTTGCGCAAGAACAGTTGCGCAAAAGGGCTTATTCCTGAGCGGAAGCATCAGAGTTCTGGTGCTAGAAGCCCTGATTTCATATATTAGAACATCAGTTTACTTGCGCAAGAACACACGGCCAGTGTAAACAGGCAGCAAGTTTTTGCGCAAGAGCGGTCACTTTTGCACAAGATCGCACCAGTGTAGACACAGCCATAGTGTAGTATAGAAACTGCATTAAAAAAAGTCAGAAAAACATCTTGCCCAATCCCACCTCATAAGGTCCATCTCTGAAAGTTTTCCCTCTGACCTTATCATACTGTTACTAAGTATAACTGATGAAACTAGGATTCAGTCTTTTTTTCAAATTCAATTTAACTTCCTTTTAAGACTAGCGACTGGATCTTTACTTGATCCAACCTGAGCATCAACTGCAAACATCAGGATCAAGGTTTCTTGTGAATAGGGTTTCATGATATTCACTTAATTCTGAATGATGTAGGATTATTTTGGTCACAAATCAGGGAAAAAAATAACATTTTGCAGAATGGTTTTTTTATTTATCTTGTAATTGAATTCCAGAATAGAACTGAGGAGACTGGAAATCCATTCAGATGTTCCCTACCTTCAGGCACACTTACAGGGGGCTAAGGGGCCAATTGCACCGGGGCTCAGAGATTCGAAGGGGCCCAGAGATCTCAGCTGCTGCTACTACTATGGCAGCGGCATTGGTTGGAGCCTTGGGCCCCTTTGAATTGCCACCAGAGTGCCACTTCATGCAGGTTTGAGTGCTAGGGGGGCACCACAGTTGGGGTGGCACTAAGATCTGACTTTCCTTGGCCACACCCCTTCCTCCCAATGCCCCACCCCTTTCAGGGTCATGGAGCTGGGCCCACATGTACACTTTGCCCTGGGGCCCATGGTGGCTGTTGGCCCCGCTACCTACCATGGAGTGAAACCTGGCACCAGGAGATTATTAGGACTGTTGTATATACCATCATTTTGCCACTATGCCTACAGCTGTCATGTTCTCTGTCCCTTACATGATACATGGCTATAGGTATCACACGCAACCAACACTTCCTTATGTGCCACTTTCCTGACAGCTTCCATTCTTGAGAATGTTTGCTAGGATTCTTACTTGATTGAACCAAGGTTCAGATTCCAAATTTTAGAAACAGATTTCTAATCAATTACTTGACTCATTCCTAATTAACCCAGTTAAGAAGTTTCCAAGCCCCAAGTCAGCTCAAACTAAGAAATAAAACAGACAAGAAGAGATGATGAGCCCAGTCACAGGCTGGTGAAGAACTAGAGTAATTAGGAATTAAGACGTAAGAGGGATATTGTAAGCCCTGCAGCAAGCCAATTCTGAGAACACATACAGAGCTCTGGAGGAGAAATGTGCAGTCCCTTTACACACCATGATCCACTCTGTTATTCCCACAAAATACCATGGTGATCCTTTTGGAGCATAGTATCAAATAAAGCCCCATATCTTCTCCTCCACTTGCAATCAAATTCCATTCCTGACTGTGTCAAGTCCCTGTTTTAAACTACTATTCAGAAATGTAGTTGAACAAACCAGGGTCCAGATACGAAAGAACAGAGACCGGTTTTCCTCCTAGAACAATTGTATAAAGGAGTATTAATTAGTGTGAGGCTAGAGGTTCTCTAAGTTAAGTCAAACTAAGAAATAAAAACACACAAGACTAATGAAGGGCTGGGGTAATTAGGAATGAAACAGGATGTATTTATCCTGAGTCAACAAATCTAAACAACTCTGAAGTGTTCAGAATACTGCAACCATTTACAAAACATGATTATTCCTTCATCTCAAGAACAGTAAGATATATTGGTCTTGGTACAGTGCTTTTGCTCTCTAATGTACCATAACCATACAAAATAAAAGGAAATGGGATGCAGTTCCTAAACATAAATTACATTGTCACTTATAGGTCTCCTGGCAAAGTGTTGGGGCTGAAGGCATATCCATATTGTGTGGCCAATGCCACAGTATCTTCCCCGAAAAGGATGGCTGTTTCAGCAGATTATCCTGTTGTAAGGTCAAAAAGAGAATAATTTAGGATGCAAGTTACTGGTTTGAGGTCCAGGGGCTTTTCATGCTCAGAGATAATTGTTTATTTTTAAATAGCACAGTTATCTTTCAGACAACACACAGACACTGGTAAGAATAGAGTGAGTCAAGGTGTATGGCTGCCTTCAACACTCTGCAGTTTACTGAGTGGGTGAGTAGGCTGGAGGGCTGTGAATGAAGAACAGCCATCATTATTTCCTTGCCTCCAGCCTTTGATTAACTTTCTGCTGCCTAGTTCTCAGGGACTGAGTTCTCCAAAGGACAGAGCATTCTGAAATAAATTGGCTGATTTGGGAATATTGCAACCTTGCCCCCACACAAATATCAGGAAGGATTTCAGCACAGGGCTTCCTTCAAATATTCTAATGTCCGTGTACGGATACTTGCATTGGGTGGGAAATGTAGGCCAAATGAGTGGACTGCTCCTGGTGGTGCTGTCTCCACTAATACTATTCAGAGGTACACCAATGTCCATGATTGCTGCGGCTGCCTGCATTACGTCCAAATGTTCAATGTCTCATTCATTCACATATACAAAAAGGCAAAAGTTTCCAGTTTGATTCTGCCTGGTCCCTCTGGAGGATGTCAAGAAACTCATTGGTAGATAAAGAGATGGAGGGCCTAGTTCACCTGCGTTCACATGCCCACAGGAACTGCCAACAGCAAAACCACTTGAATTAACTCCGTTTGCAGGCTGGCAGGCTACATCTCATGCTCAGGGCATAAATTGATCCCTTTCAGAGTTCAGGAACGATTTTTTTTCTCATTCAGAACAGCAATGCACATTTCTCAAGATGTATTATTGAGAAGGGATTGTCTTCTTCTGAAGCATCAGATACTGGTCATTGCCAAGTGGAGGATACTTTAATACATGCCCCCCATGGTCTACTGATATAGTTTTAGCAAAACTTACCGTTTACACTGAGTCCTCAGAGGTCCTTTTTGAATGACTAGAAAGTGTACTATATACTGATAAAGAGAACAGTGATAAAACTTTTCTTCACAGTATTTCTTTACCTTAAGTTCTCAGCATTTTGCTTGGACATGTGCACTGATTTAAAAACTAATGACACTGTGACATTATTGAATTCTCATGTTAATGTACAAAGCATTATTAAAACCACTGTTATATGTTTGCACCCCATCTTGTACAAAATGGTCCAAGTGAGATATCTATGAAAAGTTGAGAAATTTCAATTATCCCCATATTGACTGGGTACATGTCACCTCAGGAAAAGATGCACAGATAAAATTTCTTGATACCTTAAATGACTGATTCTTGGAGCAGCTGGTTCTGTAACCCCACAAGGGGAAGGGTATTCTTGATCTTGATCTAGTCCTAAGTGGAGTGCAGGATCTGGTTCAAGAGGTAAATATAACTGAACCATAATATAATAAAATGTAACATCCCAGTGGTGGGGAAAAATACCTTAGCAGCCCAACACTGTGGCATTTAATTTCAGAAAGGGGACTTACATAAAAATGAGGAAGTTAGTTAAACAGAAATTAAAAGGTACAGTGACAAAAGTAAAATCTCTGCAAGCTATGTGGAAACTTTTCAGACTCAATAAGAGAGGCCCAGCTTAAATGTATACCCCAAATTAAACACTGTAAGAGAACCAAAAAAGTGCCACCGTGGCTTAACAACCAGGTAAAAGAAGCAATGACCAATAAAAATATCTTTTAAAAAGTGGAAGTCACATCCTAATGAAGAAAATAGAAAGGAGCATAAACTTTGTCAAATTAAATGTAAAAATATAATACGAAAAGCCAAAAAGGAGTTTGAAGAACAGCTAGCCAAAAACTCAGAAAGTAATAGCAAAATGTTTTTTAAATACATCAGAAGCAGGAAGCCAGCTAAACAACCAGTGGGGCCCTTGGACGATCGAGACGCTAAAGGAGCATTCAAAGATGATAAAGTCATTGCAGAGAAGTTAAATGCATTCTTTGCTTCTGTCTTCACAGCTAAGGATATTGGAGAGATTCCCAAACCTGAGCCATTCTTTTTAGATGACAAATCTGAGGAATTGTCCCATTCATTAGATGAGGTTGTGGAACAAATTGATAAACTTAATAGTAACAAGTCACTGGGACCAGATAGCATTCATCCAAGAATTCTAAAAACTCAAATGGGAAATTGCTGAACTATTAACTGTAGTTTGTAACCTGTCTTTTAAATCAGCTTCTGCATCTAATGTGATGCCAATATTTCAAAAGGGCTCTAGAGGTGATTCTGGCAATTACAGACCGGTAAGTCTAACGTCAGTACTGGGCGAATTAGCAGAAGCCATAGTAAAGAATAAAATTCTCAGACACATAGATGAAAATAATGAAAAGCAGCATGGTTTCAGTAAAGGGAATTCATGCCTTACTAATCTATTAGAGTTCTTTGAGGGGGTCAACAAACATGTGGACAAGGGGGATCCAATGGATATAGTATACTTAGATTTCCAGAAAGCCTTTGACAAGGTCCCTCACCAAAGGCTCTTAAGCAAAGTAAGTTCATAGGATAAGAGGGAAGGTCCTTTTGAGGATTGATAACTGGTTAAAAGACAGGAAACAAAGGATAGGAATAAATGGCAAGCTTTCCGAATGGAGAGAGGTAACTAGGGGTCTCCAAAGGATCTATCCGGGGACCAACCGTATTCAACTTATTTATAAATGATCTAGAGAAAGGAGTAAACAGTAAGGTGACAAAATTTGCAGATTATACCAAACTGCTCAAGATAGTTAAGACCAAAGCAGACTGTGAAGAGCTTCAAAAAGATCTCACCAAACTAAGTGATTGGGCAACAAAATGGCAAATGACATTTAATGTTCATTACTTTACATTTATCAACATTAGAAAAAATAATCCCAACTATACATACAATATGATGGGGGCTAATTTGGCTACATGTACTCAAGAGAAAGATCTTGGAGTCATTGTGGATAGTTCTCTGAAAACATCCACTCAGTGTGCAGCAGCAGTCAAAAAAGCAAATAGAATGTTAGGAATCGTTAAAAAAAGGGACGAAGAATAATATCTTATTGCCTCTATGTAAAACCATGGAATATCCACATCTTGAATAGTGCATACAGATGTGGTTGCCTCATCTCAAAAAAGATATATTGGCATTGTAAAAGGTTCAGAAAATGGCAACAAAAATTATTAGGGGTTTGGAACAGGTGCCATATTAAGAAAGATTAAAACGACTTGGATTTTCAGCTTAGAAAAGAAGAGACTAAGGGGGGATATGATAGAGGTCTATAAAATCATGACTGGTGTGGAAAAAGTGAATAAGGAAAAGTGATTTACATATTCCCACAATATAAGAACTAGGAGTCACCAAATGAAATTAATAGGCAGTAGGCTCAAAACAAACAGAAGGAAGTTTTTCTTCACTTAGCACACAGTCAATCTGAGGAACTCCTTGCCAGAGGATGTGGTGAATGCTAGGACTTTAATCGGGTTCAAAATAGAGCCAGATAAATTCATTGAGGTTAGATTTGTCAATGGCTATTAGCAGGGCTCGCCGAACCACTATGCACTCTCTCAAGCAACTTTCAGCCACCCTGCCTGCCTGGTGTCCCAGGCAGACACCATGGCCAGAGGCTGCCTGGACCAGAGGAGTACGTCAGGCTCCTTGCGGCATTTCAAAGCAGAAGCACCACATGGAACCCAGGGTCAGCTGAGAACTCCCCCGCTGACCTCAGGCTCTGTGCGGCGCTGCTTCTTTGAAACACTGCTTTTGCCTTTGAAGTGTAGCAACAGATGTAGGGCTATTGCTGTACTTTAAAGGAGGAGGCACTTTATCAACTAATTGAATAGTCGATGCAAAATGCATCGACTATTCAATAAGTCAGTTACACGCTACTTAACATCCTTAATCAGAAATGCTGGTTAATAGAATATCCTGCTTGGTGTTGCTGAAGCAGCAAGAGGCAGTAATATCACAGTCTTTTGTAAGAAAATTGCTATTTAAAATTTCTGAGTCCAATGCAGAAGTTGATACATGAGATCATTTTTCAACATCAGCAAAAATGTGAGTGCACAAAAGCAATATCAGATTTGACGAATAGATGCTTAATGTTACAAATAGGCTTGAATCTGCTCTAAAAGGGAAAAGAAACATACTAGAGACATTTCTGCAAACAAATAATAATCCTCTAGCCAAAAATCATGTCTGTGAGAAAATACAAAACCAACCTTTTACAAGTTACACTACCAGTCAGAGTTAATCACTCCACATTTTCTGGTGTGACCAGCAAAGATGTAGTAGCAGATCAATCATTATATATGGGCAGACCTTATGAATTTCCCCAAGAAAGAGAACAGATATCCTTCATGTTTAGAGTTGTAATAGAATGAGAGGAGTGCTATAGGCATATTGTTTTTAAAAAATGGCATGACAGTACAAGCCTTGATGGGTATTGCTTTAATTACAATGCTTGGACCAACTTCTGTTTAGAATGTTAATATTTCATCTTAGAGACCTGCAATTTGCTTAATAAATACTGTGATGGACCAGGCCGTGTCTGGGCACAGCTGAGGGTATCCGCTCAGGGCAAAGTGCTCAAATCCAGGGCTCCTTACAGCCCCCAGACTGGTGACTTCTCCAAACAGGCCACAAACCAGTCCCACAGAGTGCTTCAGCTGCCTGCCTGAAGCCTCACGAGCAAAACCCCTCCGACACCCCAGCAAATCCGTGCCCCAGATGGCCCCGGGCCTCATACACAGGTGGGGGGGGTCTTAGAACCCAATCCCACCTACCCCGAACAAGTTCTGTCCGGTCCCAAGAAACCAGCCACAGATCCCTGGTCAATTTACCCTTTGGACCCTACCCACAAATCACGCTGGGCCAATCCTTTAGCATCTAACATCTAAAGGTTTATGATTACAATAAAGAAAAGCCTGAGAGTAAGGTTGTTAAAGAATAGTACATTACATGCACCGAATCTCCCAGGTCTCGATGCAGGCTCTAGCAGAGATGTTACAGCTGCTGGTTTAAAAGTCCTTGTTGCACATCCTAGGATCAGGATGGGTTCACAGGTCTTTCTGGCTCTTCGATCCCTGCATTGCTGCCTCTGGGATGAAGTGCTGAGCTAAGAACAAGATGGAGACCATCACATGGCATATTTATCCCTCCTTCCTCGTCTCTTCTTGGCTACAGCAGGTCACCTGGTCCACGGCTTATTCCTGTGACCTCTGCTGGTAGCTTTTAGGTATGAGTCACCACTCATTCTTTAGGTGTGTCCTTGGCCCATTGAGGGCCATTGTCCCACAGGGCCTCGCTGATTAGCATGTCCATAGGCTGGGCTCTGCCCACTGCTCAATTAGATGCAGAGAAATATTCAGTATCTACACAGATTCCTAACTACACACACAGACATTATACAATCACATGACTAGTGTACATAGGATCAGCAGACAGTAAGCTCCTATTCAATACCTCACATGGCCCCCTTCTATACCATTTTTGGGGCCAACACCCCCACCTATGGGTGCATCAGTGATCTGGCTGCTCCCCTCAAGATCCAGTAACGTGACAAATACTATGCCAAGAATTTCAAGAAAGAAGAGGGCAATAGTACTATCCTTCTTTAGGTCTCTGTTCAGTTGCAGTCTTTGCCAGTTGAAGAGCATGAGTGTTAGAAATGAGTCTTTGTGTGGGTTGGCTGCAGTACGGAAAATATTCCCAAATCCACTGTCACATGCATTTTAGTAGGAGAGGATGCTGAAAATTCAGAAAGATCAACAAAACATAAGCAAGTTCTATGCAGCACCCCATCATTCATCCTGCAAAAGAAGAGGTGACTCTCAATGACATGACTAGTAGAAAATTACTATTTTACAATATATTTCACCCTTAAACTCCAAAGTCGTCAAAAAATTCAGTGTGATCAAGAAGTATGTGAACATTCAAATTTGAATTGCTTTGAAGTGCATGCTGAGGCTTCCCAGCTCTACTGTATTTAAAATCAAAAACTAGTTTTAGGAAAATGTCTCTTTCAGAACCATACTGGGAGGAATTTCTGGATGATGCTTATTCAACAGGAAAGTAATGATGCAGAAAGGAACATCCCAAAAGCTAGGGTCCTGAAATCAGGTGTCAAAGGTCATTTAGCCCTTATGGTCCAGGCTATCGAGCTGAGATCCAAGGTTCAATTTTGGGGGTGTTTGGTGCCTAATCTGGCAAAATTCCTGTTGTTATTATGGTGGTGTAGACCGTACAGTTACTGAGGCAGAGAGGTAAACAGACAAACTTCAAAAGCTTGTTTCATTTATTCATTCATTCACTTCTAGTAGTGTGCCCTACTCCAAATAGGGAAAAGCTCTGAAACACATAAAACCAGAATAAGCTATTTAAATGCATCTACTGTAAATATCAGAGGGGTCAGATAGCCTCCCACCCATGAGAACTTATCCTCCCCTTCTGGAACAGTTTCTAGAGCAGTGTTTCTTAAACTGCATTCTAGGGAACACCAGTGTGCCACGAGGCAGTCAGAAGTGTGCCGCGGAGAACAACAGAGTTCAAAATGGCCACCCTTAAAGAGGCAGACACCTTTTTCCCCCCCTCAATTCCTCCCCCCCCCCCCCCAGCACTTTTTTTTTTTTTTTTTTTTTTGTCCCCTTCAGCAAAAAAATCCTTGGTGTTCCTCATAAAAAAAATTATTGTTTTGGTGTTCCTCAGTCTTAGAAAGTGTAAGAAACACTGTTCTAGAGGGAGGAAAAGTTGAGGATCCCCTGTGGAGGAGTCTCATTCATTCAAAATGGACCACAGTTCAATCCTCATATCAGCAGACACTGGAACAGGACAAGGCCTTTGATTTGGGCCAATATATATACTTTTGATATAACCTTCCAACTAAGTAAAAAGCAGTATCAAAGTTCAAATAATTATAAACCATATGAATCAACGGATCATTAGGAGGTTCTGCTGAAGTAGGTCATTCCAGTATATATACCACAGTTATGAGCTTCAAAATCACTAGATAAAATAATCCTACCAACTTCAGAGGGAGAATGAGAATTCTGAGACTGTCTCCTGTAATATTTTTAAAACAAGATAAATAAGACCCAAACAATTAAAAAATAAAGGGCATATGGATTGTCTTTTTGTTCTCATTTTATGAATCTAGTGAAAGCTCAATGTGGTCTATCTAATAAGGCTCACAGTATTATGATCATGCATCAAACCGTTGTCAAATCAAAATGCTACTGAAAGACAGCTTCCTTGGAATATTAGAGATAATTTTCCCCTTGAAATATGCAATTACCGTAGTTTCATTTTTTTTAATAAGGACAGTCCTAATTTAGGAGGCTGTGTCCTGATTAAAGCAGAAGTAAAACTAACTAGATGACATAGAGAAATAAGAGCAGGAAAGTGGAACTGCAAAGAAATTATACTGCAGGGAAAAGTTTAAAAAAAAGACAACTATATTGTCAGCAGAGTTAAAGGAGCTTAGAATGCAAGCGAGAGAACATACTGAAACAAATGGACCCTCAACATTACAATACTAAGTAAAGAGTGGGCCTAAGGCTTGAAGCTGGAGCTTTAATAGAATGGGCCATTTTGTTTATGAAGTACCATTATGTCACCTAAAAACTTGCAAAAATCCAGAAAGGAGTTGTATAGATGCTGAAGAGTTTCAGTGCTAGAGTAACATACATTTCTTTAAGAACCATCATTTCAAGGAACTACATTAAAACATTTCACATTTATCATTATGCAATAAATAATGAAACTTATTCTACATTTCTGTAGTGTCCTTCAGGCGGGGATCCCAAAGGAGTGTGTTTAAGAGTAATTCATTAAATTTTACAATGTTCCAAAGAGGAGTAATTATGATTTCCCCCCATATTACAATCTAGTAAACTGAGGCACAAAGAATTAAAGGCTGGATCATCTTGTAGCATAAATCAACATGTTGGCCTCCGTCGGTCAGTTGACCATGGATGACGTATCCTAGTTCTCGTCTTGGTTCGTGTCGGATTGTCTGGGACAGCGTTGGGGACAGCATCGTTGGTGGCTGAAAAGGCCAATCCGGGACAGGCATTCTTTGCCGCAGAAGTCGCAGCTATAGGTGGTTCCCTGGCTGTTGTTGTTGCGTAACTTCCTGCGGGCTCGCTTTTCTTCTGATGCACGCATCATGTTCGTTTCGCCTGACCTGAGCTGTGTGGTCAGGGTGCCCCTCCACTTCAGGCGGTCTACTGCGAGGTCTTCCCAGGACTGCGTGTTTATGTCGATGGCTTTCATGTCCCTCTTCACGACATCTTTAAATCGCAGGTTCGGGCGCCCTGTGGTTCTCTTCCCAGATGCCAGTTCCCCGTAGAGGATGTCCTTTGGGATCCTCCCGTCCTCCATGCGGCGTACATGGCCAAGCCAACGCAGGCGACGTTGTCGGAGCATGGTGTACATGCTGGGAAGGCCGGCTCGAGTCAGAACTTCGAGGTTGGAGACTTTGTCTTGCCAGGTAATGCCCAGGATGCGGCGCAGACCTCGTAGATGGAAAGCGTTCAGTCTCCGCTCTTGTCTCGCGTATGTGGTCCATGTCTCGCTCCCGTACAGCAGGGTGCTGATGACGCAGGCGTTGTACACTGCCATCTTTGTTGCGATTGTCAGCCTGGGGTTGGTCCACACTCGGGTTGTCAGGCGGGCTAAAGTAGAGGCTGCCTTTCCGATCCTCTTGTCGAGCTCAGCATCAAGGGAGAGATTATCGGTGATGGTGGAGCCCAAGTACGTGAACTGGTGGACGACGTCAAGCTGGTAGTCGTCTACTGTGATGGCTGGTGGAGTGACAGTGTCCTGGCTTAGGACGTTTGTTTTTTTCAAACTGATAGTCAGCCCAAAGTCTTTGCAGGCCATGGGAAAACGGCTCATCAGCGACTGTTGTTCTTCCTGGGTATGTGTGACGACTGCTGCGTCGTCGGCAAATATCATGTCCCTGATCAGCGTCTCACGTATCTTTGTTTTGGCTTTGAGGCGAGAGAGATTGAATAGCTTGCCGTCCGATCTGGTGCGGAGGTAGATTCCTTCCGTTGCTGAGCCGAAGGCATGCTTGAGGAGCAGGGCAAAGAAGATCCCAAACAATGTGGGGGCAAGAACGCAGCCTTGCTTGACGCCGCTGCTGATGCTGAAAGGCTCGGAACAACTGCCGTTAAACTGTACTGTTCCCTTCATGTCTGTGTGGAAGGATTCAGTCAAACTCTGCAGTTTTGGTGGGCAGCCGATCTTGTGAAGGATTTTGAAGAGTCCGTCTCTGCTGACCAGGTCAAAGGCTTTGGTGAGATCAATGAAGGAGACGTACAGGGGCATCTGCTGTTCTCTACACTTCTCCTGGAGTTGTCGTAGGGAGAAAATCATGTCTACGGTTGACCGTTCTGCGCGGAAACCACACTGTGACTCCGGGTAGACACGTTCAGCCAGCTTCTGCAGTCGGGTCAAGATGACCTTAGCAAATACTTTGCCTACGATGCTAAGAAGGGAGATGCCTCTGTAGTTGTTGCAATCACTTCTCTCGCCCTTATTCTTGTAGAGGGTGACGATCTTAGCATCCCGCATATCCTGCGGTACGGCTCCTTCTTTCCAGCACTGACAGAGCACTTTGTGAAGAGGGTGCAGTAGGGAACACTTGCACTGTTTCAGCAGGTCTGGAGGAATCCCGTCGCTGCCGGGGGCTTTTCTTGAGGCCAGTTTATCAACAGCCTTGCTGAGCTCTTCTACTGTTGGCTCTGCATCAAGTTCTTCCATGGTTGGCAGGCATTCAATGGCATCTAATGCTGCGGAGGTCACTGTATTCCGTCTGGAGTAGAGGTCGGAGTAGTGTTCCACCCATCTCCCCAACTGTTGTTGCTTGTCGGAGATTATTTCTCCAGTAGATGACTTGAGGGGTGCTGTTTTGCTCTGGGTAGGGCCCAGCGCTTTCTTAATGCCGTCGTACATGCCTCTGGTGTTCCCTGATATGGCTGCTTTCTGGATGTCGTTGCTGAGCTGCTGCCAAAATTCGTTAGCACAGTGTCTGGCAACCTGTTGAGCCTTGCTCCTAGTAGCCCTGAGAATTTGTAGGTTCCTCTGGCTTGGTGACCGCTTGTATTCTGCCAGGGCGGCACGCTTGGCTTCTATGACTGGAATCATCACAGAGGACTTTGCTTCAAACCAGTCGTGCGTCTTTATGGTCCTCTTTCCAAAGGTTGCCAGGGCAGTGCGGTGCATTATGTTCCGCAGTGTTTCCCACTTTTCCATGGCAGAGTCTCCTGTCTGTGTAGCATCAAGTTCCTTCTCAAGCGCTTCTGCGAATTTCTGCGTCAGGTCAGGCTGCGACATCTTGCTGACGTCGATGCGAGGATTTCCTCGTTTCCTTGAACGATGAAACCTCTTCGGGTTCAGCCTGATCTTGCAGCACACTAAGGAGTGATCTGTGTCGCAGTCAGCGCTGTGATAAGAGCGTACGTGCAGGACGCAATTGATAGCTGAGCGGCGAACTAGTATAAGGTCCAACTGGTGCCAGTGTTTCAAGCGCGGATGTCGCCAGGAGACCTTATGCTGGGGCTTGGTCTGGAAGTATGAGTTGGCGATGCACAGGTTGTAGAAAGCGCAGAGCTCGAGCAGGCGTTGGCCGTTCTCGTTCATTTTGCCGACGCCAAATTTTCCGAGGCACGAAGGCCATGAGTCATTGTCCGCACCTACTCTGGCATTGAAGTCACCCAAAAGGATGAGTTGTTCCTTGTCGGGGATGCTGTTGATGACAGATGTTAGGTTCTCATAGAACCGGTCTTTAGTTTCCAATGTTGCGTTCAGAGTTGGGGCGTATACGCTGACGAGGGTGATAGGGCCTGTGGTGGTGTTGAGACAAAGGGTGAGGAGTCATTCTGAGCCATTACTGCCTGGTTCTACCATACTCAGTAGGCTATTTTTCACCGCGAAAGCTACGCCATGCTGCCTAGGCCTTTCCCTGCCAGTAGAAGGTGTAGTCTTTTTCTTTCAGAATGCCTGAGTCTGCCAGTCGTGTTTCCTGTAGGGCGGCGATGTCTACGTTCAGCCTCAGAAGTTCGTTGTTGATGACTGCTGTCTTTCGTAGGTCGTCAATGTCCCGTACGTCTTCGGAGAGGCCCGTCAATATTGTACGGACATTCCAACATCCCAGTTTAAGAGGTGGTCTCTTTCTCAGTGTTTTGTTGCCTGGTGCAATGGTTGCAGCCTGCCATTCGGAATGTTCCTAATCCCCATGCACCCAGTGAGGAAAGCAGACTGTGGAGGGGCAGTACCTGACTGTCTGGGGGCTGCCCAGCTTGAGGCGGGCGGTAACTGCCCAGTGAGACCCGAAGATCCCTCCCACCGTCGGGAACAACCCCTGGCGCCGTGCTCTACGCTAATTGAGCTGTGGCTTATAACCGGTAAACTGTTGCTCCCCGTGTTGT
This sequence comes from Pelodiscus sinensis, assembly GCF_049634645.1. NCBI lineage: Eukaryota > Metazoa > Chordata > Testudines > Trionychidae > Pelodiscus > Pelodiscus sinensis. The sequence continues at coordinate 242,818 of NW_027465938.1, read as the reverse complement.
TTCCGCGCTAGTAACGCTAGCGAGGCTGGAGTGTCCTCTCCAGGGTTGCGAGATATGTTGGTAGTCGGATACTAGCCAGGGCAATGTAATATGGAGGAACAGGCTATTGCCCACGTAGCGGGTCCCCCCTCTCCACGTCGTCGATGGATCCAAAGGAACAGCAGGGCTGCTACAGTTTGGCATCGGCGCCGTCACAGGAGTTGCCAGAGCGAGGCTGCAAGCAGCGTCGAACTGCCTTAGGGACTCCGACTCCGGATTTTTCCTCGAGGTTTACTCCTGAAGCCTTTTCCATGGAAGAATATAGCCGCAAGGCAGCGGAGGTTTAAAATCAGGGTTTTCCTTCCCCTAGATGAACTGCCTTCCTAGGCTGACGAGTATCATCTCCCCGAAGCAACTGGTTATAAGGCGCCAGTGACCCGCCTGCGCCCCTTCTCCTGTCAGTTAAAACAGTTCCGCCGGGTTTACAAGCTAAACCGCATGTGAAGGCCAGGAGCTGGACTTGGTTGTCAGAGGCTATTGGAGACGCACGCCGTATAGGGGTACTTTATAGACAGTGGGAGCTTATCCCCACTACCACCCCTGGCTATGACAACCTTGGAACTAAAATCAACATACCTCTATTGATTTAAAAGGAGCTATGCCTGTCACAATTATGGTATCTGCACCTGTACTCCATAATCAGCAAAGTCACCCACTTTAGGCCCCCAGTTCCTCATCCATCACCTCTCCTGGGGGAGACCCACATCAATCTTCCTTCTGACTAGGGTTCTTCCTGACTTAAGAGTTCCCTACATACAAAATATTAGTCCCAGCAAGCCAGACAGCCTAACCAGGCCAGTGTCTGTGTTTTGCTTTCCCTGCAGGGGCTATGAACAGTTTAAGAGCCTGCATATGTAAGTCCTCACACAGCACTTTCTAAGCAAGTGTATTATTATTCTTAGAGCATTACAGAGAAAACATACACAATGAAAGAACCTTAACATCCGTGTTAATCAGCTTACCAAAGATCACCCCATACTACAAAATCAATCCCTTAAAACCCATAAAGGGGCTTTCTCCATGACTACAATTTCATTAGAGAGTGAGCTCAACACAAGAACAATGATGAAACAGTTTGAGAGTGGTAGACATGTTAGTCCATATGGGTATATCTACACTACAAAGTTAGTTCGAACTAACGGATGTTAGTTCGAACTAACTTTCATAGGCGCTACACTAGCGCTCCGTTAGTTCGAACTTAATTCGAACTAACGGAGCGCTTAGTTCGAACTAGGTAAACCTCATTTTACGAGGACTAACGCCTAGTTCGAACTAGCTAGTTCGAATTAAGGGCTGTGTAGACCCTTAATTCGAACTAGTGGGAGGCTAAGGCTTCCCAGGTTTCCCTGGTGGCCACTCTGGCCAACACCAGGGAAACTCTATTGCCCCCCTTCCGGCCCCGGAGCCCTTAAAGGGCCACGGGCTGGCTACTCACTTTGTGCCAGTTGCAAGGCTGCAAGCACCCGTGCCTGCACAGCCTGCACTTGCCACACCATGAGCCAGCCATCCGAGGGCTCCCAGCCCTCCACTGCTCCCCAGGACCAGCCTGGCGGCTCCCAGGAGCCTGCCCGGGGGCGCAAAAGGCGGGCGCCCGCCTGGTCAAGTGCGGAGATCATGGACCTCATCGAGGTTTGGGGGGAAGCCTCCAATGTCCACGATATCCGCACTAGCCACCGGAACGCGGCCGTCTATGGACGCATGGCTGCCAGCCTGGCCGCCAGGGGCCACCAGCGCAGCCGGGAGCAGGTGCGCTGCAAAATAAAGGACTTGCGGCAGTCCTACTCCCGGGCCTGCCTGCCAGGGGCCGACCTGGAGGCCTGCCCCCACTTCCATGCCCTGGACCGCATCCTGGGGGCTCATGTCATCCCTGCCCCCCGGGACGTGATTGACCCCGGGGCAGAGGGACCGCTCCTGGACACCGAGGAGGAGGAAGAGGGCTCTGAGAGCCAGGAGCCTGCCGCCAGCCTGCCCAGGACCCGGGACCCCCGAGGCACGCCACAGACCCGCTTGCCTGTGTCGTCTGAGGCCAGGGAGGCGTCCACCTGTGAGTACCCTCGTGTTCCCCTTATGTGTACGGGGGGCTGGGGCGAGAGGGAGCCCCGGGACCGTGCGCCTGGGCCTTGCCCACCACGGAGCAGTAGCTGGGGATCCTGCAGGGGCCCTGACCTTGCACAGGGGAGCTGGGTTTCACACACCTGGGCCTCTGGGGAAATTGACCACTGGTCTTCTTGCACCACAGCTGCAGCACTTGGGCCTGCAGGGCGCACCACACCGCCTGCAGCAGCCGCCCGCGCCCGGGCAAGCAGGACAGCCAGGAACCAGGAGGACTACCAGAGGCGGCACCTCCGGTTCCTGGACTGACAGCTCCGTCTCCAGGACCACTGGGTCCAGGAGGACCTCAGGCTGCACCGGAGGAGTCTGGAGGCCCTGGAGGAGCAGGGCCGTGCCCTGCGAGGCCACCTCCAGAGCCTGCTGGACCGCTTTCCATTTCCTCCTCCCCCTGCTCCCCCTCTTGCTCCCCCTCTTGCTCCCCCTGCTCCCCCTCCTGCTTCCGCTCCTGCTTCCTCCACACCCCCTGTCCCCTCTGCCTTCCCCTCCACAACCATTCCCCACCGACGCCCCCGGACCTGCAGTGTGGCGAGATGGGAGAGGCAGCCGGACTCCCACCCCTGAGCTTTCCTTTCCCTTCCTCCCTTCCCTCCCCTCCCCTCCCCTCCCCTCCCCTCCCCTTCCAGCTCCCTCGTCCCAGGTTTCCCCCTCCCTTCTCCCACCTTCATTCCTCCCTCCCCCCACCCCAGTTCTGTGAAATAAACAGACGTTTTTGTTTGAAAAACAGGTGTCTTTATTTGACAGTAGGTAGGGAGGGGAAAGGGGAAGGGGGGGTAGGGTGGAAGAAGGCCCCAGTGGGGCATGCAAGGGAGAGGTCAGTCCTCCTCCTCCTCCACTTGGAAGCTCTCCCGCAGGGCTTCCCGGATCCGGATGGCCCCCCGCTGGGCTTCCCGGACGGCAGCGGTGCGGGGCTGACCGTAGTGTCCAGCCATGCGGTCAGCCTCAGCTATCCAGGCTGGCAGGAAAGCCTCCCCCTTCCGCTCACACAAATTGTGGAGCACACAACATGCCGCCACCACGGGAGGGATGTTGTGCTCGGCCAGGTCCAGACGGGTGAGGAGGCATCGAAAGCGGGCTTTCAGTCGCCCGAAGGCCCCCTCCACCACGATGAGGGCCCTGGTCAGCCTGGCATTGAAGGCCTGGCGGGAGGGATTGAGGTGCCCCGTGTAGGGCTTCATGAGCCACGGCTGCAGTGGGTAGGCGGCATCCCCCACCAGGCACACGGGCATGTCCACGTCCCTGACCCTGATGTGGCAGTCGGGGAAGAAGGTCCTGTCCTGCAGCCGCTGGCACACGGAGGAGTTGCGGTACACCCGTGCATCGTGTGCTTTGCCGGACCAGCCCACATTAATGTCCGTGAACTGTCCCCGGTGGTCACACACGGCCTGCAGGATCACGGAGAAGTACCCCTTTCTGTTGACGTACCGGGACGCCTGGTGTTCCGGGGCACGGATGGGGATGTGCGTCCCGTCGATGGCCCCCCCGCAGTTGGGGAAGCCGAGGGCACCGAATCCCCAGATGACGGCGTCCGGGTCGGTGAGGCGGACCACCCTGCGGAGCAGCACCCGGTTGATGGCCTTGACCACCTGCGGAGAGAGACACAGCAAAGCGCCAATCAGTGGGGCGCCCGGGTGGCTGGGAGCGTGCGTGTCCTGGCAGTGCCCCGCGCCCCACTCCCGGAAGCAACCCCCCTGGAGGCGTGTAGTACAGCCGGGACAGCCCGACCCCTCCGGTGCGGGGCGCTTTCGCCTCCTCCCGCCCCCCCCTTTGTCCCTGGGGCGGCCCATCCCCTCCTCGCAGCCCCCCTCCCCCCCGGCTCGGTGGCCGACGAGCGCCGTACCTGCATGAGCACCGCTCCGATGGTGGATCTCCCCACGCCGAACTGGTTTCCGACGGATCGGTAGCTGTCCGGCGTGGAGAGTTTCCAGAGGGCGATGGTCACCCGCTTCTGGAGGGGGATGGCGGGTCTCATGCGAGTGTCCCTTCTTTGCAGGGCAGGGGCGAGCCACTCGCAGAGCTCCAGGAAGGTGTCCCCCCTCATCCTAAAGTTCTGGGTCCACTGTCGGTCGTCCCAGTGCTCCAGGACGATGCGGTCCCACCAGTCGCTGCTGGTGTCCAGACACCAGACGCGGCGGGGCACGCCGGTGCCGGGGCGCCGCCGCGGCTCCTCCACGGCCCCCAGGACGGCCAGGCGGAGAGGCAGGGGGCTGACGTTCCCCAGGTGGTGCCAGTCAGCCTCGAGCCATTGGTGGCAGGCTTGCAGCAGCAAGTCCAGAAAGTGCACCAGAAGGTGCAGGGCGAGCCGTGGCTCCATGTTGCCACCTGCGGCGGTCCCCCCCCGAAGGGAAGCACCGACACAGACGGGCACAGAGACCGACGCTTTGCTGTCCCTCGGCGAGGCTGGCAAGCAAGCAGGAAAAGCTGAGAACCGGCTGTCCAGGGGGGTCCCTTTAAGCACGAGCCTCAGATAGTCTCAGACAGCAGCCACACAAAGCAACTACTGACCTGATGCCCTGCCAGGACCGGTTTCAGCTGCCCTTAAATGCCCCCCTGCGTCCAATTAGTGTGGATGCGCTAGTTCGAATTAGCAAAATGCTAATTCGAACTAGTTTTTTAGTCTAGATCCGTTAGTTCGAATTAGCTTAGTTCGAATTAACTAATTCGAACTAAGTTAGTTCGAATTAACGTTGTAGTGTAGACGTACCCTATCAGATTTGTTGTATCTGATAAATCTGTCTTTTTAATGATCTGTATCAAAACTTGCAGAAGAGTAGGTAATTTTGTACATGCAAATAATGTTTATTTCTAAAACATTTATGAATAATTTTGAAGGCAAGTACTTATGCACTTGCCTCTGTAATTTCCACTCCAACTCATCCAATGAAGTGGCTTTTACTGATGAAAGCTCATGCCCTAATACATCTGGTAGGGTATGTCTACACTACAGTGTTATTTCGAAATATCTTCTTTCAAAATAACGCGTCTAGACACAAAATGCATTTTGAAATAGCGTTTTGCTATTTTGAAATAGTGCATCCACACTGATTGGATGCTGAATCACATTTAACGCCGGCCGGAACTGGTTCTGACATGGGATCAGGTCAGGAGTTACCTTGTGTGGCTGCTGCCTGAGGCTATCTGAGGCTTGTGTTTAAAGGGACCCCCCTGGACAGCCGGTTCTCAGGTTTCCCTTCTTGCTTGCCTACCTCGCTGAGGAATAACAAAGCGTTTGTTCTCTGCGTGCTCTGGTTGCCCTCACTCAAGACACCACAGCATTCTGCAGCATGGAGCTGGAGCAGCCCCTGGGCACTCTGCTGCTCTTAAACATGTTGCTGCAAGTCTGGCAACACTTTCTGCAGGCTGCCTCGCAGGATCTGCAGCAACCCAAACCCTAGGCCTTCTTCCACACCCTCCTGGGGTATGTGGAGGAGAAGCTGAAGCTCCTGGATGCCAGCATGCCCCACCGCATCCAGCGTCTGGAGATCAGCACTGTTTCGTGGGACCACATCATCCTGGAGGGCTGGAGAGACCAATAATGGACCCAGAACTTCAGGATGAAGGACACCTTCCTGGAGCTCTGCAAGTGGTTTGCCCCTGCTCTGAGGCGACGGGACACGCACATGAGGTCCGCCATTCCCCTCCAGAAGCATGTAGCCATTGCCCTCTGGAAGCTCTCCACGCCGGATAGCTACTGATCCGTGGCGAACCACTTCAGAGTGGGGAGATACACTGTTGGAGTGGTGCTCATGCAGGTATGGCAATCTCTGGCAACTGTGCCGGGCGGGGGGTGCAAGGAGGGAATGGGCTGCCCTAGGGAAAAGGGGAGGGGAGGTAGTGGAAGTCCCCTCCCTGGGAGGGTTTGTTCTGTCCTGCCGGCACTAAGGACTGCCCACGGTGGCTAGGATTGCAGGGGGGGGGGTGCTCCTGAGGAGTGGGGGAGCAGGGCAGTAGCAGGGAGGGGGCACTCTCAGCCACCTTGTCACCCCAGTGACTCTCAGTTTTGTGTGTCCCTGTGCAGGTGGTCAAGGCCATCAACCGAGTCCTGCTCCGCAGAGTCATCTGCCTCGCTGATGTGGACTCGGTCATTGAGGGGTTTGGTGCCCTGGGCTTCCCCAACTGCAGGGTGGCTATTGACGGAACACACATCCTGATCAGTGCCCCCAGACCACCAGGCCTCCCTCTACATCAACCGCAAAGGATACTTTTCTGTGATCCTGCAGGCTGTATCTGACCACCGGGGCCACTTTGTGGACATTAATGTGGGCTGATCAGGCAAAGCACACAACGCGCAGGTCTACTGCAACTCCTCCATTTGCCAGAGGCTGCATGCTGGGACTTTCTTTCCCGACCGCCACATCAGGGTCAGAGACATGGACATGCCTGTCTGCCTGGTGGGGGATGTGGCCTATCCCTACAATCCTGGCTGATGAAGCCATACACTGGACTCCTCAACCCTTCCCGCCAGGCATTTAATGCCAAACTCAGCAGGGCCTGCATCGTGGTCGAGGGTGCCTTCGGACAGCTAAAGGCCCATTTTAGATGCCTCCTCACTTGCCTGGACCTCTTGCAGCAGAGTATTCCACACGTGGTGGCAGCATGCTGTGTGCTGCACAATGTGTGTGATAGTAAGGGGGAGGCTTTCCTGCCAGGCTGGGTGGCAGAGGCTGAACACTTGGCCAGCCTGTACACGCAACCCCACGTGGCTGCCATCTGGGAGGCGTGTGGCGGGTTTAATGGGTGCGAGCCCCGCACCCCCGCTCCCCCAAACAGGTGAAGGGGGGGGCTCCGCAGACCCACCGCCTTACTCTGTTTGTTCGGCCCCCGCAGGAATCGGTTCAAGGGGCCTGGGTAGGGTGCGATCACCCTTTGCCTTTGACGGCCGAGGGGGTTTGGCGGACCCTTCCCCTTGTCTCTCTGGGCGGTACCCCCAACGGGATTCAACCTGGGTGCTTGACCTTCTCCTCAGTCCTTGGTCCTCGGGGGGGGTGTGGTTGGGCAGTACGTTCATGGAGGTTAGTGGTTCCCCCCAAATCGCAATAAGGTCCATGATCTCCGCACTTGACCAGGAAGGCGCCTGCTTCTTCCAGCCCCTGGCAGGCTTCTGGCAGCTGGAGGACTGCTCCCGGGAAGTGGTGGAGGGCTGGCTGCCACTGGGTTCCTGGCTCATTTTGGGGCCACTGGCTCAGAGGCAGCAGCAAAGTGGCTCTGGGCTGGCAGGCCTGGTACTAGCCACAAAGACCGTGGCCAGACTCTATCCCTTTAAGGGCTCCAGGGAAGCGGGGGAAGGAGAGGAGTTTTCCTGTTTGTGGCCAGGGTGGCCAACAAGGCACCCTGGGAAGGGCTGGAGGCCCCCTAATTCGAAATAGCCCCTATTCCCTGTCTATACAGTGCCTATTTTGAAATAGCTAAATAGAGAAATAGCTATTTCAAAATAGATGCTATTCCTTGTAGAATGAGGTTTACCAATTTCAAAATAAGCCCTCTGCTATTTCGAAATAATTTCTAAATAACAGTTGGTTTGTGTAGATGCTAGCATCAATAATTTCGAAATAACTTTGCGGTGTAGACATACCCTTAATCTCTAAGCCTGGTCTACACTAGGGAACTATTTCAAAATAACCCCCCTTATTTGGAATTAATAAGTGAAGCGTCCACGCTAACAAGCCCATTACTTCAAAATAATGAGCTGGTTATTTCAAACCTTTACTCTTGCTTTCCTCGGGGAATAATGCTTATTCATTGATTCCCTTCTCCTGCAGAACTTAAAACTCCAGGCAGCAGAAGGGCTTCTCGCACATGGCCAGCTTTGCCAGCCCCATGCAAAATAGCAGCATCCCAGGAGCCATGACTATCCCACCACTGCCGGCACTCCTGCTGCTCCCTTGGCTGCCACTGGCCAGGGATGCAGGAGAGCTCCAGGCTGGACTACTGCAAACATCCTGGATTTCAGTGAGGTCTGGGGAGAGGAAGCCAACCTCCAGGATTTCCGCACCAGAAAGCAAAATGCAGATGTCTACAGCTGGATCACTGCCAGCCTGGCCAACAAAGGCCACAACCGGAGCCTGGACCAAGTCCACATGGAGGTCAAGGAGCGTTGGCAGCCCTACCACAAGGAGCACAGCAGATGCTTCAGGGTTGCATTGCATACCTGCCACTTCTTTGAGCAGCTGGATGCCATCCTGGAAGGCACCCCCATCATCATGGAGTCTGGCCAGGACAAGTCTGGCGTCAGCTTCTGGGAGGGCTGGGATTCCAGATGAGGAGGCCAGTCAGGCAACCATGTCCGCAAGCCAGGATCTGTTCCTCACCCTGCAGCCAATTCCCCACTCCCAGGATGTTTCCCAGGTCTCAGACAAACCCAGGGAAGGCACTTTAGGTGAGTTCTATAACCTCTATCTTCGTGCAGGGGCAGGCAACAGGCTGCTAGGGCTGTGCGATCCTCTCTTGGTCTACTTGGCCAGGGGATGCATAACAGCCTGTGCACATGGGAACACATGGAGCGCCAATCCAGAGCACTCAGCCCCATGTCACTCTTACACAGGAACCCCTCGTTCCTTCTCACAAGGTTCCTGGAAAGGCCTGCCTTACTCCAGCCTCCATGGTGGGACACTTTCCCATGACAAGCCACCACTAAGGAAGCAGGGGTCATGGAAACACCCAGCAGTGCCACAGACCGCACAGGGTCATGCCTGCACTCAGGCAGCATTTGCTCCCGGTCAAATGTGGTGATGCAGAAGATACTGATCTCATGCTTGGGAACCTGCCAGGGGGAGGAAGAGGAGGGAAACCTAGTAGCACTTTCTCCAGAAAGAGGCCTCTACTGCTCACACCTACCCACCCCAACCTGGCCCCTCCTCCAGGTGGCAGGGATAGACTCAGCGTTGGACCCAGCATTTGTGGGACACAGAAGGAAGCTGAGCTGCCCCGTCCTCCCCCCGCCTGCAGGCTCCTGGCCTGGCTGGCATCTTCTCATGCCTGCTTGTCCCCGGGCCATGGGTGTTGCAATGCTCCCCTGGGACATTTGTGACATTGCTGGAAAGTGCCTGCTGTCTAGGCAACATATGGTCTTGTTCAAAGCATATTGCCATCGTCTGAACTGAGACCTTTGGTGGCGGCTTAGAGCTTAGGGCTAGGTTTCATACACAGTGTCTCCTGGAATGATTGCCCTTGTAACTTTTCTTCATAGCTGGGTCAGGTGCAAGCTTGGTGCATCCCCCACCTTGGTGCATCCCCACACCATCTGCACAACTCCACAGGACCCGCAGTAGGAAAAGAACCCACGATTGTTGGGATATGTAAAAATTAATAAATCTGAAATGGTTCTACATTAGTTGTTCAGCAGTCAGCCACAGCATTACCTTTTAAACATGCTTTTTCCTTTTGTTTTGTAGTTTGGGAAAATAGATTAAGGGTCCAGTCGAGACCATTATTATCCTTTGATATATAAACATACTCTCTCTCTCTCTCTCTTTCTCTCTGTTCTGTAGCCTAGGAAACCAGATAAGTATGAAGTTGCTCTATTTTATTATGTCTCTTGCTTATCCTTGGCTCTACATAACATATCTTCAGGGTCAAATTCCTTGTAATCTCTGTAACCTGTTAGTTTGTATCAGAGAAATGTGTTGATTTAATTCGAAATTCTGTAAATAGTAATTAGGGGCGGGTATAATTGTATTAATTATTTGCTTATTAATATTCATGTTATGGGAGTTAACATTATTAAATAAGGCTTTAGGAAATTTAGTGATAGATATGTGAATTAACATACTAACATAGATAAAAGGGTCTGACTAATGCCAGGCTATGGCCACTTGGACATTGTGTTGAATGTCCGAGGTAAATGTGCATAGGCAATAAAGCAATTCCTTTTATCCCATCCGCTCCTGGGCTGCCTGTTTCTTCTCTAACAATGAGGACCTAATGCGGGAGTAGATGGCTTGCCTGCAGTCTCTCATCCTTCTTTATACAGCTTCGGGCTTTGAACCTTGGATTCTGGAAACATAATCAGCAGACAATTGGCCCCTCCTCAAGATGCAGCTTGAAGAGGCTGAGTTTTTGCATAACCAGAAGTGGGACACTTATATTTGCCTCCCCCTAGACAATTGCCAGGAAACTCACTGAGCTTTGTTTGTTCCAAAGGTTCATCCTTGTCTGGCATCTTGTTTCAAATAAACCTTTAAAGCTCACAACACTTCAGAGAGCTAACACTGATCACTTTCCCCTAAAGAAGTTACATATAATTCTACAAGAGCACATAAACTTTATTTTTAATACAATAGACTCTAAAGCAATTTGAACTTAATTCAAGATTTTTCAAGAATATTTCAAGAAACTGTCATAGCTGTCACAATGCTGATTTAAGTTAGCCAAGGATCTGACTCAAAGGTTTAATCCTGAGGACAATGAGCAGCATGGAAAGAAGATATCAGGATCTAAGTATTGCTATTCAGAATCATAAAGAGACTTAGCAGCTGCCCAGATTATAGTTGGTCAGGAGGAATCCATTTCTGCAGTGATGAAAATTTAGCTATATTTTTAAATTGCCGTGCCAGGTAGTAACATGCTGTAGTTTAATAAGAAATCAAACATTGTTACTTAATTGGTTGGAGCTGATAACTTCTATCTTTTTAAAGATCTACTAGGGGGCTGTGCCTCCTGCTCGCTACACTTGCCAACCCCCGTCTCTGTGGCCACTACGCTCACCAACCCCTTGCCCCTCCCTTCCATGGCCACTACGCACACCAACCACCCCTTCTGTGGCTGCTACATGCGCTACCCCCCTGTGGCCCCTACATGTGCCAATGCCTCCTGTGGGAAATTACCCCTACCTCCCCCCCGCTCCCCTGCCCTCCATGGTAAAAGGCTCCCCTCCAGCAGACTCCCCATGGGGGTGATCCCTCCACACTGAAGGTCCCCCATAGGAAGGCCCCTTTTCCACCTCCAGGACCCTACCACCCAGAGGGAGACCCTGGATCATCAGGAAGGCAACCTTGACTCCCCTCTGACATCCCCTCCCTCCACATAGCACCCCCCCCCCCGGAAGGAGCCCTCGGGGGCATGGCTCAGGCTCCTCCATGGGCCCTGTTATGGGAAGAGGTAGTGCTGCCCCAACCTTGTCCCCTGGCCTCCCTGGGGAGAGGCAGCCCCTCCCCTTCCTTCCCCTGCAGCCAGGTCCGCCTCTCTTAGCCTCTTCCACAGCCCCCCTCATTCCATGAGGAGTAACAGCTAATTCAAGTTAGGGGTTTACTTTGAACTCCCGTTTCACTGCCACGTGTAGACGCGGACAGTTATTCCAAGCTAGTCAGTTTCCAAAATGGTGACCGCCCAGGAACATGCTAATGAAACGCGGGCTATTTAAATCCCGTGCTTTGTTTGCAATTTTGGTCACCCTCATTAGCCTCCCTAGTTCGAACTAGGGGGCTAGTGTAGATGTACCCTTAGAGTGTTTGGCATATTTAATTAGGGTTTTTTTGAGAAAATATCCACATGGTGTATCTTCTTTTTAGGCAAAATGCTATAGGGGTCACAAGTTAAGGATGAATATGACAGATGTAGAGGAATGTGCATACTATGCTTGGCAGAATTCCATTTTTTTTAAATAATTGCAAAAGGTAACATCAGTGTTTTCTTTAAGCATATTTATCAATTTCAGTTTTCAGAGTAGTGCAAAAATATGGAGGCATCAGAAAATTCAGGGTTTGAACAATAATTACTTAATGACAATAGATGCTGATATTCAAACAATTAAAGATTTATAACCCTTAAAACACAAATTGTCAGCATCATCTGTCCAAACATACAAAGTAAATATCCTTAAATCAAACTCTAATAAGTTCTCAAGAGGAATATTTTTATTTGTTTATCTATAATGTTTTATTATTATTGAAAGGAAAAAACATTGTTAGTTTGTGTGTACACTGAAATTAACAATTACCAACATTTACTGTTAAAAATCTAACCCTTCTAAGACTAAATACAGATATATTATATAAATGCAAAAACTGCGGGCACACTTAAAATGTTCCCCACTAAGTACAGGAAATAAATAGCTCTGAAATCTCTAAAGCCAGAATAAACTATTTAAGTGCATCTACTGTAAAGACAATAGGGGTCAGATTGCTTCCTCCCATGGGAAAACTCTGTGAATTGCTTCTAGGGGGAGAAAAAGTTGAGGTTTCCCATGTGAGGATTTTCACTTTCACAACATGAACATCAGCTCAATCTTCACATTTGAGGAGGCTTGAGGTAGATGATTAGGTCATAATCGTTAACATAAAATTACTCCATTTTTCTTTTAGAGTTTCTCAAGGAGGTTTTGCTAACTCAGATATACTAGCAAGGAGCTCAGATTTTGATTCATACATTGAGGAAGTAAAAAGCAGCTTCTGCCAAATACTGATTGTGTTGGATAACATTGTGAGGAAGTAATTTGATCAATGATAAGCAGACAATGTTGTTTTTGCTCAGTTGCCAAAACAGTCACATCCTGAGGCACTATGGTCAATGGCAATCTTTTTACAGCCCTCTCTAATCAATGTTACACTCTTTCCAAGAAGCACGATGCATCATTACTTGGTTCAGTAAATCTAAATATTTTATGATGGGCAACAGGACAGCATTTGAATAACAAATGGGGAAAAGTCTAGTGTCTGACTGCATAATACCCAGGTAGAGCCTTCTTTAGCAGCCTCATGTTTGCTAAAGTGCTACAGAATCAAAAGACCATAGATACATTTTCACAGCAGGAGCTTGGGTGCTTATTGGGATTTGTTCTGCCAAAAACTCTAGTTCAGTTATTTGACATGAACACTTCTTCCTTGTACTGACAATCATTAGATACTGAACACTGCCTGGGCTCCATTTTCAAAAAAGCATGTTCATATTTCCAGAGTGGAGCTTATTCTAACACACATCCACAGAGGACAGCTTATGGCATTTTTGGAATGGAAGGTGTCTGGAGGCATATAGGAGTATATGCATGCTAATAACAGGCATGCTCAAAATGATTGGTTGGTGGATATAGCTTTGTAGATACACAGCCCTCCTGGTCCCCCCTAGCCCACCCGGGCCTGTTCTTACCTCACAGGCCACCTCCTCAGCCACCAGTGCCTGCTCTCACCCCTTCCCCCCTCCTTTCCGGCACTGCAACCAATGCCAGGGAGGGAGGGTAAAGGGTTTGGGGCAAGGGAGCTACTTATTGGTGTGCTGGCAGGCAAAATGGAGCCCAAGCCCTGCTGGCCACTCCCTTGATGGCACGGTTACCCCCCCTAGTGGACACTGCAGGATAGCTCTCCCCTGCAGGCTCACTGCCCCCAGTGGACACTCTCATATCATGTCTCTTGGAACAGTAGCCCCACCCTTTGCCTGCTATGGAAAAGTCTTTTCTTGGGGTTTCTGATTCTCTTGGCACAACCAAACCCTTACCTTGCTTTAGGTTAGGATAAGAGGAAGCTGCATGTCGAATTTGGTGGCCCCAGCTCTTCCTGTTTAAGAGGAGTTCTTGAACAAAATGACTCACAGACAGACACACTCTAATATATATGTGCTGTCTGTCTCATTATTGTGTCCAGACTCCAGACTCCACCATCATTTAATTTTCAATCCATCCCTCAATCTGGTGCAAGACATCTGAGAAGCAGGATCACAGTATGGTGAAGGAGAAGAAAAATGTCTGTTAGGTACCGTGATTGAGATGTATTGGGCCTGCAGGGCTCCTCCTACACCCCACCCCAGAAAGAGCAGTAGTGGTGATTCCTCTACACTGCATAGAGAGACTGAGGGGGAATCATAAGTTTCAGAGGGGTAGCTGTGTTAGTCTGTAACTGGAAAAAGTTAAAAAACAACAAAGAGTCTTGCAGAACCGTAGAGACTAACAAAACATGTATATGGTATCATGAGCTTTTGTGGGCACGGCCCACTTCTAGTCAGTCAGGTGAAGCTACAGGAAACAGACAATCAGAGTGTTTAGTTGCTGCCTGGAGGTAGAGGAGGACTGACTGAGAACAGGGATAGGGCTGCAGACAAAGACATTGTCAAGGGCACCATGAAAGGCCCTGTTGGACTTACACTCTGGAAGGGGTCTATTTGTCTATATGCTATCAGATTGTGTAGGACTAGGCAGGAGGCTGAGAAGACCAGAATAACTAACAGTTGGAACTGCAACCAGCACAAGCTGAGAGGAGTGCAGGCACACACACACACGTACACCACACACATAGCCAGTCAGCCAGCAAAGGAGCACTCATGTGAAGTGAGTGGAACTCCATTACAGGGACCAATTTGTTAATGCTCATGATTACAGAGATGTAAGGAGTAGGCAAATCCATACTTCTCATTCTTTGAGTGGCCTATTATTGCTCTGGAGCATGTTTTGGAATGTGATAGGCTGCTTTCGGGCTGAATCATCATACTATGTCCTCCCTCATATTACCTGGATGAGGTGAGAACAGAGAAATGATAGTCTGTCCAAGACAGTGTCTGGATTAAAATGTTCATGTGGCAATTTACAGCACAGCAAGCTAGAGTGTTCCAGATTCACATCCTGGCTTACCTCATGGGGATTCTCAGGGTAGATAAGCCAGAACTCCCTTTGAGGGCCAGGACATAAAGCCTAACCCAGGCCTGTGGATTTAACTCTGTAGCAGAATGCCTAAAAGTTAAGCATAGTACAGCAATACTGAGGCCAAGCACTCTTTGTGGATTTGGCTCCTGAACCAATGATGATATAAACTCCTAGGCTGCGTCTAGACTGGCAAGTTTTTCCGCAAAAGCAGTCGCTTTTGTGGAAAAACTTGCCAGCTGTCTACACTGGCTGCTTGAATTTGCGCAAGAACACTGACGATCTAATGTAAGATTGTCAGTGTTCCTGCGCAAATTCTAAGCTACTCCCACTCGGGAAAAAGGCATATGCTTTTGCGCAAGAGGGCCAGTGTAGACAGCTAAAAACTGTTTTGTGCAAAAAAGCCCCAATGGCGAAAATGGCGATCGGGGCTTTCTTGCGCAAAATCACGTCTAGATTGGCATGGACGCTTTTCCGCAAAAAGTGCTTTTGCGCAAAAGCATCCGTGCCAATCTAGATGCTCTTTTCTGCAAATGCTTTTAACGGAAAAACTTTTCCGTTAAAAGCATTTGCGGAAAATCCTGCCAGTCCAGACGTAGCCCCTAGCAGAGCTGGATTATCCAATAGGCAGACTAAGCATGTGCTTAGGGCACCAGCAAAACAGGGAAACCAAAAAAAAAAGATTTTTTTTTTTTAAATTTGATATTTGATATTTCAAAAAAAGCATCGAAGTAGTCATCAAGGGAAAAATCAGAACTCCGCAGAACGCTCTTTTTCTCAGCTGAAAAGAATAAAAAACCCTCAGAGAACAACAATGTGTCAGGACAGACTTGATTCACTTTCCCTATTGTGTATGGAAGCAAACATGCTTTGTCGAGTCAGCTTCGATGAACTTATCCAGAATTTTGCAATCAGAAAATCTAGAAAGAAGCTATTTTAATTTCAGCATACATGTAAGTTTTGTGTCATTTTGAAAAATAAAATTTTATTTTATGGTATAGTATTGTTTTTATTTTGAATTACATACGGGGGGGCACCATAATCTTTTCAGTGTTTAGGGCCTCTAAAGGTCTTAATCCGGCCCTGAGTGTTAGCATTTTAAAACTTGTGACTCCAGCAAGCCTTCACGGCCACTTTAAAGAGGTGGTAAGTCACATTTAGTTAAGATTAAAATATGACAGACATGATTATATAGTTGATTTGTGCCTGGCTCAAACACCTGAAGTTTCCAGACTACAATTTATGTTTTACTTGCACTGACAGATAAATAAACCTGCATCCCTGTTGTTCTGCTGCAACAGTGACATCCTGTGGTCAAGCAAGCTAATTTCTAGCTTCTAAGACTTAATTTCTTAGTATATATCCACAATCTATTCAGCCTGTTTGAAAAATAGAATTGGCAATCTTGTAGAGCAAGTCTGTATTTTTGTCGGCTTTTATTTCATTCGGAGATGGATCTGAAATCAACTTGAATGGTAATATGTTTTAGGAGACAATTAATTCGCCAGTCGTTGAAAGGATATATCTAAGGATATATAAGTATCTTCTATAAGTATGTATAGTATACAGTATAGATCTATAAGTATATGTATCTTCTATATCTTCTACTTATATATCTAAAGATACATATAAGTATCTAGTATAAGGATATATAAGTATCTTCCAATCACAGGTAATCAGCACCCTGCTGTACGGGAGCGAGACATGGACCACATACGCGAGACAAGAGCGGAGACTGAACGCCTTCCATCTACGAGGTCTGCGCCGCATCCTGGGCATTACCTGGCAAGACAAAGTCTCCAACCTCGAAGTTCTGACTCGAGCCGGCCTCCCCAGCATGTACACCATGCTCCGACAACGTCGCCTGCGTTGGCTTGGCCATGTACGCCGCATGGAGGACGGGAGGATCCCAAAGGACATCCTCTACGGGGAACTGGCATCTGGGAAGAGAACCACAGGGCGCCCGAACCTGCGATTTAAAGATGTCGTGAAGAGGGACATGAAAGCCATCGACATAAACACGCAGTCCTGGGAAGACCTCGCAGCAGACCGCCCGAAGTGGAGGGGCACCCTGACCACACAGCTCAAGTCAGGCGAAACGAACATGATGCGTGCATCAGAAGAAAAGCGAGCCCGCAGGAAGTTACGCAACAACAACAGCCAGGGAACCACCTACAGCTGCGACTTCTGCAGCAAAGAATGCCTGTCCCGGATTGGCCTTTTCAGCCACCAACGACGCTGTCCCCGACGCTGTCCCAGACAATCCGACACGAACCAAGACGAGAACTAGGATACGTCATCCATGGTCAACTGACCGACGGAGGCCAACAACAAAATCACAGGTAATCCAAATGAGCAGATTCATGCTGCTGGATTTCTGATGAAGTTATTCAAATAACATTATTTTCATAAATATTGCAGGATCTTTTGGGGGAAGTTTAAAATGACATACTCCCTAGTGCTTTCCTCCAGTTGTGCTTAGGGAAGGTGGGTAAAAATGACAGATTGTCATGCACAGAGAGAAGCAGCTGCTAGCCTCGGATACTTACTCCCTGGCTGTTTCGAAACGGAGCTTTTTCGAAAAAAGCAGCAGTCTAGATGTGGATCTTTCAAAAAATAAAGTCTTTTTCGAAAGATCCTATATTCCTCAAAAAATGAAGTTTACGGGATCTTTCAGAAAGGCTTTATTTTTCGAAAGATCCGTGGCTAGACTGCCATTTAAAAAAAAAAAAAAAAAAGTTCCGTTTTGAAAAAAATCAGCAGCCATGTTTATGCTAATGAAGCACAGGATATTTAAATTCCTGCTTCATTAGCAATTTTGACGTGCCTAATCTACATCTCTCTGTCGACAGAGAGGTGTAGTATAGATGTACCCACTGTATCTTTGGAAGCTGCTCTCCTTGACTGTTGCTCCATGGTATGAGAAGAGAAATATCAGTAGATTAGAGAGGAGCCAGCATAAATACATAGTATATTCATATCCTGCTCGCAGCCACCATGCACTTTCACAAGTTCTTTCCCCTTCCGGGATAGTATTAGTTACTGTATCATGAACTTACTGTGCTGTGATACGACCCTACCATGTCACAATTTGAAACCCACATTGTTGTCAAATATGTCTGAATGACAATTCTGACCTCTTCACCCCCAACCCAGTGACAAATGATGCCCAAAATCAAGGGTGGTCCTACAGACAACAATTGGCACATGCACACTAGGGATGTTAAATTGCAGTTATCTATTTGTGTAGTCAATACAAATTGAATTGACTACACAATTAATTGATAAGGACCGCTCTGCAGAGCGGCAGCGGAAGTAGTTCCAGGAGCCACCCTAAGTCAGGACTGAGCAGTCCCAGCTCGTGCTGGCTCTGAGAGCCACCCACACTGTGGCTCTACATTTTAAATGTAGTAAGAGCTGCTGGGCAGTTACTACATTTAAACTGCAGAGGCACAGCATTCTGGACCAGCATGAGCTGGGATTGCTTGGTCCCAGCTCATTCTGAGTCTAGCAGCCAGGGCTGGCTGCAGCCAGGGTCTGCTGTCAGAGCAGTCCCTGCGCACAGTCAGCCCAGGCCACTGTGAACAGGGGCTGCTTAGCAGCAGTGGCCCCTGTCCATGGGGGGACCAGCTCCCTGCTGTGACCCCTGTGGACAGGGGCTCCTTCCAGAGCAGCCTTCCCTATCCCCTCTGCTCCCTCTGATTGAGGCAGCAGGGAGGGGTAGGAGGGCAGGAGACATCATGGAGCCAGCGCGGGAGGGGGGGGGACCAGCTTTTAAGCCAACTTCCCCCAACACTAGCGCCTGTTCCCCTCCGGCCCCACTTTCTGCCTCTCATAGAGGCAGCAAGGAGGGGAAAGTGAGTAGCTGATACTCTAGTCAACTATTCGCTAACATCCCTAATGCATACAAATACAGATACAGAAAGTTGACCATATTGTCAAAAAAATCTGGAATTCTGTGGTCAAAGAAGTGTATTGGTGAGGAATAAAGGAAATTAATGAGAAGGTAGGAAGGAAAAAAGAGCAATTTTTCTCTTTTTCTTCCCTTCTAGAAACAACCTCTGCACATGTACCCTGGACTTTTCTCTCCAGCGTCGCTGAGGTTTTGGTCTAACCAGTTCCCCACAGCCTTACCTTTATAAAAAAAAATCAGTACATGTTAATATAGTTATTCTGCTTTATAATGAAGCAAATTACTAGTTCTGAACTCTGAAGACTTAGGAGAAGAATTAATCCATGACTGGACATAGGACCAACCTTTGCATCTCAGGACTATCTCCACTATCTTTTACCTGAGCTGGTTGCTTTAAACAGATTGAGGGGGTACTTAATTGGTCTGTGAGAGGTGGTGGGAGAAAAAAGAAATTCCTCACTTTCTTATAGCTACTGCTTGGCTCTAACACACTTTGTGCATTTGCTACATGATGTATTAGGTCATATATTTCACTGCACTCTTTGCCTAGGTTTGTAGCTTTGAGAACTCCTTCTTCCCTCATGTTCCATGATTTAAAAAAAAAAATCAATCAGATTTGTTGCTTTTTCCTTCCTATACTACAAGTCTAAATGATACCTACCTATCTCTGTATCTATAAAAGAGAGTAAAGGGGGTGAGTCAGTTAAAAATTAGTATCTGACCACAGCTATGAAGAATAAACAACAATTTTTGTTGTTTTGAAGCAGTTCCTTTATAGATCTAACTAGTGCCAGTTACATCTTCCATGTTTTAAACTATTCTGCATTCGACAGAGCTACAATTTTAATGCCCTTGAATAAATGTGTAGACACCAAACTGTCAAAAACTTGCTATTTTATATAACTCTTTCAAGCATATACTCATGACCAGACACAGACTTTTATTTAACTAGAATAGTGATAGAAATGTAGCCGTGTTAGTCTGGTTTAGCTAAACAAAAAACTGAACTATGTAGCACTTTAAAGACTAACAAGATGGTTTATTAGGTGATGAACTTTTGTGAGCCAGACCCACTTCCTCAGATCAAATAGTGGAAGAAAATTGTCACAACCATATATACCAAAGGATACAATTAAAAAATGAACACATATGAAAAGGACAAATCAAATTTCAGAACAGAAGGGGGATGGGGGGGAGGTAAATGTCTGTGAGCTAATGATATTAGAGGTGATAATTGGGGAAGCTATCTTTGTAATGGGTAAGATTATTAAAGTCTATATTCAAACTTAGGCGTAAACTGTCGAATTTAAGCATGAATGACAGTTCAGAGACATTGTCTCAACGACTTAATTACCTGCATCCTGCTTCAAAGGCCTTTTAAGACTACACTTGAAAGAGAATTCTCTGAACTGTCATTCATGATTAAATTTGACACTTTACTAAGTTTGAATAAAGACTTTATCTTACCCATTACAAAGATAGCTCACAGACATTTACCACCTCTCCCCCCCCCCCCCCCCCCCCGCCATCTCCCTTCTGTTCTGAAATTTGATTTGTCCTTTTCATATGTCTTCATTTTTTAATTGTATCCTTTGGTATATATGGTTGTGACAATTTTCTTCCACTATTTGATCTGAGGAAGTGGGTCTGACCCACGAAAGCTCATCACCTAATAAACCATGTTGTTAGTCTTTAAAGTGCTACATAGTCCTGTTTTTTGTTTTATTTAACCGGTTGCCTTCTTTCTACAACCAGCAGAGGGCATGTCAAGACTGAGTTATGTAAATACACATAAATTACAATTAAAACAAAATGAGCATTTCCATCAAAAAGAGTAAATTGTTGGCATAGAAGGAATCTTTATGAGTTACATTTAATAACTTGAGTATAAAGATTAAGACATGACATTTAAACAGATAATATCTTATCTCTAAATTAAATGCCTCATGCAACATTTACTCAACTCACAGCTGCCTTTCCAAAATTGGCATTTGTTTATTGGGTATATTCAAAAACATTATGAAAATGATGCATATGTATGAAAATGGGTATGTACCTTAAACTTGATGCATAATTCCTTTTAAAAAATGTTTACTGCATCGCTAAATGAGAACAGAAAATAACATGAAGGTTTGTGGGAATGATTGTTTTATGTGCACTATATAATGAGCGAAAGGCCTATTTCAACATCGTTAACCAGGTAATTGCATGTTATGCAGTTGCACATTAGGATCATTTATATATCAGCAGAGATATGTATGGTGTTTCACCTTCATGTAAAAGACAATGAGCCAGGTCCTCACTCATTGTAAAGGGCACAGTTTTTTAAATGGACCCATAGTCATTTACACCAGCTGAGGATGTGGCCCAATGTCTCTGCTCTGAATAATGTAGTCTAAACTGGGTCAATATAATAGTCAATATAGTTTAGATAAGTGATTATTCACAATGAACTGGGCATGTAGAAATAGAGATGATCAAAGCTGGAAAGCTTCGTGGAAGTAAATTCTAAAGAGGAATGTGAAGGCACAAAGAAAGTATACTGAGCATAAGAAATGGGAGGCTGTTTCAGACCTACAGGCATGAATTCGTAAGAGAGAAGCCAAGAGTGAGAAGTGCCAAAATGGAAGCTTTGTCTACACTTGAAACTTAGGCTGGTGTAACCACGTTGCTCAACGTTGTGGAAAAGTCCACAGCCCTGTGTGATATGGTTACACTGACCTAACCCCTGGTCTAGCCAGAGCTATGTCTAGAGGGCTTCTCCCATCCATGTAACAACCATCTCTCAAGGAGGTAGAGTTTCTAGGCTGACGGGAGTTCTCCTTTCCACATAGGTAGCATTGCTGCAGAATTGTAATTGTATACTGCCTGAAGAGAGCAGAGAGAGTGCATAGGAGAAAATGAGGGTGGAAATATGAACAGGGGCAAAGTTGTGTGAACCCCTGAAAATGAAAATGTGACATTTGAATGGGGTGTTGAAAAAACATTGAAAACACTAAAAGGATTTTAGAAGCTTCAGAGTAGTAGAAGGAAGCTCTGTTAGACTGAAGGGAAGAAAGCTATGAAGTATAGGCCAGAGATCAGAAGATTGCTTCTCCAATGATCATATTTAATTAATGGCTAATTATAAGTGGTCTGTCTATAATACTTTATTCTCCATTTCCTACTTTTCCACTGGTATAAATGGAGTCAAGTGCTAAAAATCTGGCCCTTAATGACCTGGTTTTAAAAGGGTGCAAACACAACCACACTCGGTTTTCCAAACTGGCTGTCTGAACATGCAAACCTTGATTTGAATATATGGTTAAGAACATAACATAAGAACATAAGAATGGTCGTACTGGGTCAGACCAAAGGTCCATCTAGCCCAGTAGCTTGTCTGCTGACAGTGGCCAGCACTAGGTGCCCCAGAGAGGGTGGACCGAAGACAATGATCAAGCGATTTATCTCCTGCCATCCCTCTACAGCCTCTGACAAACAGAGGCCAGAGACACCATTTCTATCCCCTGGCTAATAGCCTTTTATGGACCTAACCTCCGTGAAATTATCTAGCTTTACTTTAAACTCTGTTATAGTCCTAGCCTTCACAGCCACCTCTGGCAAGGAGTTCCACAGGTTGACTACACGCTGTGTGAAGAAGAACTTTCTTTTATTAGTTTTAAACCTGCTACTCATTAAATTCATTTGGTGTCCTCTAGTCCTTATATTATGGGAACTAATAAATAACTTTTCTTTATCGGCCCTCTCCACACCACTCATGATTTTATAGACCTCTATCAGATCCCCCTTAGTCTCCTCTTTTCTAAACTGAAAAGTCCCAGTCACTTTAACTTCTCTTCATATGGGACCCGTTCCAAACCTCTAATCATTTTAGTTGCCCTTTTCTGAACCCTTTCTAAGGCCAAAATATCTTTTTTGAGGTGAGGAGACCACATCTGTACACAGTACTCAAGATGTGGACATACCATAGTTTTATACAGAGGCAGTAAGATATTGTGTCTTATTTTCTATCACTTTCTTAATAATTTCTACCGTATTTTCCGGCGTATAGGGCGACTGGGCGTATAAGACGACCCCCTATCTTTTTCATTAAAAGATAGGGTTTCATCTTATACCCCAGCGCCCCTCCGCCTCCTTTGCTCCCAGTGTCCCTGGTCTGCTGGAGATGGTCCCCAGCAGACCAGAGGCACCGGGAGCAAAGCCGCCAGGAGCGCCTGGGCTCCCGCCCCCCCCCCCCCCGCCGGAGCCCCTCCGCGGCTTTGAAAGCCTCGGGGGAAGCCGGTGGGGGGGCATCCCAGGCGCGCATGGGCTGCCCCCCCGCCGGAGCCCCTCCGCGGCTTTGAAAGCCTCGGGGGAAGCCGGCGGGGGGGCATCCCAGGCGCGCATGGGCTGCCCCCCCGCCAGAGCCCCTCCGCGGCTTTGAAAGCCTCGGGGGAAGCCGGCGGGGGGCATCCCAGGCGCGCATGGGATGCCCCGCCGCCGGCTTCCCCCGAGGCTTTCAAAGCCGCGGAGGGGTTCCGGCGGCGGGGCATCCGGCGTACAAGACGACCCCCGATTTTTGGGGGATGTTTTTTAACTTCAGAGGTCGTCTTGTACGCCGGAATATACGGTATTTTCCTTTTTGGCCGCCGCTGCACACTGTGTGGAAGTTCTCAGAGAACTATCCACGATAACTCCAAGATCTCTTTCCTGATTTGTCATAGCCTAATAGGCCCCCATCATACTGTACGTATAGTTGGGGTTATTTTTTCTGACGTGCATTACTTTACACTTATCCACATTAAATTTCATTTGCCATTTTGTTGCCCAATCACTCAGTTTGGTGAGATCTTTTTGAAGTGCTTCACAGTCTGCTTCTGTCTTGACTATCTTAAACAGTTTAGTATCATCCACAAGCTTTACCACCTCACTGCTTATCCCTTTCTCCAGATTATTTATGAATAAGTTAAACAGGATTGGTCCTAGGACTGACCCTTGGGGGACACCACTAGTTACCCCTCTCCATTTTGAAAATTTACCGTTTATTCCTACCCTTTGTTTCCTGTCTTTTAACCAGTTCTCAATCCATGAAAGGACTTTCCTTCTTATCCCATGACAATGTAATTTACACAAGAGCCTTTGGTGAGGGACCTTGTCAAAGGCTTTCTGAAAATCTAAGTATACTATATCTACTGGATCCCCCTTGTCCGCATGTTTGTTAACCCCTTCAAAGAACTCTAATAGATTAGTAAGACATGATTTCCTTTTACAGAAACCATGTTGACTTTTTTCCAACAAATTATGTTCCTCTACGTGCCTGACAATTTTATTCTTTACTATTATTTTGACTAATTTGCCTGGTACTGACGTTAGACTTACTGGTCTGTAATTGCCAGGATTGCCTCTAGAGCCCTTTTTAAATATTGGTGTCACGTTGGCTACCTTCCAGTCATTAGGTACGGAAGCAGATTTAAAGGATAGGTTACAAACTCATTACACTTCTAAGCCAGCCTACATTCAGTTTTGAAACTCAAGTCCTAAACATCTTTCCAATGAGGATTGCTGTCACACAGTGTGGTTGGCTTTTAGGGAGCTGGGCTTAAAGCATCTGTGCCTAATTAACTGGTTTTCCAGGTGGTCTCATCACACTTGTCCTGAGCAAAACTTAATCACAGTAGTATAATCAAGGGCTTCTGTAGATGGCATGGCAATGCATGCTACAAGGGAATGAACGTGCACCAATGAGTTGTGCACTAACTGATCCACGTTGACCTTGGTGGAAAACAACTAAAAGTCCCTTAATAAGGGCTGCAGAGAGACTTGCTAGGACCCTGGGCAAAGTGGGAGGGGGCCCATTTTATGCCCCCAGAAGGGACAGGGCCCTCAGGCAAAAGGGGTGGGGCTGAGGCTGGCCTCTCTCAGCCAGCTCTTCAGGGACACCTGGAGTGTGTTACGTGGGGCTCAGGCTGCTGCATTGCCCCAGGAGTGGTGATGACTGGGAGCCTGGGCCCTTTTAAATCACTAGGCACCAAAGTAGCTGCCTCTTCTCCCCCAAACCCACATTGGTGGCCCTTTCCCTAACACACATTAACAGGGTACTGTAACACACATCAGTTCACACTAGAGAATATTCATGCACACCAGCAGGGTTCACAAGGTCTGTTAAAGCACACCAACATGCTGTGCACTAAAATTCACACTCTATATAGCATGCACTGCTATGCCGTGTAAACAAGTCTCAGCTTTTACACCTGACAGCTACCTTCCACTGCTTAGGATACTGCTTGTCAGTGGTCTTACATATTTTAGATTTTTATGACTTACTGTACTATAGTGAGTATAAGTCCCACAAGCTATTTTTAACAAAAAAAAGGGGGGGGGGTTGGATTTAGTTTTTTTTTAATATATAGGTAACAGTATTAGAGCTAGATGCAGTCTTCCTAAATGAAACTTCTATAAAAATGGGAAAACATTTTGAATATATACCCCATAGGTAAGTTAAACCTCCGTTTATAATAACCAACCAACAAAAAAACACCATGGAATTTTGCCCGTGGGGCAAGAATAAAGCAAGAACCACAGCTGACATTGCCAATTGCAAATCTTAATGCATAATTGGAAGGCATTCAGCTAGCAAAACAATGGATGCGGTATAAGAACCTAAACAAATTAGAGAACAGTTTGCAACACTGCTGAATTTGATCCTTAAGATATTATATAATTTTTCAAACTACAAATCTTATAGACTTCTTACATATTCTAAAATCACTTAGTACCATGAACCTGACTATCTGGTTCTCATGTAAAACTGTCTTGAAATAATATTACATTTGGCAACGTATCTTCCAGTGGGGAATTCACAGTGAATTAAGTGGGGTGATATTAATCTAGTGAAAAGAAAACTATGATGACAGGGCCAAAGGAGAGTCAAAAAGTGGTTGCTGGTAGATAATACAATGCAGGACTGATAATCAGGTTTCACTTTCAGGGTGATCTAGTTAACTGGGAAACTTGCCCACGGTCACTTCCAATTCCACCTAAAAGTAGTCAAAATTTTCAGAAATAAGTACCCAAAATTAAGCTCTTGAATCCATAGTAAAGTGCTTGTAGCTGACATTTTCAAAAGTACCTAGAGTGATTAAGGAACACAAGTTTCAAACTACAGGATATGGAGCAGCTAACTGGACCAAATCCTGGAAAGATATATATGATTAAGAACTTGATAGTGACCAGAGAACAAGTTAGTTGGGTCCTGAGTGCTAAGTAATTTTGGAGTACATAAATAACTATTGCATTTGTAGGTTAGAAGATGTTACTATGTCCCAAGAGTCAAAATATGCTTAAATATACACTTAGGAACCCCAAGACTTACATTTTTTAAAACCTTTGACCACTGCCAGTATTCTGAACCCTTCCCAATCAAGCTTTAGGCCAGGACACAGAACAGAATTAGTGCGGTTGGCATTGATGAATCCCCTCTTGGCGATGGACATATGTCCACATTCACTTCTCCCATAGATTTGATACTGGCAACCATGTAATCCTGCTATTTCACCACAGATATGTGTGTGTGTGTGTGTGTGTGTGTGTGTGTGTGTGTGTGTGTGTGTGTGTGAGGGTTGGGGGGAGGGTAATGGGATTTTGCTCAGATGGTATCAATTATTCCTAAACCCACACCCAGAGAATTGTGGTGAACAGATGCTTTGCCACCTTTTGAATTCTCATCTGTGGAGTCCCACAAGAATCTATCCTCTCCTCCATCCTGTCATTCAGCTATGTGAATCTACAAGCCAGAGTGTGAAACAGCACTAGCTAAAATGCCAGCAATAGGCAGATGCTCTTCAGCTATACTCCACTTTCACATCAGATGCAAAAAGCACCATCTCCCAGTTACCCAAAGATCTAAATGGCTGAAAAAGTATTCTGGAGAAATTTGGAAGCGATGGTCTGGGAAGGAGTACGGCAGAAAGGGATCTAGGAGTTATAGTGGACCACAAGTTAAATATGAGTCAGCTGTGTGATGCTGTTGCAAAGAAAGCAAACATGATTCTGGGATGTATTAACAGGTATGTTGTGAGCAAGACACGAGAAGTCATTTTTCCGCTCTACTCTGCTCTAGTTAGGCCTCATTTGGAGTACTGTGTCCAGTTCTGGGCACCACATTTCAAGAAAATCAGAGAGGGTCCAGAGAAGAGCAACAAAAATGATTAAAGGTCTAGAGAACATGACGTATGAAGGAAGGCTGAAAGAATTGGGTTTGTTCAGTTTAGAAAAGAGAAGATCGAGGGGAGACATGATAGCAGTTTTCAGGTATCTAAAAGGATGTCATGGGAAGGAGGGAGAAAACTTGTTCATCTTGGCCTCTGAGGATAGAACAGGAAGCAATGGGCTTAAACTGCAGCAAGGGAGGTTTAGGTAGGACATTAGGAAAAAGTTCCTAACTGTCAGGGTGGTCAAACACTGGAATAAATTGCCCAGGGAGGTTGTGGAATCCCCATCTGTGGAGATATTTAAGAGTACGTTAGATAAATGTCTATGGGTGGTCTAGACAGTACTTGGTCCTGCCATAAGGGCAGGGGACTGGACTCGATGACCTCTCGAGGTCCCTTCCAGTCCTAGTATTCTATGATTCTATGAAGCGAGATGGGGGAGGCGCTTCAAATGAAGATAGTCCAAAGACAAACATTCAGCTACTAGAAAAAAAAAGGCAGTGAAGATGCATGGGACCCATGCACTTAGATCAGGATTTTGGAATCTCTAGATTGCAACCTAAAATTGGCTCACCGGAATGCATCACAGGATTAGGAAGCTGCTGGGCTCAGCAGCCCACTCCAGCTGTCATGACCTGGTCCACAGGGTCTCAGCGCCATTCAGGTTTGGCTCAGCTGCCCCAACATTATGTTGAACAGAGTGGCCAGCCAAGCCCAACATGAGTGTGTGGCACTGCGATGCCGTGCGTCAGGTCCTGAGACCATTCACACAAATTTGGACTAGGCCAAAACTGAGTAGTGCTATGACCCCAGAGCTAAAGAAACCCACCCAGTTCTACAAAATAAAGAGCCAGAAGAGAACAGCTGATATCACATCCTACAGTAAGTACCAGCTCCACAATATACCCTACACCTGGGCAACACATCTTCCATAACCCTAGAACCGACTTCCAACCCCCTTTCGCCCCAGAATGGACCCCTGATGTACTGCCCCACAACTGGGCAATTATCCCCCTGTCACATCACCCATGCTGAATACAAACTCCTCAGATCTTCTCCCACTGCAGTGCCAGCCCCTACGATCTCTATCCCCTTCCTCCTTCCCCCAATCACGGAGCCACAAATTCCCCCATCCCTTTACACCTCTTTGACCATGTGGTGGATGCATATTTTATGGGAAACTATTGGCTTGTTGTCCCTCTCCTAGACCTCCATTCCCCATATCCTTCCTCCAGCCCCCTCACTGCACTCCCAAGCCCCTCTGCCCTCTAGTTCCTTTTTTAGTCCCCCTCCAAACCTCCAGTCCCTTCCTTGTTACATCCCAGTATCCTTAATCTTCCCACTTTTCTTCTGCCCCCTTATTCTTTGCCCTGATGTAGGCTATGGTGGAAACATGTTTTGGGGGGTGGCTTGGCTTGATACTCATCCCCTGAGTGGCAGTGGGGGGGGGGGGGGGGGGCGGGAAGTATTGTTCACATCTAGCTGTAGCATCTGGAATCTTAGCTGTGAGCTCCACCCCTACCCTGTTGCATTTGTGATTTTTATATGCCAGTGTTAGATTCATTAACATTTGAAGAAGGGGTCCCATAATAAAAATCTGCACTGGGTCCCATCCTTCCCTTCCTACACAACGGTGTCCACTGAGATGCATCACTATTTGGGGGCACTCAAACAGACTTGGCTACAGTGATCCAACCATTCTCAACCTCCATACTTATGAAATTCTCTATGGTTAAGTGCTAAAACACACAGCGTAAAAATAGCTGCAATTTGTTCAGTATGGAACAACCCATCCCTTGAACAACAGAAGCCTCTGAGAACCCATCTCTGTAGGGTCCCACATGCTTCAGTAGATCTCCATTGAATACCACCTCAAAATCAAAGTACTGATTGTCCCTCTTTAGATTCCTTCATGAGACTGGCCCAACTACCTGAAGGTATGTCTACACTACCCAGCTAGTTCGAACTAGCGGGGTAATGTAGGCATACCGCAATTGCAAATGAAGCCCGGGATTTGAATTTCCCGGGCTCATTTGCATAAGCGGGGTGCCGCCATTTTTAAATCCCCGCTCGTTCGAACCCCGTGCCGCGCGGCTACACGCGGCACGAACTAGGTAGTTCGAACTAGGCTTCCTAGTTCGAACTACCGTTACTCCTCGTGGAATGAGGAGTAATGGTAGTTCGAACTAGGAAGCCTAGTTCGAACTACCTAGTTCGTGCCGCGTGTAGCCGCGCGGCACGGGGTTCGAACGAGCGGAGATTTAAAAATGGCGGCGCCCCGCTTATGCAAATGAGCCCGGGAAATTCAAATCCCGGGCTTCATTTGCAATTGCGGAATGCCTACATTACACTCCTATTTCGAAATAGGAGGGTAGTGTAGACATACCCTGAGAGACCACTTGACCCTCTATAATCTTCCTATGACAGGAGCATTCACTTGGAACAATGAAACTGTTAGTCAGGCTGTCAGCATGAGCTAGCCACTCAAGTATATGTACCCAGAATTCCAGACTACCTTGTGTACCCTGTGCTGCCCTGATTTCACTGCTACTGT
Organism: Pelodiscus sinensis; assembly: GCF_049634645.1. NCBI lineage: Eukaryota > Metazoa > Chordata > Testudines > Trionychidae > Pelodiscus > Pelodiscus sinensis. The sequence goes on along the minus strand of NW_027465938.1, from coordinate 213,455 downwards.
TTTATTAGCCAGCTGGCTCAAAGCCAGCTTAGGTGTGTCTGCCGGTGATGCAGTCACACCTCTAATTACAATGCAGACATACCCTGAGAGCAAGCAAATAAGACTGTGTAAGTGGCATAATTACAAGTGGCTGCACATGTTAACAGCCCAAAAGGAAGTAGCAACAGAGGAAAGGTAATATAGAAGAGCAACAAGTCACTAGGGGAAAGTGGCAAGCAGAATATAAAAATGTGGCTCAGTGTGGCATATAGAAGAAGGTATTAATGAATTAGTAATGTGCTAGTGGTAAAATAGCTCAGAACTCTCTAAGGCTAGAAATAATGTAACTGGGACTGCATTGTTTTTTGGGTGTGTGAGTTTGTGAAATAATAGTTTCATAGACTAAATATAGCCCTGGAATACCAAAGAAAACTGAAATCTCCAAGCGCATAAACCAAAAGCAGTAAAAATCTTGCTAGCACAGCACATTTTTATATACAATTACTACAGAATATTACAAGTTTCATAGCTGAATCGACAGAGATTTAGGATGGAAACCAAAGAAACGTGGGTCTTTGTAGAACTCGCTCACTACCCATGAATGGCTTTAAAAAATATCTACAAAAACATTGGTTAGTGAAGACAACCAAAAAGCATGTTATTGAGGATGTTTTAATTGTATGATGTGCCCTGATTATATGATTCCAACCTTTTTATTTTATATGGTAAAACAAATAAGAACATACTACTAAAAAGAATAATTATTTGGTATGTTAATCTTTCTTTTGAATATTCTCTAAATCACTAGCTGTGTACTGCTTCACTGTGAAATCACCATTCTTTGTTGCAAATGCTCCAGAAAGATGTGAATATATAATACAAGAGTGGCATGATATTGTGATAAGAACTATAAAATGCCTATAAATAAATGTAAAAGCAACAGATGTCTACTGCAATACTTATTTCTATACTTATCTCAGATGATATTTATGTGGTAGTTAGAGAAATGTTTTCTTATTAATGTTAACCACTACAGACACTTATAAATTCATAGCGTTTGTAAATTATAGTATGTGTAAAGAACAATATGTCCTTAAGTAATAAAGAATTACAGGTTGAACCTTTCTAGTTTGTCATTTTCTGGTCTGGCAACATCTGTGGTCCAACATGATTTTAGTTAGCCGGGTGTCCACTTACTATGAGTGTGGCCAAGTTTTCCATGGTCCCATAAAGTTTGTTTACAGCCACCAGTCCTGGCTCTCAGTGTTCTGTGCTGTCATTTAGCTCTAATTTACTCCTAAATGTCTTCCAAGAGCCAAGTAAGCAGCAGAAGTGTTGGTAATGCTGCTAGACAATACTGACTTCCTGTGGTCTGGCAAATTCTCTGGGTGCTGGACTAGAGAGGTTCAGCCTGTATCCGAATTTCTCAGATACTCTGTACCTCCATAATGAGAATTAAACATTTTAAATTTAGAGTAGCATTACGCATGCAACATTCCTTTTTTAATGAAAGAAACATCTCAAATTGATTATGCCTCAGAGAAACCTTGCAAAAATATTCAACCGTGTTTAGTAACAGTTCTACTTCAATATCATATATTTCTCTCCTCCTAGATTTGCTCACCCTTCACTTAATATCAGTCTTATGTTAGCGATCTCTTTAGTTTGTTGAAATTTTTAAGAAGAGATAAGCTGCAAAGGATCAGAAACTCTTGCAATAACATGCACAAAGACTATAAGAATACACTTATAAACTATACTTTCTGCAAAGAATTTTATGTACAACAACTCTTTCAAAGTTGGTGAAATAAATGCATACCTTTCAGAACAATAGACTTTGCTCTTGCTTATACAAGGTTGACACTAGAGTAAAACTGACTTCAGTGGTGTCTGGTGAAAGGGAGAGCAGAACCCCAACCCATATTTTTTAATTAAATTTGAGTAGTCTAGAAAAGACGCTCTCCCAGTGAGGACTGGAAATCATTCTAAGATGTCATCTTTGATTAGCAATCCTTTTAGTCTTTTCACTTTAAAAATTCTCTAGTGCTGTTTTGATGGTTACACCAATGCTTTAAGATTCTGGCATTGTTTTGGAATACTCAGTCTTGGCTGGCCATCGCAATGCCTTATTTCAGAAGACACACTGTCTCACATCTAGGCTCAGGCACAATGGAGCAAAGAATAAATCACTGTCACTGAACATTGTACGTGTTTTGTAGCTAAATACATTTAAGTTTCCAGGGCATTAAACACACACATGCATTTTCAAAAAGAAAACAATTTAAACAATGCTTTTTCTTTATTTTAATTTATCTTAAGTTTCACATTTGGAAGCTGTGATATCAATTTTACCCATGTGATACACTACATGAGTATTGGCTTTGCCGTGCTTAGATTGCTTTGATAATTAAGTTTCTGTTGGAAGTCCTAAAAGTTTAGACTTCACTCAGATTAAAGAAAAAAAAGTAGGGCTGTCAAGCGAATTAAAAAATGTAATCGCACAATTAAAAAATGTAATTGAGATCAATCGTGTGCACCTCCCCTTTGAAATGCTGCTGCAGCGTTTCAACGGGGCACTGCTGCATGGAGCCAGGAATCATCTAGAGTCTCCAGTTGACCCCTGGCTCCATGCAGTGCTGCCCCTTTGAAATGCCAGGGTAGCGTTTCCAAGGGGCAATGCAAGGCAGAGCCCAGTGTGAGTTGGAGTCTGCAGCTGACCCTGGGCTCCATGCAGTGCTGCCCCTTTGAAGCGCCATGGTGGAGCATCAAAGGGGCAGCGCAACACGGAGCCTGGGATCAGCTGAAATGCCCAGCTGATCCCTGGCTCTGTGTTGCACTGCCCCTTGGAAACGCCGCCCTGGTGCCTCAAAGGGGCAGCATATTAGGAGCCCCGGATCAGCTGGAGTGTCCAGCTGACCCTGGGTTCCACTGCCACAGAGAACCCAGGATCAGCTGGGAGCCCCAGCTGACCCAGGGCTCCACGGCTGCCCCTTTAAAATGCCGCCTTTTCTGTTTCAAAGGGGCAGCTGCCATGGAGACTGGGGACCACTGGGGACTGTTCAACTGATCCTGGGCTTTGCGCAGCAGCAGAACCCAGGGTCAGTTGGGGGTTCCCAGCTTATCCTGGGCTACCTGTGGCAGTGGAATCCGGGATCAGCTGGAGAGTCCCCAGCTGACCCTAGGCTCCAGGGCTGCCTCTTTGAAACGCTGCCTGCACGCACATTTCAAAGAGGCAGCCCTGGAGCCCGGGGGCAGGTGTGGACTCCCCAGCTGATCCTGGGCTCCTTGTGGCATTTCCACAGCTGACCCCGGGTTCTACACAGCACTTCCCCAGAAGTTAACACAGGCATTAACTTATGTTAATTGACAGCCCTATAAAATGATTAATTTGCATCCAATAAATGGGAGAGGATTATATAAAAAGGATGGATACATTTGTCATCATGTCTCAGTTCATCACAGCAAAGTCAGGACAAACCTGTGGTTATTTTGTTTTTAGATTATATCAGCCCAATAAGAAAAGTAAACTTCTGTCTCACCATTCAGGTTAACAAGGAGTCAATGTGCAGACTCCTTAGGCTTTCCAGCCCTTATTTCACTATCACTAAACTTTATGACAAGTGTTCTCTCTAATTTTTTCCATCCATATGCAGAATAAATTTTGTTATGTGCACCGAGGCATGTGTGGGTGTGCATCATCAGTAGAAAGACATGCTGCCAGCTGTGGGTGCTGTGGTGCTCTGCTAATCATCTGGGCAGCATTTGAATCTCTTTTGGGTGGCCACCCAAGTACTCAGCTTACAGGGAACACTATTTATGATGAGTGGTTATTAAAAATGAATTTCATCAAAGAGTTCTTCTGATCTCAAGAGATCAGCTACATAACTAGGTCAATATGTAACTCAGATCTCACCCAGTAATCATACTGTTGCCTTTAGTAACTAAAATATAAAAGTGTATTAATAAAAAAAAGAATAAGAGAGACAAGAATGGTTAATAGCTCATATACATATAATAATGGCAATGTTCTTACATCAGGTGTGTAGCAGTGAGGTTTTAGACAGCTGGTAACTTCCAAAATATTGGAAGTCAATAAGCTCCTTTTAGTTGTAAATGCACAGTGTAGAGAACCAGAACAGGAAAGAGACACCATGGAGACCTTTCATGGTTCTTTTATATCCTCTGCCATCTGCTTGGCATTATACTTTCCCAGACAATGCTCAGAGCACAGTCTGTGGAGAGGTACTGGTACAAGATGGAGTCCAGGGTCATATGAGTATGTGACATGGCTTGCTAACTCACAGGGCAGTGGTTGGCCTTATCTGTGTGAAGACATCCACAGGAATGAGTTTCTTCTATGGGCCATTGTGAGAGTGAAGTATCCTTAATGGGTAATCAAGCTTGAAAAGTCTAGTCACAATGTTCTGGCTAGACTGGATGTAAACTATCGTAGCTGTTGCCCCAGGTGATCCATGAGTATAGCCAATATTTGTAACTTCTGATACAAAAACAATACATGTATATAAACATGATAATCATATTTCGCAAACCCTAAATTTTCCATTGATACCTCATATGATATGCTTTGTATAAGATTTGTTGCAGCATCTAACAATGACAATATTAACAATATACATGGTCACATTTAAATCAGACAGCATCACAACATTAAAAATAATGCATATTATCTTTTAAATTGGTAGCTTATATCACATAGACCCCATGCTTTCACTGAATTGGCAGAGGCAGAGATACTTAACAACTTGTATGCTTGTAGACAACATAATAATATTTAATGATTCTCTCATCATCAGTTTAGAACTGGTGCAACTGCACTGTAGTGGCAATACATGTAGATGGTATCATGAACTTTCGTGGGCACAGCCCACTTCTCATCTGAAGAAGTGGGCTGTGCCCACGAAAGCTCATGATACCATCTGCATGTTTTGTTAGTTTATAAAGTGCTACCAGACCATTTGTTGTTTTTTTAAGTTTATCCTGTACAGACTAACTCGGCTACTCCCTGAATCTTCTGTAGTGGCAATGTCATTGTAGACCAGTCTTTCAGGTGTTCACCACTGTGTATTCTAACCTTTTTCAAAGCGGGTGTACGTGACACTTTCTTCTGGGTAAATGAAACATTTCTGAATATCGAAGACTAGATTAAGTCTAGTTTGTAGCACAAAGATTACCATTAGTAGGATAGGTTATTAATTCATGCCCAATCCAGGAGAAGGTGCAGTGTTTTGTAAAGACATGGTAGAGGGGATGGGTTGATGTTAAGTGTTTTTTAAAATGTGTGTCTTTACAGTAATTACAGGCCCCATATCCATTGTGCTATCTATTTTACACACACATAACAAAAATATGGTCCTTGACCCAGAGACTTTACAACCTAGGTGCAAAAGTGAAATATAAATAATCTTTAGCTCTTATGCAGCCTTTACAAAGGTGATAAGCATCATTAGCACCATTTGCCCAAGTTCCAACAGTAGGCCATTAGACATGCTGAAAGTACTATCTGCGTCTCCTGAGTCTTTGTGTAATGGTCTATCCATTATGCTACAATGCCTATAGTTGGGGGGGGGGAGGGGGGGAAGAAGGATGAGGAGGTGGGAGGCTAATGGTTTGGCTAGCTGTGAACATGTAATTTGAAGTCATTGAGGTTATGGATCAGGATGCATGGTCAGGAGAGGAAGACAGAACGTGCCAGAATCTGAAAGAAAGATGGGAGGAGGTGGGGAAGGTAGATAATAGATGAAAAGTTCTGTGGAAGTGCCATGTAGAAGTAGTAATTTCCTTCTAGCTAAAGAGCCAGCATGGCTGGATCCAATACATTTGTGGTCCCCTATCTCAAAGGCCCAAGATATAAACTACAGCACACTCCTATGACATAACAAGTGGGGTGCAAGCATGGTGGTTAGTTTTACAGGGAAGAAGGAGGCTAATAGATAACATAGCCCAAACTAATATTTATGAAAGAATTCAAAGGAGACGATGGATGGAAGTTTCCTGTTAAAAAGGACAAATGTGTGATATGCACCAGCTAGGGGTGCAATATAGAAGATATGTTAAGTTTGATGCCCACAATACTCATAGCATTCAGCACTGAACCATAAGCATCTGAATATATATACTGTGTATACTAAACATCGCAGAGTAGATAGAAACACGTGATCTTGGTGTTTATTCCTTAAAGATACAAGTAAGACAGCACTACTGCTCATGGGTATCATTGATAGTGGAGAATATTGCTGTTTTAAAACTTTTAATTCAGAAATATTGTTTCTGTGTTCTAAATACTGTTTTGGTATGTCTGCCATGTCTGGATTCATATCTCTCTGCCTCAGCAACATGGAACCATGAGAATATTTTATATTCTACCCTCTCTTTTGAGAAACATCTAAATTACGTGGTTAGAATATCCTTCCTCTTACAGAACATTGTTAAGTCAGGGCCATTTTTGCTTCACTTAGACCTCAAGCTATTTTCAAGCTGCTGTTATCTCAGTACTGTATGATTATGGCTCTTTTTCCATGCTTGTAGAATAATGTTTTGCATTAAACAGAATTGGTTATCTGAATGCTCAAAACAGGGCATGCACAGCAGTATAAACATAACTGATCAACAGGTCCCTCTCCTGCATGGTGCAATGAGTTGCAGGAGAAAGCCCACTTGGTGGATGATAAGAGCTGTGCAGCTTTTACCTTATAAAACATGTATTGAATGAGGCAAAGGCCTTTGCTTAAAAATAAAGAAACTAATCACTCACTGTAGTGTGCCTGCATGAAGTGTGACTTTTTCTAAATCTCATAATTCTGTCAAATGAAAACCAATTTTCTCCACAACAGTCAATGACACTCAACCCTAGAGAGATTTAAAAAAATGTTGTAAGAATATTTTTATGAGGGAAATATGTATTTTCCAGTCTTGTCATATTCATAAATGTTTATAGTTTCACTTCTAACTTTTAAAATAAAAATAATCTTTGTGCAAAGACAAGAAGCACAATGGTTTTTAATTGGCACACTTACACATCCTTAATCATCACTGTACAAGAGTCTACAAGGGATCTGATTCAAAAGCTTATGAAAATCAATGAAAATCTTTCCATTGACTTGAATGGAATTTAAAATCAGGACTAATCTGCCTAATCTTGCCAAAAGCACAGAATAGTGACACAGAAGGCCCAAAGAACTCACAATCTGGAAAGCTCTGCTAGCATTTCAGCTGCGGTATTATTAATTATAGTTATAAATTAGAAACATGTTATGTACAGATATTTCTCCTTGTCTCTGTTTTACAAGATAGTCAAATTCTTTTGACTTAGTGGGCTGAAGGAAGAAAGAGTCAGTGAAATGGTCAAATGACACAAGATAAAACTTGTGTTTTCTTGCTCAGTCTTGCACTGGCAGAGCGCGTTGGGAAAATCTTATTAATATTTCTGAAAGTTTGTTTGTTTGTTTGTCCTGAAAGATCTCCGAAACGGTAAGAGCTAGAAACATCAAATTTTCCACGGATTCTACTGATTTCCTAACTTAAATAACTGGATTGGTTATATCTCAAAATCGGTTCCCCTGGTTCCTCCACAGCCCCAATTGGGCCCAATGATAATTCCGAAAGATCTCCAAAATGGTAAGAGCTAGAAACACCAAATTTTGAACAGATACTACTGATTTCTTAACTTCAATAACTGGATTGGTTATATCTCAGAATTGGTTCCCCTGGGTCCCCCAGAGCCTCAATTGGGCCCGCTGATAATTAGCTTTTAATAGCACATGACCATAGGCATTTGCTGGACTCTTCTGTTAAGCATGTCACATAAACTGCAACTATAAGATCGAGGGGCTTTTCTAGACTATATGGCTCCATCGACGGAGCCATGTAGATTTGTTTACTCGGCAAAGGGAAATGAAGCGGCGATTTAAATAATCGCCACTTCATTTAAATGAAAATGGCTGCCGCACTGTGCCAATCAGCTGTTTGGCGGCACAGCGCTGGAGTCTGGATGCTCAGCGGTCAACATCAAAGGCATTTATTGACCTCCCCATGAGGCATAATGAGGAGGTTGACAAATACCTTTGATATCGACCGCAGAGCGTCCAGACTACAGCGCTGTGCCGCCAAACAGCTGATTGGCACAGCGCGGCAGCCATTTTAATTTAAATGAAGTGGCAATTATTTAAATTGCCTCTTCTCCCTTTGCCTACAACCCTAATCTACATGGCTCTGTCGACGGAGCCATGTAGTCTAGACATGCTCCAATGGATAAAGCATGTGGGCACCTGCAGCACCCTCAAGGGAAAGCCCATGGGGTAGAGGCTGCAGTTGGGCAGAGAATCAGCAACCTCCCCTATACTAGGGCACCAGCAGGTCTCCAGGACAGACCCAAATGTGGCTGATGCTGGCTGGGGTCTAGCCTTGCTAATTGTGGCTGAGAGAAGCCTCCAACTACCACAGCCTCTCAACAACTTCACACAGCTGGGCTCCGACTGAACCCCTTCTGGAAATTAAAGTTCCCTCTCCTCACACCCTAATGAGCCATCCCACCACTCACCCTCCTTTAGGCTGCATTCGTTCTCCTGGTAGGGCTGTGTGTGTTATCAGCAAGTGCCACGGGCATTATGCACTTTGCAGGATTCAGCTCACAATACAAAGGGAGGTGGGTAGGAGGACAAGCTTTGAGCACCGTGGACCCTAAGGAGGACACAGTACGCTCAGAACAGCCTATTCTCATTAGAACAGGTACGTTCAGGTGCTGCATGTTCTGATAATCTAAATATCACTCATTGCACCTGGTCTGAAGGTGTTTTGCTTTGTCTGATCAATGCAACCCGTCCAGCTGCCACTAGGAAGTCCATTCAGGTTGCCCCATGGAGCGTGCACTGAAGGCACTCAGGGAGTGGCTACTTGGGGAGCAGTGATTTGCTGCTGCTACAGAGCCCAGGAGACAACCCTTCTATTTCTCAGGGCTTCTGGCAAGGAGGCTGCAGGCATTGGTTTGCATAGAGTCTTTAAGGGAAGATGGGCCTTCCTGATTTGTGGAAATTGAGAAAAGAGACCCTGTGGAATTTGTCGTTTTGTAAGCACATCACCAGCTATGTTAATTTCTTAAAGTAATATAGAAGAGAAAAGTATTTCCAATAAAATATGCAATGTTAATGTAATTGACGTAGTTCATTCATCACATCTTTTACTATATTTTCCCCGAGTGATGCTGGGTATTTCTCCTAGTACATAAAATAAGCTTTCTTTTTATCTCCAACTCCATGTGTTAGATGGTCTCCATTCTCTAGATAAAGTTTCTTTAGGTCATTCATATAGCGATCTTCCCCTTCTAGATATCTAGTAGGTTTCTTAGCTTTGCATATTATAAGATGACATATAAATAAAAGATACCAAGCATAGTTCAGATTATTTGACATCATAGCATTCTGTGCTGTTCTTCATAAACCCACAGCTCTTATGCTTTTCTTACAGTGGGGTTATAAACTTTAGGAGGGGGTAACAAATTAATTCTAATTGTCTTACTTAATATATTTAGATCAGTAGTTCTTAAACTTTTTGGCCTGCAGCCCACACTGCTCAACACAGATCTTTCCATGGACCACCAGTAAACCTCCCATGATGACAAAGTGGGTCCAGGAGAGGACTGGGAGAAGGAATCTGTCTGGGAAGTTGGGTGCAGGAGCGGACTGAGAATGGGGGCCTGGATTGGAGGGAGAGTGCATAAGCAAAGTGTAGGGGGGTGGCCTTGGCAGAAGAGTATGTGAGTGAGGTCTGGGCATGAGGTGGATAGGGAGGCGATTACCTGGATCCGTGCCTCCTGCTGATCCCAGGCACCGCCCCTCACTGCTCACACCAGAACCCACCCCACCTCCTGTGGAGAAGCGGGGAATTCCTCCAGGGGAGCAATTTCCTGCACAGCTGTTCCCACAGTGGGGGAAAGGGGAGAGGCAGGGTGAGGAGCCACTTCCTTCTCCTGCAAGCTGGATTCAGCCCCTGAAGCTTGGCCTCACTTCCCCCACAGCGGGAAGTGACTCTCCAATCTTGTGACTCTCCACTGACTCTCCAATCTTTCGGGATGAAGGGCACAGGGCTCCCCAATGTGGGTTGGGGGGAGAGAGGTCTAAGCCCATGGCTCACCTGCAAGACAGTTGTGGACCACTAGTGGTCCATGGACCACACTTTGAGAACCACTGTTTTAGATGATTTAACTGATCTTTTAAAAACTGGGTTTATAATATAGGTGCTATGTTTTGAATTACAACACATGGCGGCATTTATATCCATATATTCTGTGAAAATGCTGCATTCAAAAGGTAAAAATGGTATGAATTTTTTTAATAATAATATAAATCAGCCAGGATTAGAAATCAGAAAATGAAAGAAGTTACCCATTAGATTATTGTCCATGGAAATATTTCGCTATTACAGAAAGGCTACTCTGTTGTCCCTTTAATGCATTAAAAACAATGTGAATTGAACAAACAAACAAACAAAAAACATGGAGTACAAGGGGAATAGAGTTCAAAGAAAGGCATTTCCCACATCAAAATTCACATTCACAGATGAAGCCATGGAAACCAGACTTTATTTTCTGCATGATTTGCTTTTTTAACTAACAGAATGAGAATAATTTTTCTACCTTTTTATCTGTACTCATCTCGGCTACATCTACACTGGCCCCAAATTCCGGAAAAGTCATGCAAAGCAGGTAAGTCAGAATAGGGAAAGTAGGAATAAGAGATCCTCTGGAAAAGGGCTTTATTCCGGAGGATCGCGCCAGTCTAGACGCTTTTTTCCGGCTTTTTCCCAAGCCGGAAAAAAAGCGGCGGATTTCCCTATTCTGACTTACCTGCTTTGCATGACTTTTCCGGAATTTGGGGCCAGTGTAGGCGTAGCCCTCCAGTACTAACATGCTATAGTGCAACTTACATATCTTAGGATAGGAAGGGGATAAAATACCCAGATTTAAAGAATTATTTTGGTCCCTACCTACAACTCTCAATACTGCAGTACATTTAAGAAAAAAAGCCAGGCATATGTCAGGATTATCCAGATACAGAGGTTATGTCTACACTGCACTCTAAACTTGAAATAAAATATGCAATTGGTGCTATGCAAATTACATAGCTTATTTCGAGTTTATTTCAAAGTAGGCTATTTTGAAATTTGGTGCTATCTACACAGCACCAAATTTTGAAATACAGTGGTATTTCGAGACATCCCCTAATCCTCATGGAACGAGGGTTTCCGGGATGCCGAAATAGCATGCTTGTTATTTCAAAAATATTTCAATGTAACGGGTGGCTTGTGAAGACGCAGGGTAGCTATTTCTGGATAACTCTGGTATCCCAAAATAATTTTGATGTATAGACATACCCAGAGAAAACATGTTTGGACTGGAGGGAGCCTGGGAAGCTAGGTGTTGGCCTATAAAAGCAATAATTCTTGGCCACGTAACAGCTCTATGCCTCAGTTTCCCTATCTGTTTATTTCAGATTACAAAAATGACATTGTGCTTATCCAATAGTCTTTGGCACGTCTTAAGAACATTCAATGTTACATACACACATTTAAATACAGAAGGTCAGTCCAACCAACCCAATTCCATAACAAAATTCAACCATGCATACCGCCCTTCTGCAAATGAGAGTAGTTAAACTGAAAATATATGAGTTCAGCTCTTGTTCAGCCACAGATTTCCTGTGCAGCCTTCAGAAAATCATATAATCTGCCTTGGTTCCCTATCTGTATAATAGGGATACTATTTCCTTACCCTATTGAAGTGTTGCAAACATAAATTCACAGTTTATGAAATAATCAAGTACTTTAATACTGATGGCCATGTAAGTGCTTAGATAAACAATCAGATCATTAATTCTGCCTCACATGCTTACCCACTTCTGTAGACTATTTGATATCTGTATATGAGCAGTGCCCTAAATACTTATTGATTTTTTATGCTCCGACTACATAATATCTTTCATCAAACTTGAATTGCATTATTTGCTGAGCTTTCTTTTTTGCAGATGAATTAGAATTAAGTGGGTTTTCACCAAATCTGGAATTAACAGTGCATGAGTTGGTCATCTGACATTTGTAAACACCTTATTTTCTTGGCTCATTCCAGTATTATCTTTAAGCACTGGATTCAATCTGCTTTTATTTGGAATCATGTTTGAATTAGGTCTGCCTTATGAGTGTCAGTGTGGTTATCAGACCTGCCCTTCAAATGGGAGTGTCAACTGTGTTCTGTTTGTGCAACAAAAACATTGATAATACGACAACGGGCCAAACCCATTTTCTACATTTGCCCACATTTCAAGAATTGCTGTTATCAGAGTCAGTTTGTTTCCCGTCTTTGCTTCTCTCGTGGCTGACCGTAGAGATCCTAGCTTTTCCAGCCAGACAGTTAACAGACTCTGTTGTCTCATATAGAGAAGATTGTCTTATCTTTTGTCTATGAGATTCTCTTATCTAGTATACGTCTGTGAAATGATGAAGTGTAAATTAAGTAGCTTGAGGGGGTAGCCAAGTTAGTCTGTTACAGAAAAAAACAACAAATGGTCTGGTAGCAGATGACCGGAGTCAAAAGAAGTGGTCTGTGCTCACGAAAGCTCATGATACCATCTACATGTTTTGTTAGTCTATAAAGTGCTACCAGACCATTTGTTGTTTTTTTCTGTAAATTAAGCGTCTGAGTTCACTGGAAGCTGAATCTGCCAATAATTGAAGACTTGAGCTGAAGGATTCAGGAGCTCCTGAGACTAGCTTTTGTGGCAGAAGAGAGAAATAGAGGAGAGCTAGTGAGTACTAGATGCGGCAAAATCATGTCTCTTTTTGGGTTTTGTAATGAATAAGTCACGTGTAGTACACTGTATCAGTTTTGAAATTGTTAGCAGAGTTTGAACTCTGTTAAAGAGATTATCTATGAAAGTGTACTGCTCATAGATAAGAGAAAATGGAACCAACCTAGTGGCCTTGTGATACTACAATAAGGCATCTTGTTCTCCGCCCTGACCTCTTACTTCCTAGGAGTGCTGCAAAGGCTCTATGTCTCACTCTCCATGGCCTTTCACCTTGTGGTCTCCATTACACTTATGCAAAGTGAAATGCTGTTTTTCTAACTTGCACTCATGTTGCGGTTGTGTAAATGAGTACGCAACATACCAGGCAATAGAGAATCAGGCCCATTTTCTCCAGCCAGTAGAGTGTATGTGGAGTGCCTCATATCACTCTGGAGTGATTCTGTGAGATGACTGAAGTATGAAAAAAGCCTAGTCTATATTTCCATGGGCTGTCAATCAAGTTATGCAACTTCTGCTATGTGAATAATATAGCTAAAGTCAACGTATTTAGATCTACTTACCACGGTAACTTCCTTGCAGTTAAGTCGACAGCTGACACTCTCTTGTCAACTCCACCTATGCTTCTTGTATTGGTGGAGTACTAAAGTAGAGAGGAGAGTATTCAGCGGTTGATTTATTGAATCTAAATAAAGCCCTACTGATTGATCGCTGCCCGCCAACCTGGCAGGTAGGGAAGACATGTCCATAGTGAGGCTCTGTTGCCATCTGTTTCTCCTTAACTCTAAGATAGACATGGAGTAAGTAGGATGGCCAGATTGTTGAAACAAAACCGGGAAAAAATTCTGTTGAAGGGGAAAAAAAGGGAGAGAGACCAAAGTTGTTGAGGGGAAAAAAAAAGAAAAAGAAAAAGAAAAAAAGCACTCCAAGGACTTATTAAGCAAAATAAAATAAAATAAAACAGCATGTCCCCTTTAAGAATGAGTGCAGGGATAGGAACAGGGAAGCGGTTGAGCACTAAGACCCAGGGGAAGCATTGCTTCCCCAATGTCTTTTGGCTGGCAGCCATTTTGTGCCAGCAGCCTTGGGGAACCAGGAAAGCATGAGGGCTGAGGTCGGGGGCCTAGGGGTGTTGACGCCAGGAGAGGGTTCGGGGGCAGAGGCCAGGTGCTGAGTGTCTGTAGGGTTGCCAGGTGCCCGGCATTTTCGCCTCCTGGCCGGTGAAAAAATCAGAAAATACCGGACATCTCAGGTGTCTAGTATTCTCTGAATTTTTTTACCGGACAGGAGGCGAAAATACCAGACTGTCCGGGTGAATACCGGACACCTGGCAACCCTGTAAATATATAGCTTTCTACAGAATTTTTTAAAATTGAAAGAAAAAATACAAGTGTACAAAAAAGAAAAAACATATATAAAAAATCCCAGGGATAAATATGCCTTCAGAAGCTGTGATTTTTCAAGAACATGATTTAACCAATAAAATAATGTATAAGTTTCCATTCAGGTAGCCCTAGAAGTCTGCTATGGCACTGAGACCTTGCAATTGATCAGAGCAGCTTTTAAAACTGTCTTAGGTCATCACAGGATAGTCTTACAGGGGAGAGTCTATACAGCTCTAGGTCAGACTTTTTGAATTACAATATCTATATTTATTACTCCCTATCCTCCACTTCTGATGATCCTTACTGTGTTGATGGCAAGCTATATTGGCTACGTTATTTGATGGGAGTAATGAGATCCGCTCAGAGGGTAGAGTAATATCACATGCAAAAGAATACAAATTGAGACTCTTAATTTTATGGCTAGCCCATTTCATTTGTTGTATGTTTGTTTCTAACTCAGCTAATATTTATATTACTTGTAACCAATATAAATTCTACAGTATAGAATCCTTATTAAATTAGATGAATATAAAAGCTTTTCATGGCATTTCTCCTCTCCTCCCCCTTCTCTTCCTCTCCCCTCCCCCCTGGCCTGAACTGACTATTAGTTTTTTAACAAACAGTTTAAGTGGACAAACCAATGGAAAACAGATCTTTAAAGGGGCTAAAACAAGTTCATAAATGTTGTAAGTTAGTGCTTGATAGGGATGTTCTCTATGCAATTAATGTTTCCTGTGACATAGGGACAACCAGCATATCCTGAATCTTTGAGTAGTTCAAATGGATTTATACTAGCATTAGTTCTACAGTGTCATTGGCCATCTTACCCCATATCTGAACATTTCCTGCTCTCTCAAGTAAGAGCAAAAGTTTTCAAAGGATGGAATGGTGCTATGAGGCTCTCTACGTAATGTTCTCCAAGATATAAATTAAAGCAGACTAGAACAAGGCAATTAGGCTCTTTATTTTAAAAGAGTCATAATTTCCTCATGGAGTAGAGACACACAGAATTTATTCTGATCTACATTGGCTGCTAAAACGTGTTCAGCATACGGCCAGCTAACATGATTTGTAGCGACCATGCTCAGCATAGTACACTGTGTCAAGAATCATGATAGATGACATAACGATGGAGGGCAGTCTGGACTAGTCTCCAATTCTTGAAAAGCATGCACAAATATGGGGATAAATTGTAGCATGGAGGAGGCCTAAGTATGGGGAGGCTACAAATTTCTCTACAGACTAAGTGAGTGGGAACATTCACCCTCTGCACATTCAATGGATGTGAATGACAGCACCCCTCTGTTGACAGGGCAGTTATTGTGTGCGTGTAAAGCAGAGGATTGGAGGAGGAAGCACAGTCCAGGAGACGCGTAGCAGCTTCGGAATTGCTCCCCATCTTGCAGCTATTAACACTTCAATAGCGGAGTGGATCTTGTAGGAGGCTGTGTAGTATGGGAAGCTAGTAGCAGAAGGAAGAGAGTCTCTCAAGTGCACTTTTGGTGGGAAGAAGTTAATACTATTAACAGCCTTGTCTGTGCTAAAGTACAAATGGATTTGTAATCAGTTCATGACACTCTGATCTGACTGGGTTGCCATGAATACTATGGAGATGTGTCCAGGAAGCAGCTTAATTTTCAAAACCAAATTTGTCTGTTAACCATGTGTGCATGTCTACAGCATGTGCCATAGCAGCAGGGCAGTCCTTCAACATAAGGGGCTTGCTCTCCAGCGGCACTTCTTCACTTCAATAATTAGTTTGAATGAGGTTAACTTGAACTTGAGTGTACTACAGGTTGAACATCTCTAGTCCGGCACCCTCGGGACTGACCAGTGCTAAACCAGAACCATCAGAGGTCAATATGTGCCGAACCATTGGGGTCAATATTATCTAGCAGCATTACCAACACTTCCACCACTTACTGGGCTCTTAGAAGAAATGTAAGGGTAAGTTAGAGCTAAAGAACAGCATAAAACACTGAGAGCCAGGATTGGTGGCTGTAAACAAATTTTATGAGACCACAGGAAACTTGACCACACCCATGATAAGTGAACATCTGGTTAACTAAAATCATGCCAGAACATGGATGTTGCCAGACCAGAGAGGTTCAACCTGAACCTTAAATAATAGAAACAAGCCTGTGAAAGAACCCTTGAGCCACTGAGTATTAAGTAGCAGCCCACAGCCACTGTATTGGCAGCTGATGTGTTTCCGTGACTTGAGCTTCTGCATCCCTACTGCATTTCTTGCTCCAGCCTAATGTCAAGAGTACTGGAGCTTCAGCCTTCCTGCCCAGAGGCTGCTCTGGGCATAGGCAAGCTAGGCAGCTGCCTAGGGAGCAGCAGTGAAAGTAACTTAAAATTTCTTACCGGTACTGTCCTATTGTAACCCAGGTTCCTGCCAACTCTTTAAATAGCTACCTGCTGGCTTTTGCTGCAGCTCAGCCAGATCTTGCTGGAGTTGTGCACCAAGACACACCTGCTTGCTTTCATCTGTGCTGGGGAGGCAGATTTCTTAGGGCCACAGATGCTGGTAACTCCCATTGGGTTGGCAGAGGATAAGGATGGTGGTACGCCTGGGAGAAAGGGTGTCAACCAGCTGGAGGTGCAAGGAGCAGAAAGTGGCCTCCCGCTGAAGTGCCAGGGAAGTGTTCCCTTCTGCTTCTCAGCCACTCCCTGACTGCACCACAAGTGAGTTCATGGCTGTGGCTAAGGCACTGTGCAGCTAGGACTGCTCCTGCTGGCACCGTAGGTGCTGCTGTTGCTTCAGCTCCATGTTGGCACCCAGCCCACACCACCTAGAGTTACCAGGTGTTCAGTTTTGAACCAGACAGTCCAGTATTTGAGCTTTCTGTTCGGGAAACAAATTGAGAAAATATAAATGTCCGGTATTTTCTAAATAAGATGTAATGTAGATTGAGATATGATGTCAAGCGTGTCTGGTATTTTTGTTGAAACCATCTGGCAACCCTACCACCACCTGCTCTCTGCATTACACTTGCTGCCTGTGCAGCCCTGCCCCGAACTTTCCTCTCAGAGCTATAGCATAGGGCAGTCACAGGGCACGGGGCAGAGTTGTAGCCAAGTGGGGTGCTATGGGCTAAGTGGGGTGTGTGGCATGTGAGGAACTGGATTGTATGTAGGGGCTGAACAGGGAGTTTGGGGAACTGGGCTGGCCACATGGGCAACATTGGAGAGTACAGAGGATGGGGGGAAAGGGATGTTTGAGCTGAGTGTTCCAGAAGAGTTGCAGAAGGGGATTGGCCAATGGGTGTCTGTCATGCCATTAAAATACCAAGTCTTGACATAGCTGTTTCCCTCTGTTTTTCTCATTTGTGCCTTGTTTTTACCTCTTTTTAGTTGTAGATTTGTTTTAACTGACCCTCCTCATTCAGTAGCTCAGATCTCCCTCCATATTCTCCCACAAGGCTAGATAGTGATTTGATGAGTGCCACTAAAGGAAAGCAACCTTGTGGTGGCATGTTGCTGCCTGAGCATAGACCCATGAATGGGGGGAAGGAGGTGGAGGAGATTGGTTATTCAGAGGCACAGAGCTCCTGACTGCCACAGCTGCTACCTCAGCTTCGGTGGTGCTAAGGGGCGGCTGAGGCCCTACCCCTGGAGGGAGGCACAGAGCCACCCTCCACATATTGCTTGGGGGCCTGCAGAAGCTGTTGGCTCCAATGCCTAAGCCTGAAGATTAGTACATGAGCCTGCTCCTATAGTCACAGCAGGTAAGTGCCTTCCAATTTAGGAGCCCTCAGCCATTTCACCTGCAGGCAGAGTGTGCTATTCCCACTCATACTAGTCTCTTCTTTGGATCATCAGAAATATTTGGGGTCAGGAAGGAACGTTCCCAGGTCAGACTGGCAGAGACCCTGGAGAGGGAGGGGTTGGTCTTCCTCTGCAGCCTGGGTCACTTCAGGTTTAAATTACTGTAAATGGTGGCTTCTCAGATATAGCCCGGCTGCCCCTCTTTTATACTGGCTTGGTGGAGGGGCAGCCGGGCTATATCTGACTGGACCCATTGCACAATGGGGGTGCTGAGAAGCACTGCACCAAACTGTAAGCCCTGTATAGACTGAATTCACTTCTAGCCAGGGAGTGCAGGAGCACCCCAAGCTCCTTGTCCTAGGAATGCCTGGACGTGATAGTGCAACCTCTGTGCTGGGGTGCAAGGCCGCTCACTCATACCTGGCCTGCCCACCACTCTACCACGGCTGTCCTAGTCCCTGGCTCCCGCCCTCTCCTGCCTTGCCAGAGGGCCCAGAAAGCGAGAGGCCAAAGGCCGCGTCTGCATTGGCCACGTGGGCCCTGCTCCGCGCAGCAGCCCGTGCGCTCTCCCTGCCGGGCAGGGCGGGACACAGGGCAGGGCGCCCTCGGCGCGACTGGGCGGGGACTGACTGGCCGGGCGGCGCAGCCCCCGTCCCTCCTCCCCGGCGTGTGTGCATGCTGGGCTGGGAGGCGGCTCCCCCGGCCGGGCCAGGGGAGGCTCAGATTCAAGGAGGAGACGGAGCCGAGCGCTGCCGGAAGCGTCTAAGCGACAGCAGTGGCGCTAGCCCGGGGGAGCCCGCAATGCCCTGGAGGGACTGTGTGAGCAGCTGACAGCACCTCAGAAGCGCTGCTGTACCCGCCGCCCGCTTGGCTCCGCGGCCGGGCCAGACTCAAGGGGGCCGGCTCCTGCGAGAACAAACTTCCCCTGGGTGGAGAGGGGAACGCGCTTTCCTGGCTGCACGTTCCCCTCTGCTCCCCCCCAAGCCTGCTCTCTGCTCAGCCTCGCCTGCCCTCTCCGCCCCTTGGCAGCGGGGCTGCTGCTGCCATGGGGCTGCCCACTCTGGAGTTCAGCGATTCCTACTTGGACAGCCCGGATTTCAGAGAGCGTCTGCAGTGTCACGAGATTGAGCTGGAGAGGACCAACAAGTTCATCAAGGAGCTGATCAAGGACGGCAGCCTGCTCATCGGGGCCCTCCGGAGTGAGTAGGGGGCAGTGCGAGCCCTGAGAAGGGGGAAAGTGGGAAAGCCAGGGCATATCTGGGGCGGGGAGAGACTGGGGTGTGTATGAGAGAGAGACGCTTCTTTTGTTTGAATGGATGTAGGGAAAGGGCTCCCCTGCTGGCAGCCAAGACAGAAAGTTTGCTAAAGTTTTTGTCCCCCACCTCCTTATCTTCAGGGAGGTAGATCAAAAAATGCGGGTGAGACTTTCAGTCTCCCTTGTCACTTTTTATGTCTTTTTGCACAGGTGTGTTTTAGGGCCAGGTGATAATTGGAGATTTCAGACTCAGCTCATTCCCGATTAATTCAAAATGCTTTAAGAGCAGAAAGGCACTTTAGATAACCATTGGATTCCTTTAAAGCTGCATCTGTGTGCAGCACTTAAAACATGCATGGGTAAGGCTGCTATGTGGGAAATGTTCCCAGCAAGTAAGGGGACTATGTCCAGCTTGGGCTTGTGGGGATCAAAATTTAGGTGGTGTGATAGATGAGAGTTCATAATGATTTTTTCAGTAATTGCATTCATCAGTAAGTAACGGGTATTTTGAAGTGGTGGTTCTAAACAGCAATGGACATTTTTTTATATTAAATGGCCAAATTAGCAAATTGAATATTTTGTACTATTTCTGGTTTTGTTGGTATATTTCTTAATGGATGCTTGTTTATTAAATGTAATCTGTATAGTTTTTTTACTTCAACATAGCTATTTTAGGAAGATAGTGAAGGAAGTAGTCAACTAAATAGTTTAATATGCCAGTTTCCTTGAAGTTCTGTGGGTACTTTGAGTGCTGAAGGGTGCTCTGGATGGGATCTGGGAAATGGGCCTCTTGCTAGAGCTGAGTCTGAAGAATGTAAAATGAACATTAAAGATTATTTCTGATGTTATTGCTTCAAGTTTGCATCCTCCCAGCCATTGTCATCCACTTCTTATCATTTAGTCAGACCCCATGATCCCTTTTGCCTGTTGGTCAGAGACATATTTAGTCAGAGAAATTACTTAACCAGAGTAGGTGATGTCATACAGTTTTTTCTCTTAAATGTCACATCTCCATCATGATGCACTAAGTCTTCACATACATTTTTTCTCAAAATGGTTATTTAATATTAATAAAAGCAAGTAATAGCAGTATCACTGAATCTAGCAAGCTGTGAGCAGGTGTTATAAGAAGCTTCCTATACACTGTTTCTAGCGAGATGACATTTTGCTTCATTGCCCAAAGCAGGATTTTAACTTTCAAGTATTGTAGGTGGGCAACAGGGTTATTGACAGTTTCTGTTGCTCATTATAGGTATAATATAGGTAAGATATTTGTATTTATATAAATAAAACAATCAGAAGCTTTGGTTATATGTACAGATACACCTAAATACTGCACACACATCTACTTCTAGGATTAGTTTGTATCTAAACCCTTAATTTTATGCATGTACAGCTGAGCTAAATTTACAGCCACACTTAATGCCTGAAATGCATATCCTCAAATGCTCTATCTTCATTTATGTAGAAGAATGTGCAGGTATATATAGCCAGGAACTTGGATGCTACAGATTAGCTAAAGCTTATTTTGTTAGTTTATAGATTAACTTTAGATTTGGCCTGTGTTTAAAAGAGGAAATTTCAAAGAAATAAATCACCAGTCATAAGTTTCATAGACTCTAAAAGTGAGAGAGAGCAAAGGTTGTATTACTTCTTGTCAGCATATCATTTTTTTCTCTATATATGGCTTTGACACAGCTAGGTAAATAAAAGTATATGAAGTAGTAAACCTGGCAAAACCAAACTGGCCCCGATCCTGTGTGATGTTGATACAACTTTCTGTATCAGTGGGTGTTTAGTGAATTTCTGAACCAGGTTAATTTGTGTTCACATCTGGAATTGCCAGGTGTTTTCCTACTTATTTTAGGGATGTTAAAAAGCAGTTAATTAGGCAACTGAAAATCTTAGTGGTTATACAGTTTGCTCTGCATGGGGAGCAGCTTGTTGTTCCCTAGGAGCTTGTGTGCATTGGAAGTCTGCTTTTAAGCCGGCTCCGGGCACATACTGGCTCCCGCCTTCTGCCCAGCTCCTGAGGAGCCAGCTGCTAGCCCATGCCTCTGCTTCCATAGCAGCAGTTACTGTATTAGAGGCAGCAGCAAGGTTCAACATCCGGCTTACTTGTAGCCTTTGCATTCATGCACCAGCTCCCGCTGCCACTCCAGGCTTCTGATACAGTGTAACCGCTGATAAAAAGGCTTTTAAGCTGGCTCCTGGCCCCACTCCCAGGAAGCTGGCTGCCACCCCATGCTGCAGGCTCTGATACAGAGCAAGTAGTGCGGGGTGACAGCTGGCTTCCTGGGAGTGGAGCTGGGAGCTGTCATGTAACTGTTGTTATTCATGGTTCTCGGTTAACCATTTAAACAGTTACATTATTACATCCCTAGCTTGTTTGAAACTAAATAAAATGTGAAGAAGAAATTTCTCCTTATCTGGATGATCTAATGAGGGCAGAAGTGGATGGTGTTATTTAGATACATAAATGTTTGCAAGAGGCCAAAATTAGTGTTTTAAACTTCACATACGTTAGTAGTCGCACAAGTTCAGTGCTTGCAGGATTGACATGTTACACACACATTTTCAGCCACTTTGCTATTCTCTGAGGGGGAAAATACAAGATTAAAATTTATATCTGTTCCACAAGTCTTAATTAGCTTAAGAGCCTTATTTAAGAATTTCTTTCTTGTTTGACATCACTTAGTCATGGTACATATACTTTCCGGAAGTGCTCCTTGCTGTAGCATTGCTGAGTCCTCCATAACTGAGATATTTTATCTTCTCGAAAGAATTACCACTCTCCTCCTGGTTCTCATTCAAATAGCTTGCTGTTGTTGACCAGGTGGAGAAATTGGACTCCAGGAGAGTAGTGCCAGGATAACTTAAAACAAAAGTTGACTTAGAAAGTGTCTGTGTTCATCACTGACTTGGGGGGGGAGGGGCAAAATTTGTCATAGTACCCCTGTGTGGATTTTCATATAATGGAGAGCTTGCAAAAGCATTACTATTACTCTGGCAAATACCAGTTTACAAGAACTGAAATTCTCATGTGGAAGGAATATTTCTTTAGAGGTCTTTTGGCTTGGTTATATGCATTAACTATTTTGTCTTAGCTTTTAAAATCAAAGCAATGTTTTGCAAGGCTGTTTTGTACAAGTTGAAAAAATGTAATCAAACAGCTGAGTAAATAAATTATTGTAATGATGGACTCTTGTTTTGGTCTTCAAGCCCTAACAGTTTGTTATGCAATTTTGGAGAAATTTTCATTTACTTTGCTCCATGGTTTCTTTGCTGAACTAGTTCAGGTTGGACCTCGCTGATTCAGCACCCTAGGGACCTGACAGATCCCGAATGAGGGGATTTGCTGGACCAGGGAAGGTCCTTCACCTTGTGACCGTGTTGCGATTAGTCTAGGGCTCCAGCCTGCCCCCATTGCTGCCTAAGTCCACCGGGGCTCTCACCAGCCCCGCTACTGCTGGGGCCGGAGCTCCACAGCGAGACCCGCGCAGCTGGGGCAGAGCTCTGCAGCCGCCTGGCTCGGCAGCTGCGGCTGGAGCTCCGCGGACCAGGCCAGAGCTCCCTGGTTGCCACTGGGACTGGAGTTTCCCAGCCACTGAGCCAGAAAGCAGCCAGAGCTCTAGGGATGGGTTTGGAAGCACCCTGGCTGCCGCTGGGGTTGGAGCACCCTGGCCAGGGCCAGAGCTCCACGGCCACTGCCAGGCTACAGCTCTTCAGCTGCTGGGGCCAGGGAGCTCGGCTGGGGCCAGAACTCCCTCCCATACCACCCGTCCTCTGCACCCCCCTCCCCAACTCTGGGCTCCGGGCTGAGTCGCCGGTGAGCTTATGGCGATCCTGCCCTCCCACCAGACCTCCTGCTTCCTGGGCTTTGTGGTCCAGGAACATCTGTGGTCCATGCCAGACCACGGATGTTGCTGGACGAGGGAGTCCTGGGTAAGGGAGGTACAACCTGTATTAATATTCTCTGATATTTAGATATTTTCTAAGAAATTGGTTACAAGTAGAACTATATGAAACTCAGAAACTTTGGATTTCCAGAGTTTCAATGAATGTTTATGTACCTCTTCTTTGCTTTTTGTTTTAATCTTTTAAAATTATGTAGATTGCATGTGGATCTGTATGTTGCCTTGCTGTTGTTTAATAGGGTCCTTTCTGGGAAGGAAGAAAAATGAATACTCAATGCACAGCCTACTGAAGTGTATGGGAATCTTTTCATAGACTTCACAGGGTTTTAGGGTAGGTCCTTCCTTAACAATATGCAGGAGACACAGCACTTCTTAAATTGAAAAGAATAGAAATACATCATCCTTTTTCTTATTTTCCAGTTATCTAAATCCTAGGTGTTGCTTGTAAGTCTAGATATACAATTTTCACGTGGAAATAAAATTTTGAAGTTAAGTCCTTTCCCATGATTAAAATGTCATAGAATGATCACTTACTAGTATAAACTGTAAAAACATAGTCTTAGAAAATCTCTGGTAGGATGCCTGTATAATGTTAAAGGTGGGAAGAATGAGTTTAGCTTTTAATGAATGTTTTGTGTAATCATGGAGTGCTCTGAGGCTGACTTAAGTTAACATTTCTTATTACAGCCATCAACACAGCTGTGTTCTCTGTCATTTTGAAAAGTGCTGATTTCCCAAGTAATGCAAAGGTCCCTAATATTCTAGTATATGAGGTCTGGAAAATCTGTTTGGGTGCATTTACACTGCACCTGTAGGTTGAAATAAGATATGCAAATTGAGCTATGCAAATTGCGTATCTTATTTTGATCTAATTTTGAAATAACTTATTTCCAAATTTGGCGCTGTCTACACAGCACCAAATTTTGAAATGAACTGCTATTCCGAAATGTCCCTTAACCCTCATGGAATGCGAGTTCCAGGGATATTGGAATAGCGAGTCCCTTATTTAAAAATCTATTTCAAAATAACGGGCTGGTTCAAAAGATCCAGAATAGCTATTTTGAGTTACCTCTGGTACTCCAAAATAGTGCCGCAGTCTAGACGTACCCTTAGAGTGGTGTTATCTGGATAGATGTCATATCATTAGCAACTTCTCCTGATCCCTTGATACATTCCGTTGCCTGCACGTAAACCTGGCTTCTTGAGGCTTTCCTCCAATAGCATAAAGTTGCTGGTGAATAGTGTTCCCTCTAAGATTTTCCATGTTTGGGCAGGTTGAATTTTCTTTTGGGCAAGTTTAAAAGTCTTGTGTGCAACACCAATATTGAGGTAGTATGTGGATGTGTACCCACGAGTACAAACGAAAACCGTAGATATAAATATATATTTTAAGTAGCCCATAGTTGTGGAAGAAAATGTATTAAAACAGGGATAATTAACAAGCAACAATGCTTATGATTATTTAATATGAAATCAAATACAAAGAAAATTAACACTATCCTTGGCTGAACAAGTGGGTTGTGCCCATGAAAGCTCATTACAGGCAGTCCCCGAGTTACGTGGATCCGACTTATGTCGGATCCGCAGATACGAACGGGGCTTTTCTCGTCCCGGAGGACTGGAGCGGCGGGACGCCCAGAGGCGCTGCAGTCCCGCCGCCCCCGTCCTCCGGGGTGAGAGAAGCTGCTCCACGTCTCCCTGGTCTGCTGGGGGGGAAGCCCCCCCCAGCCGACCAGGGCGACGCGGAGCAAAGCCGCAGAGCAAAGCCACGGAGCAAAGCCGCGGAGCACGCCTGCAGCGGGACAACCCGGGCGTGCCTGGACTGTCCCGCTGTGGGCATGCTCCAAGGCTTTGCTCCCCGTCTCCTTGGTCAGCAGACCAGGGAGAAGGAGCAAAGCCGTGGAGGACGCGGGCGGTCCCGTCACCTGCGTCTCCCTGGTCTGCTGGGGGGGGGGGTGCATCTAGTGCCCCCTCTCCCCCCTCAGCAGTGGCTGAATCAGGACGCCTGGGGCAGAGCAGCTGGGGTGCTGCTGGGTTGCTCCAGTAGCGCGGAGGAGCTGCGCTACTGGAGCAACCCAGCAGCATCCCAGCTGCTCTGCCCCAGGCGTCCCCAAGTCAGCCGCTGCTGAAACTGACCAGGGGCTGACTATAGGAAGCCCGAGGCAGAGTTGCTCTGCCCCGGGCTTCCTGGAATCAGCCGCTGATCAGTTTCAGCAGCAGCTGACTTGGGGACGCCTGGGTTTCTTAAGTTGAATCCGTATGTAAGTCAGAACTGGCGTCCAGATTCAGCCGCTGTTGAAACTGATCAGTTTCAGCAGCGGCTGATGCCAGTTGCGACTTGCATACAGATTCAACTTAAGAACAAACCTACAGTCCCTATCTTATACGTAACCCGGGGACTACCTGTATTCTGCTTATGTATTTTTGTTAGTCTAAGATGCTACAGAACCATTGTTGGTTTTTTTAGGTACGGGTCTTACCCGTCTATGCCTCTGAGACCTTGGAGTACATGTATCAGCATCCTTTCTAACAGACAGATTCATGTTTTGAAAATCTTGCAAATAAGATTTCATCCTACAAAACAGCTAGCATCACACCTAGTACTTGCTGCTTCTGACTCATAAGAGAAGGAACTCTAAGGGTGTATCTAGACTACATGGCTCCATCGACGGAGCCATGTAAATGAGTGTATTTGGCAAAGGGAAATAAAGCGGCGATTTAAATAATCGCCGCTTCATTTACATCAAAATGGCCGCCGCGCTGTGCCGATCTGCTGATTGTCAGCACAGCATGGTAGTCTAGACGGGGATCAGCTGACCCCATAATGCTTTGTCGTCAGATCCTTTATGCCTCGTGCAACTGTTAAAAGAATCTTTCTTTCGTACCTTAAGCCATGAACATAAGGTTGGACAATAATTTTTGATGGGAAATTTGGTAAGTGGTTGAGGGTCACACTCTTCCATCATATTAATGGAGGAGGTACGGGGCTCTGGGCTGGAGGTTGGGGTAAGGGATTGGGGTTTGGGATCTGGGAATGGGTTTGAATGAAGTAGGGGATCATAGCCTGGGGCAGTGGACTGGAGTGAGGAGGGGGTGCAGGGCCTGAGAGGGGGCTGTGACATGGGGCAGGAGTGCAGGAGGTGGTGCAGGGATTTGGGTGGTGACCAGGGATAGTGGATTGAGGTGCAAGGTCTGAGAGGGGGTTGTGACCTGAGGAGGAGTATAGGAGGGGATGCAGTGTCTGGGAAAGTATATGAGGGTTGGAGCAGGGGTGTAGAAGTTTTTGGTTACATGAGGTAAGAGGGCAGAGGGTTGGGGAAGGGAAGGGCTGGGGTGCCAGAGGCAGGCTCTGGCTGGGAGATCTTATCTGGCTCCCAGCCAGAGCCCAGCAGGTTCCTTAACAAGGGTCCCTGACTTCCAGCCCTTGTATGTGCGCAGAGGAGCTGCAGGAGTCATGTTTATTGCTCTAAACTGAATACTGTGAGCCCCGGGGATGAGGAAGGAGGGGCATATCACATGCTACCTGTCTTGCAAACAGACAGCTGCAATTGGTTGAAACTGGCAAATGGGAGCAGCTGGGGGTGGGGGCAACATGAGAAGCCTGTCTCCCCTCTTTCCAGGCTCTCAGTGTTCATAAACACACACGTGGCCCTGCACCTGGCTTTCCTGAGTGCTCGGCGGGATGGCGTGGGGCAGGCAGGGAGCTGGCTGAAGCTCTCGTGGCTGGATCCGGCCTGCAGATCATCTTTTGCCCAACCCTGAAGTAAAGGCTGGAGCCAGCTTCTCCATTTATGGCAGGTAGCAGCTGCTGCCGCTGCTTCTGCTTCTCTGAGACAGTGACTGCAATGTGCCTCCCCCTCCCCGCCCCCACGGTCCCAGCCAATCAGCTGAGTTCCCTGACTGTGTAGCTAGCTCTGAACCTCTGCGCAGGGCTCAGAAAAGGGCTGTGTGCCTATGCAGGCGCACAGCTTACAGGGAACCTTGCTGATGAGCTCAGCTCAGTTTGATGGCAGCTTGCATATGGCAGCTTGCATACTAGAATATTGTATTTCCAGAGAATCATAGAACACTAGAACTGGAAGGGACCTCGAGAAATCATCAAGTCCAGTCCCCTCCCCTCATGGCAGGATGAAGCATGATCTACCTGATAGATGTCTTTCTAATGTGCTCTAAAATGTCTCCAGCGATGGAGATTCCACAACCTCCCTAGGCAATTTATTCCAGTGTTTAACCACCCTGACTGTTAGGAAGTTCTTCCTAATGTCTAACCTAAACCTCCCTTGCTGCAGTTTAATTGCTGCAGTTTAATCCTGTTGCTTGTTGCTTCTTGTTTTATCATCAGAGGCCCACAAGAACAATTTCCCCCTCCTCTCTCTGACACCCTTTTAGATACCTGAAAATGGCTATCATGTCCCCTCTCCGTCTTTCCTTTTCCAACTAAACAAGCCCAATTCCTTCAGCCTTGCCTCATAGTTCATCTTTTTTATACCTTTAATCATTTTTGTTGCTCTTCTCTGGACCTTCTCCAATTTCTCCACATCTTTCTTGAAATGCGGTGCCCAGAACTGGACACAGTACTCCAACTGAGGCCTAAGCAGCGCAAAATAGAGCGGAAGAATGACTTCTTGTGTCTTGCTCACAACACTCCTGTTAATGCATCCCAGAATCATGCTTGCTTTTTTTGCAACAGGGTCACACAGTTGACCCATATTTAGCTTATGATCCACTATGACCCCTAGATCCCTATCTGTAGTACTCCTTGGACAGTCACTTCCCATTCTGTATGTGTGAAAGGGATTGTTCCTTCCTAAGTGGAGTACTTTGCATTTGTCCTTATTAAACTTCATCTTATTTACCTCAGACCATTTCTCCAGTTTATCCAGATCATTTAAAATGTTGACCTTATGCTCCAAAGCACTTGCAAACCCTTCTAGCTTGGTATCATCTGCAAACGTAATAAGCAGGGCTCGACAAGCAGGGCTCGACAAACAACGTAATCTACTCGCCTGTGGAGAGTAGATTACACCCTGGAAGAGCTGGCGCAGTGCGATATGCGCAGGCGCAGAGCGCAGAACCGCGCGGCTGGTGAGTGGGGCTCGCCACTGCTCGGCGAGCTCTGTTAATAAGCGTACTCGCTATGCCACCATCTGAATCGTTGATGATGATATTGAACAGAACTAGAGCCAAAACAGACCCCTGCTCTGTTTTATAGTCCTCAAGCTAATTTCAGAATTATCTTACAATCTGATTTGAGGCTTCAGTACAATGGGATATTTTACTCCATCATTATCATAGTTTACCTAGGGCTGCAGCTCATTTTGTTCCCTTTGTAAGGGTTCACTTTATATGCATATGACTATTTCTGTTGTCAAGATAATAGACTCCTTTGAAGGGTACCTTTCCAAAGATTTAACTTTTTATATATTGACAATAAAGATAACGTAGGCTCAACATGCACTATTCTTTGATAGAGGGTTACTTTATCCTTTCTGCTAACTTGTGAATTGAAGTGACACTTATTTATCTTGTAATTTAGGGGGAGGGGAACCCACTCTGTTTCTGGTCCAACTAGAGTTGATAAATCTCATGGTTTATTTGATCTGATGTGTTCCTGAGGCACCCATTCAGAAAAGCCTTTAAACTCATATTTAACTATAAAGCATGTACCTAAGTGCTTTTCTAAGCAAAGGTGGACTGCTGAGCAGAGGTTTAAATCTTCCTTTCTCAATTATTCTATCTTGTTTTCAACTGAAAAATATCATCTATTCCCCCCCCCCTTTGTTCCCTGCCCCCTTTGTTCCCTGCATACCTCTTAGTTTCTTTCCTTAATTATTGGTTTTATGGGGGAAAAAATAAGGATCTCAATCCCAATATTTCTTCATGCTTCTCTTTTCAGTAAGTTCAATATATAGTCTACTTAATTTTTACTAAAGTAAAGCATTTCAAAAGACAGTGAATATAAGATTAAGTTGTTTAATGTTAAAATTAGGGATGTTAGATACCGAATAGTTTAATAAACGTGTAACCACACCAAATCTTAGTGGTTATGAGGGATGTAAGTGACTAGTTGACTATCCAATAATCATAAGCTTATTGGATGGTCAAGTAGTGACTCGAATAGTTGCTCCCCCCCCCCCCAGCCTCTATCAGAGGCAGCAAGGGGGTGGGGAGCAGGTGCTGGTGCTGGGGGGAGCTGGCTTAAAAGATGGTTCCCCCCAGCACCATCTCTGTAGGGGACAGGGGAGGTAAAGGCGTAGCAGGGGACTGGGCATGAGCCGGTAATCAGCTGATTCCTGGCTTGCGCTCGGTCCCAGTTGCCGCGCTTCAGCCTTTTAACTGTATTAAGAGCCTCAAACCTCTTAATACATTTAAAAGGCAGAGCCGCAGAGAGGTTAGCTCCTGGGGCCAGGAACTATCCCTGCTGTAGCTCTACAGTTTCCACCCTTATCGACTTGTTGATGGAAATCCATCGACTAGTCGATTAGTTGATTAAATGCAATTTAACATCCCCAGTGGTTACATGATTATTCAGTAGTCCTGGGGGATGGGGCCGGCAGCCAGTGTGCTCCGGCCCCACTCCTGGGAAGCCCCCTTCCACCCTCCACTGTTGCTGCCTGTATCAGAAGCAGCAGTGCAGGGCGGCAGCAGCCCCTGTCTGTGGGGGGGCCTGAGCTCTCTGCGGACAGAGGCTGTGCCGGCATCCCGCCTGCTCCTGCCAACTACTGCATTGCAGGGGGAGGGGAGGGAAGGGGCTCCATAAAGCTGGTGCTTCTCTCCGAGCACCTGCTCCTGCCTTTCTCTCCTCCCCTCTCCCCCACTGCCTCTGTGGGAGGCAGTGAGGGGCGCCAGGCAGCTCCGCAGGAGGTGATATGCGCAGGGAGCCAGCCTGCTTCCTCTGTGTAGCAGGTCCGGTCCCGCCCCGCCCCAGAGGGAGAGTGTGTGTGTGTGTGTGTGTGTGTGTGTGTGTGTGTGTGTGTGTGTGTGTGTGTGTGTGTGTGTGTACGTACACATTAGGATTAACTGATAAACTCAGGGTTATCAATTAATCATTTAAACGACTATCCACTAACATTCTTAGTTAACATCTATTACTAATCTACTGTTATGGCACGTTAATAAAAATTTAATTATTTTTATGCAACTGACACACATAAAATACAAGTAATGACTTCTTGCTGAGTAAATTCTCTACCATTCCTATCCCTTTAACTTGTGCCACTCTACCTGTCTCATGCCTTGATTAACATAGCTATAAGTACTTGCAGACAGAGCTAGGATTACATTTTACTTGGTTTGAGTGCGTGCAGTTTGAGTAGATTTGCAGCTGACTTGAATGGAGTTTCACCTGCTTAAACAAATGTCTCTGAATTTGCTCCTGTAATCCAGTAGAAATAATACTATCCAACTGACTCATGAATTCAGAAAAAAATATTAAAGTTTTTGAAACAGTCCTGTCTTCCACTTAGAAGAATTAGTAGTCTTAACAAGCAATACATCTTGGAAAGGCCATTAGTAGTATAATTTTCCTGATGTGGAGGCTTACTTAGCCTGAAAAGAAACTGGCCCATAAATGGAAATGCCAGCTCCTTCAGATGCATTTTTTGTTTGTTGGACTGGAATTTTATGTATCTTCCACCCACAAGTCTCTGCCTCAAAACCCTTGCAGAGTACATGCCAAACAGCTAGTTATTTCCTTGTTGTACAAACTAATAATTAAACGCAGTGACGAATTTAGCTTTGTATGTGAAAAGCTTAGTGGGATTATTAGGCTGGAGAAAACTTGAGCAAAATATTACAAAATTGAAACTAACAAAGTGGTCACTATCTCCCTTGGAGATTTTATTTAAAGATTTATATTTTTCGACAATGATTGTATTTTCCCATGTATAATGATATGTGTGCTTCTGGTGCCAAGAGATGTTTAAATACTTCATTTCTAGATTCTAGCTACAGAAGCAGTAAATGACTTCAGCAAGTTATACTTACTAGCTTTGGAAGCAGTCTTTTATTTTTATTATTTTTAGGGTTTTTTAAAGCAAATGTTTGGTCCACTGATACTTAGTATTCTATGAGAGAGTTAGTGTAGCAATGGTACACCCGGCTTTTTCCTCAACTCATTTTAGTTTTGTTGCTGAAAGCATCATGTATGACTTCTGTTTGATAGAAGATTTGGAAAAAATAATATATATGGACGTGTATAAACAGGTTTCCCTAGAGAGTCTTATTTCATTAAAGTATTTATAATGCAAACATATGACTTACTGTCTGCTAGGACAGGGTGGACCTCTCTGGTCTGGCATCCTGAGGACATAATCGGTCCTTGATGAGGGCTTTTGCTGGACCAGTGGAGGTCATATTTGGCCCCCTGCTACTGGCCCTCCTCCCAGCCTTGAACTAGTCGCTGGCCTCCTGGCCAGCTCTCCCTGGGCCCTGCTGCCCTGCTGATCCCCACATCCCCTTCCCTGCTATGCTGGGCAACCCAGCTCTCTGCATGCTGGGCTCCTGGTCACACCGGGCAGACGTGCTGTGGTGCACCTGGCTCTTGGCTCTGCTGGGCAGCCCCATGGAGGTTGTGCTTGGCAATCCAGATAAAGCATGCCTGCAGGCTCTTAGTACATTTAAAATGCAGAGCTGTAGTGGGGTTAGCTCCCAGGGGTGGTGCAAGTGGGACTGGGATGCTGCAGTTCTGCTCCTGCCCTGCCCCCCTGCACTGCGGAGATGGTGCTGGGAGGATCCGGCTTTTAAACTGGCTCCTCCCAGCACCTGCTCCTGCTCCCTTGCCCTCCCCCCCTCCTGCTGCCTCTAACACAGAGGAAGCAAGGAGGGGAAGTGCATTAGTTGACTCAGCTACCCAATAAGCATGTGCTTATTGGGTAGTCAGCTAGCTCTACTCCTTTGCATCCCTAATTTAGTCATATTCCTATTTTTTTAAAATCTTTCGTTGTGTTAGAATATGTTGAATTATACACTTTTTATTTACTAGATGATGAGTAATTTTAACTTGGGATTTACTCTGTATGGATGAAAAATTAATTGAAAGTGCACAAAGTATTTTTTTATTAAACTATCGTAAGTGTGTTGGATACATAAGAAAAAAAGTGTAGCAAAGTATATTTAGCATTTAAAATGTCAGTAACTGATTTATTAAACACAGGAAGTAACTGTGGCTAGTGAAGTGAACTGATTGTTTCTGGGCATCATATCCTTCAGAATTTTAGAACTAGGAGAGTTCTTCCTCCACAAAGGATGCTGGAACATGGGAAACCAGGGAGCCATCGACCCAAGGCTAAGGCCTTCCACTTTTTACTG
The DNA here is from genome assembly GCF_049634645.1 of Pelodiscus sinensis. Classification (NCBI taxonomy): domain Eukaryota; kingdom Metazoa; phylum Chordata; order Testudines; family Trionychidae; genus Pelodiscus; species Pelodiscus sinensis. The sequence continues at coordinate 181,024 of NW_027465938.1, read as the reverse complement.
GTCGTAAAAATGAGTGATGATGTGTGGGGATGGAAAGCAGCAGGTGGGGCCTGGAGGCTCTGGGAGGAGAGGTGGCCCGAGGGGCGGGGGGGGGGGGGGGGAAAGAGAAGATTCTACATAGATATGGGGCTGTGGTTCAGGTGCCTGTGGCTCCCTCCACATTTAGAGAGTTTCTGGAACAGCTGAGGAAAAACTAGCTATTTTACATTTCCAATTGGTTTCTTAACACTGGTCAAACTAGTCATTGAACTTAACTAGTTGAATAAATTGAAATGAAGAAGCTATTCTCTCGTCTTCAAAAAATGCTATGATGTAAAATGTAGTTTAGTACTTCAACAGACTGGTTCTAGGTGCTTGCTGCTACTTGGCAGCAAATTTTGCACTGCTTACTATTTTTTAATTTAAATGAATTTTTAATAAATCCATAATAAGTTTAGGTCCTTGCACAGGTTTTAAATTTCAAATAAGTTTTACATTCAATAAGTTTATTTAAAGAATTAAACTATACATTTAATTTAAATAAAGGATCTGATTTATATAAAATAATCAACATTTAGGTCCACAATGTCAGTTTTTCAGTCTTGGAGAGAATGATTCCTCCATGGTGTAAAAGTGTACTATGCTAAAATGATGTAATTTGAGTGTACTACATGCTGTGGTTTGAGTATCTAAGAATCCTAACCTAGCAATCTTCCCTTCCCCCCACTTTACTGAAGATTTGGCATCCAAAATCTCCCACAGATTCAACTTCCAGGAGCTTGAGGATTACTCCTCAAATGCAAATATGGCAGAGAAGAATGTGTCCTCTTCTTTCATAGAAGATACATGCAGACAGAGCTGGACCACGGTTTCCTGGGTACCTGGGTCGAAGCAAGAAGTGAGGTTCTCTTCACCCCTACTGTGTGTGATTCCACCCCTATTCTTCCCCTTCTGCCTGCAGCTCCATCCACTATCCTGCCCCGGTTCCACCTAGGATTCTCCCATTATTTTATCCCTTCTCTGCAGCCAGTTACCTGTTTGCTTCTTTCTGTCTCCACCCTGAGACTGGAGAAATTCTGTCCCCCACTGTGGCCTTGAGCTACATTGGGAAGTGAGAGCTCTCCCAGCCCTGTGTCTGCAGCATATAGTGAGAACTCCTCAAGTCCCAGTGCCACAGCAGGGATCCAGGGTGCTGGGGCTTCTTCTGCCACCAGCCATGCTTCTGAAGGATACAATGGTCGGGACACGAGCTTCTCTCATGCTGACTGCCTGGAGTTGGAGAGCAGAGTAGGTAGGGCATCCTGCTACAACTTCTGCAGGGAGAGGGATGAGATGCTGGGGGTTTCCCCTGCTGCCCTCTGTCAGGAATGAGGAATGAGGGTGGGAGATACTGGGGTTTTTCATTGCTGCCCAGGGCTGCTGCTAGGGAGCAGAGTTGGTATTTGAGTAATTTCCTGGTATTGCCTGCCTCCCTATGGCCTCAGGTCTGGGTTTCTGCTGTCTGGTAGGTGGTGGTGATGCCTTCTGCTGCTTGGTGATGGATTTTTCTCAGGGTTCTTGGGAACAGACTCAGTCAGCCCAGTGGCTAATCTGCCACTTCATGTTGAACATCAGTCCCATCAGGCAATAATTCAACTTGAGCAGCATGTTCTCTGATTGGATCAAGATGAAGAATTTTGTCCTGGGTCCTGGGGTCACTTCAGGTTGCAAATCTGCTAAAGACGAGGGAACTGTATTACATATTGCACTTACTGTATGGTGGGTTTCTTTATGCTTAAAACTCTGAAAAAGCCAGTTTTTAACCGACTCCCTGCGCATACTAGTTCCCACACAGCCACCTTCCCCTCTTCCCCACGCTGCTGCCTCTGTATCAGCACAGGGAAAGGGGGGCAAGTGGGAGCTGGTGCTTGAGGAAAGTCTGTCTGATACAGAGGAAGCAGTGTGGGGGTCTAGAAGGCGGTTCCGCAGAAGCTGGTACATTCAGGGAGCCAACTTCTTGCTGTGTGTAAATGTGTAACCGCTAAAAATGTCAATGGTTACACATTTACCAGAATAAATGCATTTTAACATCCCTAGTTAAAATTAAGTTCAAGATCTAAGGAACTTTCTTTTGTTTCAGGTAGGGATGTTAAAAATGCTCGTAATTGGGTAATCGTATTGTGACGTCGCGTTGGGGATCCCCCACCTCCTGCACCCCCGTAGTGGCACGAACGGACTCCACCAGCCAGTAGAATAGAGGGAGTTTATTGCTTTTCCAGGATACAGCACAGCATAAATGTAATTCGGTTACAGGGCTAGGCCTGTGATGCCTCAGCCCCCCTTGAGATGGGGGAGACTGGGCCCTTAAATCCCAGCCCCCTTGCTCAGGCTGTTTCCTCCACGATTCCAGACAGCGACTAAAACCCCTCTCTTCCAGCCCTGCCCCCCAGCTAGGTGTTGGTCTCCGCTCTCCTTCCTTTGTCTCCCTCCCTGGGAGGCTGAGCCTGGGTGTCTGGGTTAATACACATTTGGGAGAGTCAGTGAGACTCTCCCATCACAGCGCAGGGGGACCCCGGGTCACAGAGCAGACAGCACCCCCACTACGCCACACGTATAACCTCTGAAAATCTCTCTGGTTACATGCACCCACAGTGAGGTGCAGCAGCTGGCTTCCGCCAGCCGCCCCACTCCTGGGGATCTGGTTGCCACTGCCTCTGATATAGAGCATGAGGTGCAGCTGGCTCCTGCAGTCCCGCCCTGATACAGAGCCAGCAGCACAGGTTGGGAGCCTGCATGTAATTGTGAACAGTGACTGATAAGCCCAGGTTTATTGGTTAACCATTTAAATGGTCATACTTTTACATCCTTTGTTGCTGGGGGAAAATACCATTTGATCAAGTGTTTAAAATGTAATGATTTGATTCCATAACTCGTAGGATGAAATTGAAGCTGAATAGAGAATAAAATTATCGTATACTGAGGTTCCCCAATCTAATGCCCCTCTTTGTTTGGTGAGAGAGATTTTGGATCCTTCCTAAGTACCATAGCAAATAGTTTTGCTTTTTTCACAGAAAGGACCATGTAATTTAGGAGCAGCCACTGTTTGGTAAAACAAGAATTGCATGGAGCAGGACTGCTTGGAAAACGAAATTACCATTTAAGGGAAACAAGTTATCTGCATCTCCAGCGGAGGACCAAACACAGTAATGATGAATGAGTAAATTATAGGTCTCCTCTGTGCTGGGGATTTGCCTCAGTTACAATTATGGCCATTGGTGGCCAGACTTTTAATATATACGCCTAATGTACACTAGCTAAACTGTAATTCTTACCATTGTGGCTAATTGGCTTCAAGCAGAGATGAGTTGTGTCCCGTCAAATTGCTGCTTATAGCAGTCTTGTCTCTCTGTGCTGGGGGTTTGCACTGATGGTATTTGAAATCCCCAGCTAATCAAGGCCTTGCTTGGCAGGTAGTCTCTGGCTGAGATAAGACAATTGAGAAAACTTATGGTGTTTTTTGTATTCTCTTCTCCCCTGCCCCCATCCGCACTGGACCAGAAGCATTTATTTTTTTCAGATAAAATGTGGGAGGCACTCTCCTGTTTACTGATTTGGAAACTATTGGCTTAAAGCTCTGATATTTGGGGACTAAGGACATCTTTCTTCAAAGACTAAATTGGCTCATAAATTGCTAGCAAGTGTGCTGGTGACTTACTGTTCTGGAAAAAGATTGCTCTAAGCACACAGTTAATGTTAAAAATTAATTTAAAAAAGTCCCTAGTTGTCTATTTGCCCTGTTAAAATATTCAAGGTAGTCATGCAGCTCTATGAAAAGAATATTTTCACTAGTGCATGAAGAAATACTTTAGTTAGACTTCAGAGTCCATCAAGTAAAATTACTTGTAAGGGTTGCAAGTAGGGAAGGATTTGGAAGCTGTCCTCTGGGGAATTTTGAAACAACTAGGTCTCCAGCTACAGTGAAGCTTTACTGGAGGAAATGTGTAAAATTCCTTATCTTTGGGAAGGAACAGAAGTCATAAAACTGAAAAACAAAGTACAAGTCTTTTTGTATAGTTGAATCTGCAATGTACAAAGGGAATATATGTAAAACCAACTTGTTTGTATAAAATATATATGTCCAAATACATAAAATAGTGTCAAGTTTATTCTCTCAGATATGATCGATGCAAGTTATTTAGCATGTTTCAGTTTGTATGGAAATTATGCCTGTTTATCATAGTGAGAGATGTGTGAAAAGTAGTGCTTCTTTGTGGAAAATTAGAGAAGACTTGACATGCTCTGTGGGAGAACTTACTGCTTCTAAGAACCCCTGTCTGGTTGGTGACATATTCAAATATGAGGCCTAATTCTTTGAGGAGCTGTTTACTCTCAATTATTGAGAATTGAGGATGCATGCCATCTCACAGGATTTTTTGAACTGTATTAGATTTGTCCTTTGTCTGTGAAATATCCTTGGTTGTTATGCTGATGGTTGCAATGTTCGTTACATAGCCCAGAACAGATTTGAAACTGATCTGCTCCAAAAGTGCTGCTCTCCATTTGCTGTGCAAAGAGCAATACAGGACTTCTTGCTGTGTCAGTCAGGATTAAACAATAATAAAATCAGGAAGAAAAATCCGCAGGGGTACTTTACTATTAAGTATATGTGGCTTATCAAAAAATAATGAAATCCAGTAGAGTGAAAGCTGTATATCATTATTATTTTTTGCACCTTACTATCCAAGCCTTCTAAGAGAACCAAAAGCTACTGCAGTTATTTCCATAGCTAAGAGAATGTTTAAAAACAGATATTTTGGCTTATGTAACTCTGTGCAGGTATTACTGAGTGGGTGTATTTTTATAATATGGCACTAATATCGCAAATCCACTTTTCCTTGGATTACACTACGCAACTTGATGTAATGCAACTTCTCAAATTTATTTCTCTTTGATAGCTAGCAGCACATTTTGAGAGTTCCCATATTCCACAGTTCTGTTATTAGTTTTCATTATCTAAAATATTATTGTTAATGAAATGTGTGTACTTTAAATTTGCAGTCCTTTTCAGCTAATTTGCTTCAGTGTCAGCCACACGTCCAGAAAGAGACTATGCCCACTGCAGCCTTTATGAGAATGTGTCTTTTATGTGGTAGCTGGAAGAAAAGTGACAGGCTTCTTGAAGGGCTTCTTTGCTAGAATGAAGAAAAGGGGGAAAGATTACGGGAATGGACAGAAAGAGCAGGATGCAGTTGGCCAGATCAGCAACACAGCATTGCCCTTCTTGCTGACTGGAAAAGTAGGAGGCATGTTTTTTACCTCATGCAGTTGTGTAGCTGCCTTCTCTACCAAGATAGGGCTGGTATTTATAGCATAGGGAAATAAGTTGTCTGGGAAACAGTGATTCCAAAAAAAGGCATGGGGAGAAATGTTCTGCTAAACTTTTCCATTTGTATGTAGGGATGTGAATAGTTATTTGGTTAACTGGAAGGGACTGGAGCAGCCCCCTGCGGGTAAGGGGCTGCTTCCACCCGGTGGGGCATCCATCTGCAGTGGGCCTGGCCTGGCATGTCGCAGGCAGCAGTGCTTCAGCCCGGCTGTGCTGGAGCAGTCACCTCCAACTGCTCCTGTTTAATTGGTTAACTGCTTAAAAAATGTTTAAATCAATTAACTAAATGGGATTTTACATCCCTATCTGGGTGTGGATTTTTTTCCATCCATGTGCAGAATAAATTTTTATGTGCACTAAGGCATGTGTGAATGTGTACCACCAGTACAAATAAAACACATAACTCTGGGCACTCTGCTAATCAGCTGGGCAACATTTGAATCTCTCCTGAGTGGCTGCACAAGCCCACAGCTTACAGGGAACACTGTTGGGGAGTCATGGTGGATAGTCAGCTCTAAGGGGTAAAAGTGGTACATGAATATAATGGCAATAGGAAAGTCATTTTTAGGCATAAAGGATTAGATTTGTATGTCAGTAAACACCAACTTCATCACACAAAGTAACAAAGCAGTATTCTCCCTGATGATCAAAATCTACATGTAGGTAAACTAAGAAAAATGCAGATTGAGAACTTAAAGCTTTAGATTAAAGCTTTAGACCAGGGGTGGGGACCCTTTTTTGGGTCAGGGGCCACTAACCCATAGAAAATCAATGGTGTGGCCCCCAGACTGAAAAGGAGAAAGACAGTCTAGTAGATTTTGTACACTTCAGCCCCCAGAGAGGTAGCACCAGCATGGGCTCCCCAGTGCTGGGGCGGGAGAGGGGATGCTGAGCTTCAATGAGATCGGTTGGTTTATCTTATTAAGAAGGTGGTTCAGGGGTGGTTCAGCAATTATTGGGCCTGCAAATGTACCTTAATTGTCAGTTTAACTGAAAAACTGTGTGAAAGCTGTTAACTTTACAGGTTCAATAACCTATAATGACAGATATTCATTGGGAAAATGCAAAAAAGAGATGGACTGAATTGGTACAAATAAAAATATAATTGTACAAATGCATTTCAAGGACTGTGTTAAGATCAGGTCTGGTAAACAAGAACAGTGTGAGATTAAATATGGTTTATTGGAAATTAGGTCTAACTGATGGACAAGATAATGAGGAGATGGACTATTCTGTCCATCTCTCACTTCTTTTGGGGTCCTTTAAAAAACAGAGACCTTGGGGGAGGGCTGGATACTATGATGCTGGCTGACTGAAAGGAAGGGGTGCAAATAGTGGCTGACTGAAAGATAAGAGAAGGGAATCAGCAAGCTTGACCGTAATGGCTTCCACTGGCTCTTGGCCATTCTTGTCTTAATCCTGAAAGTCGTTCTGTTAAGGACTAGTCGACTGTCCGATAAGCAAATGCTTATCGGATAGTCGAGGCAACTAGTTGATTTCTCTCCCGTCCTTGCTGCCTCTATATGAGGCAGCAAAGTGTGGGGGGGGGGGGAGTGGGGGAAGGGCTACTTAAGAGCAGCAGCGCAGCATGGAGCCTATTCTCAGGCTCTGTGTGGCACTGCCATTTCAAAGGGACAGTGCCACTCAGCTGATCCCAGGTTCTGTGCGGCACTACCCCTTTGAAATGCTGCTGCAACATTTTAAAGCAGCAGCACCATGTGGAGACCGAGTTCAGCTGGGTACTCCCTAGCTGACAGCAGGCTCCCTGCAGCATTTCCGTGGAACCTGGAGTCAGCTGGGGAGTCCCCAGCTGATCCCAGGCTCTGCGCGGCACTGCCACTTTGAAATGCCGAGCGGAGACAGGGATCAGCTGGGAACTCCCCAGCTGACCCCAGGTTCTGGGGAAATGCCGCTCGGAGCCTGGGATTAGTCCCCAGCTGACCCCAGGCTCTGTGTGACATTTCAAAGCAGCAGCGCAGCATGGACCCCAGGCTCCATGAGGGCAGTTTCGCTTTGAATGCACAAGAGCCCCCGCTGGGGACTCTTGTAAGTTTCAAAGCTGGCCTCTAGGGCTCTTGTGCATTTCAAAGGGTAAGCGCCCTTGTGGAGCCCAGAGTCAGCAGGACTTCCCGCTGTCCTTGGGCTGCATGCGGAATTCTGCATTCTTCCTTTGAAATGTACAAGAGCCACTGGGGGGTTGGGAGGGGCGGCAGAAGAGGCTCTTATACATTTCAAAGGAAAAATGCGGAAGTGCCTAACAACTAGTCGAGTAGTCAATGGAATTTCCATCAACTACTCGACTAGTAAATTACTCATTAGTTAACATCCTTAGTTCTGACCAGATTGGGCCAGAAAGAGAGACCAGATTACAATACCAGCCATTGCTAAATCCTGATCACTACCTGATATGCGACTTCATCTCTACTTCCCAGCCCTCATGTGTCCTTTTCCTTCCTTCCCTTATTTTTTTTATTTTTCCTATGTCTCTCCTTTTTCCTTTTGTCTAATGAAAGTCTGACTTAGCTGGCCTAGACTGCATATTTTTACAACAGTGCTGTAAGCTTGTCATCAGAGAGGCAACTGAATGCAAAAGAGTTTAGTGCTAATACTAATTTGACAGATTTTGGAGTGGCTAATAAAGCTATGGGCTGTGCCTGTGTTTTTCCAGCAGTGAGGTTGCAATTGAGAGACTACAAAAGAGACAGAAACTGCATTATTTTTTATCTTTGCTGTTCCTTTATTTCCCCTCCTCTCTATATATTGTTTTGCTTTGCCTTCAAGAAAAAGGGATGGGACATTAACTACAGCAACAACTGCTCTAGTCCATCTCGGGTTGCTGCTTCTTTGTTCCCCAAAAAGTCAGTTACTGCTGTCTTTATTTAGTGATGTTAAAAAGCGGGTAATTGCGTAACTGGTAATTTGTATGGATCAAATATTACTTGGACTTCTCTTCTAAAAAATATGCCACTTGTCAGAATTTGAACACGGAATCCTAAAATTTGTAATGAACGAATACTAGCAGTGACTAAAAATATGAATCTAAGTAGTTACATTTCCATCCTTGGAATCCTCCCTGACACTCTGAAGAGTGTATTCTGCTCCCTGCATCCATTCTTTTGGGATTTTCTTCTATGTCACTCAGATTTTACACAGTACTGTAACTCCACTGAAATAAATGAAATGCCATTGTGAATCGGGCTGTGTGTATTTTGATGACCTCTTCTAGGTGAAGTGACAAGAACTTGCTTAGAGCCTGACAACATTATTGAATGAGCAGCAATATGGCCTGCTGATTGAACATGGCGGAGGAGAGCGAGGTACTGGAGTATTGTAGTATTCCCAGTCACTGTCAGCCCTGTAATCAGCAAACAGAAGACTTTTACATGTGTTTTATTAAATGATCACGTTGAGAGACATGGATTCAGCAAAGCATTTAACCAGATACCTAATATAAAACACACGTAGTCTCGTTCAAATCCATGGGACTACTTGTGTGCTTAAAGTTAGCCATGTGCTTAAAATTAGACCCATGCTTAAATATTGTATTTAGTTTTGGGACGACTTTTTTATATTCTTCTGTTTATTTGAAGATTATCCTCTTGGTAACTTATAGCAAAACAACTACGTTTCTGATTTCTTCACAAATTAGATATTATTTTATACATTTGTTAAAAGTTCAAAAACTCCATTTTAAATGAGGCTATATGGGCATAAAAGTCAGGATGATTTCGATAACTGTGTTTCACTAAGGGCATGTCTACACTGCACGCTTATTTCGGAATAAGCTATTCCGGAAGAAATACTCCAAAATAGCTTAGTTCAAAAGAGCATGTCAACACTACAAATGCCCATCGAAATAGCGCTGATCTATTTCGAAATAGAGCATCCACACTCACTGGATGCCGAATCGCATTTAAGGCCACCTGGAAGCACTTCAGGTATGGCATCAGGACAGCAGTTACTTCTGGGGCTACAGAGCAACTGGGCTTCCCTCTGAGCTGTGCACATAATTTGTCCCACAGTGATGGTGTCCCACGGGGGGGACTTGCATCCCTGCCCACTGGAGGAGACGGGGGTAGGCTGTTGGGGGCAGAGGGAGGATGTGTGTGAGTGGCCGACCCTTCTGAGCCTCAGCACGCTGTCCCCAGGAAGGGTGCTGCCCGAAGCGTGTGGGTATGCCTGTGTGCGGCACTCCTGAGTGTGTTTGTGTCTCTCCTAGTCCCCAGCCACCTTCTAGTGGTGGGTTGTGGTGGGAGGGTGTCCCACTCCGATGTCAGGAATATGGCAGGCCCCCCCAGACCCTGTGAGCAATACTTCTGGGGCTACAGGGCACCCATGTGCACAGACTTCTGTGCGATCCCCAGGTTACGAAGGATGAGCAAGGAGTGCACCTCAGCCCTTTGCAGTCTGCCACCTCTGCGTGTGCGTGTGCGTAAAAATGACACTCATCCGATGGTCCTTTCCTGGCCTCTGATGATGCCTGGGAGATATCCACAGAGTGCAGGTACCTGCTTCAGGGTAAGCATGAGGTAACTGGCTTGCGGGCATGGAAATGGTGCTGGCCTCGTCGGGCTCCTTCTCCTCCTCCTTCTCACTGTCTGTGCCCCCCTGGGAGGGCGATGATAGGCGTCTCCACACCTGAGTCCACTATGGGGAGGGAAGGGACTACTGGCCCCCAGGATGCGATGGAGCTGGGAGTAATATTGGCATGTCTGAGGTGCCACCCCGGAGTGGGAGCTGCGCTCCCTGGCCCTGGCATATGCCTGCCTCAGCTCCTTAACCTTCATCTGCACCTGCTTCTGCGTGTGGCTGTGGCCATTGGTGGCCAGGCTATCAGTCATACAGCCATAGATGTCGGCATTCCTGTGCCTGATGTGGAGATCCTGGAGGTTTTCCTCCTCACTTCAGACCTCAATGAGGTCCAGGATATCCGTACCAGCTCAGGAAGACGCACCTCTCTTTCGGACCCTGTCAGGGTCCTGGGAGCTGCCTGAGGCAGTGCTAGCAGCTGTGGCAGGCTTGACTGGAATGATGGGCTCAGACATGGCAGCAGGGAAGGCTGTGCAGGATCCTGCTGTGTGTGGCACAAAGTGAGCAGGGCCTGCTTTTTGCCACAAGCCCTTTCCCTTCTGCCTGTAGCTCTAAGTCCTGCAGGGGAAGGGAAGCCATAGAGTTGTGATGAGTGTGGACAGAGCAGCCAGCAGGGCACCTGTGGGATTTCCTTGAGGTCTCTTATTTCAACATAACTCCAGCCGCCCTGTCTACACACACACTATTCTGAAATAGCTATTTAGGAATAGGCATTATTCCTCATAGAATGAGGGTAACAGGATCCAGAATAAGCTGCCTGTTATTTCCAAATTATTTTGAAATAACGGACTTGCTGTGTAGATTCTTGTAAAGTTATTTCGTAGACATGCCCTAAGTGACTGATCTATATTAGGGAGCATAGTTTTTTTATGCAGACATACAAACAGTGCAACTTGCTGTTTGCAAGCCTCTATATTTTAGTCATTGAATCTGCATTTTGCTCTGCATCCTGAGGTCAAATGATAAGTTCAAAATATAGTTCATGAGCATGGGTGAAGGCAGTTTGGTAATGTTTCCTGTTTAAACAGCCCTGAACTTCTGTAGTTATGCTGAGGGATTTCCCGATTTACCTGGTAATTTAGAATTTTGAGTTTGTGCTAAAGTTTGACTCTTCATGTAGTTTTCTGAAGGTACCTTTATCTGCATCTTTGCTGGGTGATGTAACAGATTTGCTTGTTGTTCAAATAAAGAGGTAATGTGTACCTAAAATCTAGGAAATTATTAGTAGAATTACAAAGTAGAAAACTGCAAATAAACAAGATATTTCAGAGACCATGTAACATATTTTAACAGGACTGAATTTTATGCTCTTCCAATATATCTTTGGAAAACCAGGTTCCTTTATAAACTAACATCTCTTCTTCCTTCCTGCCCTATTGGGTAAAAAACCCACACTTATTCTATACTGATGGCACATTATAAAATAACGAAGGGGTGAGAGATCCGCTGGATCATTTGCTTCATCATCCTGCCAATTAAGGATTCCCTTAAAACATATCTTCTGGTGTGGTTCCATTCCAGTTTTAAATAATACTAAGCTACATCTACACTACAGCCTGGATTGGCACGCTGTGATTGATTGATCCACTGGTGATCGATTTAACAGGTCTAGTGAAGACCTGCCAGATTGACAACAGATTGCTCTCTGGTCAACCCTGTTACTCTACCTTGGATGAGAAGAGATAGGAGATAGCCCACCTCCGATGTAGACCCCACAGTAACTCTACTTACGTAAGTTGACTCCAGCTATATTACTCACATGGCTGGAGTTGTGTAGCTTAAGTTGACTTTCTGCTGTAGTGTAAATATAGCCTTAGTGTTCTTCAGAGCCTTGCAAGCATCTTTGTTTTTTAGTTATCATCTTTCAGTCTTACTACATCTGTTTCCTGATCACCTGCTGTCCTATCAATCACAGAGCCTCCAGGTAACATGGACCCTCTGACTCCAACTCCACTGAGTCAGACATTATCTGACAAACATTTTAATTACAAATAATTGATGCCCAGATTCTCCCCCCACCATCTTTATGCTTTCAGCTAATACAAAGAATTGGTGTTTTGTCATTACCACAGACTATTTGGTTACATAGTCTTTGAAGTAATTTGGTGGTCTCCTCAATAGGTGATCACACTGGAAATATTTATCTGTTTCCCTGTCACTGAATGTAGAATACTGATTGTCTGTAGCCATCTCCATTCCCCATTGCTGTTGAATTCCGTTCGTTTCCCATCCTCTTCCAGCACATTGGGCTCTGTACCCATTCCCTTGTTTAACACTCATTTATGTGAATTATTACAAAACACCTCCATGTGTAACTGTGTTTTATATCAGGAGTTTCTGGACCTATGTAAACAAAAGGACAATTTGCCCTTTCCAGAGTGAACTAGTGTAGAAGCTCGCACTTATGATACCTAACCATACCTGTATCCAATATGGCGGTGAGGTTGTCACAGTACATTAGATTCATGCCAGTCACAATATTAATGAGTGATCATATTCTGAAACATTTTGTCTTTGAAGTAAAGTACAAGCATGCTTCAACGATAGATATTCTATAATAAATTATGCCTCTTTGAAATGAGATAGAAACAAAGCTTTCCCATTATGCAGTGTTTGAGTGATTGCTATTGCAACATTCGGAAGACACCCATCATCACTATTAGATGGAAGTTGTAAGAAAATACCTTTCTGAGAGTAGCGTGGATTTTTTTTTCAGTTATATTTTTAAAAACTCGAGAAACTGGGAACAGAATGTAGCCAAAACTTATAACAGAGCAAATCTAACCCTCAGGATGACCCCATGTGCAGTTTTAGGCCAGGTCTTGTGATAGTTTTGGTCATAGAGATCCCTTCAGATTGTCATTGATGTGCTGAAATACCACTGAGCCAACCTTTTTGGGTGCCCCTTCGTTCTGTCTTGCTGAGCCAGGACCTCTGGCCTCCTCTAGCAGTGACATAAAAGTGGGGCCATGTCCCTATGAAGATTAATACAGATACTGAGATCAACTCAGCTCTGTGAGGGCTCAGTTAAGGGGACTTGCCACAACACCCACGTGCAGAATCCCAGTGGGACCAAATCCTTAAATAAATTCATCTTCTTCTGTATAAAGTTTCATATAGAGCAAGTTCATATTGTCTGCCCTCTTTCCTACATAAAGAGAGTTTTGCGTAGCTACTTGTCTGCTTCCCCAGGTAACAATTATTTACAATGTGTAAGTGATGTTATTAAGTATAAAAAGTATGATTTAAGTGGCAGCAAGTAATAGCACACAAAGAAAAGTAAAGTTATTAAGGAAAATTAAAACCAAGCACACCAATTAAACGTAATACGCTAAGAAACTTGTTACATGCAATACCTTACTCCAGTGGTCTCCAACCTTTTGAAGCATGAGATCACTTTTTGAATTTAAATGCAGTCCAGGATCTAGCTCAAACCCAAATACCCTTGCCCCACTTTCTTCCTGCCCCTTCTCCAAGGCCCCGCCCCTGCTCCCTCCATCCTCCCTCCTACACTCTCACTCACTTTTATCAGGATGGGGGCAGAGGGCTGGGGTGTGGGGGAGGTGGATGTAGGGTTACCAGGCGGCTTCAAAAAAAAAATACCAGACACACTTGATCTCAGATGGGGGACGGACGGACCAGCTGGCAGGAAGCAGGGTTGGTGGTGCGGGGGGGAGCCTGGGGAGATTGGGAGGAAGAGGGGGGAGAACCAGCTTGTTGAAAGCAGGGTGGTCGGGGGCAGTGGGGATGGCCTGGGGGCGGGGGGGGGAGGAGGGGAAGAGAATCAGCTGGCAGGAGCTGTACTGACCTGGGTGCATGGAGATCCCGGGGCACTGCCTGTCCTGCACACGGTCCCGGAGAAGCGCGAGCGAGTCCGGTCCTGGGGATTCCCTCCTGGCCTGCCCCCGCCCCTCCCTCGCATAGCTGCATACTGCCTAGGTGGTAGACACTCGTGCAGTGTGAGCGTGTCTACCAGCCAGGCAGTTCACAACTAGGTACTGATATTCCTAATAATAATAAAACTTACCTAATTAGAAAATACCAGACATTTTATATGTCCGGTATTTTCTCAATTTGTTTCCTGGACAGAACCCTCAAATACTGGACTGTCGGGTTCAAAACCAGACCCCTGGCAACCCTAGGAGGATGTGGACTCTGATCTTGGGCCAAAGGATTTGGAGTGTGGGAGGGGTTCTGAGTTTAGCCTGGGGCAGGGAATTGAGGTTCAGGAGGGATTCAGGGTGCTGCCTCTGGGAGGGAGTTTGGGTGCAGGGGGACTCAAGGCTAGGGCAGTGGTTTGGGGTGCAGGAAGGGTTCAGAACTGGGGCCAGGGTTTGGAATGCATACTGCTTACCACAGGTGGCTTCTGGGTGGCGGTGCAGGGGACTAAGGCAGGTTCACCCCTACTCTGGCCCTGCACCACTCCCAAAAGCAGTCAGCAAACTCTCATCATCCCTGCCCCCCTCTGCTCTGCAGAGATGGGGTGGAGGAAGGGGCACCCTGACATGAGCTCCCTCTCCCCTTCTTTCTGTGGCCTGCACAGCAAGCAAAAGGCTCCCAGGGCTGGGGGAGGCATAACAGCCTCCTGACCAGGCCTGTCAGGATCACCTGTGAGAGGCACCAAGATCTATCAGTAGATCCCGATCTACTGGTTGGTGACCACTGCCTTACTCTAATAGGAGCTCTAATAATTTTTTTGACAGGCTGGATAGCCTCCTGGTCTGATTCATTCCCCTGTTCAGTCTTAGATGTTTCCAGCTGTCATCTTGGGTGGTAAGCAGAGGTGTCCTGACATCTAGCAGCAGCCCCTATTGTTTGGCTTTCCACCTTTATATAGATTTTGCGTAAAAGAGGAATCCTTGGCATTTAATTTAAACTTTTTCTCACTTTTAAAAAGTATAAGGACCAAGGTGGGTCACAGCAACCTAAAGGCATGTCTTCTGGGCTGGGGGGTCACCCCCTTCAGTAGACTGGTTGATGGAAAAAACAACCCATTTACAGATCATTATCCTTATCCATGAGCCATCAAGTTTCTTTGATATCCTTAATGGCCCTCACTTAGCATGTCTATATTAATAAAAGGGATTTATATTTTTATTTATAATTTCAAATGCAGGAATAAAACATGCACATAAATAAAATACATGCATTGAGCAAATTACACCTTTTCAAATGAAACCTTACATGAAACATTTTGCATAATGTATTTTCCAGTTATGCATATTAATATTCATAAGCATATTTCCATAAAGAATATGGATAGCCCCATGATGTACATTACAACGGCACATTGCTGTAGCCTACACTGCTTTAGTTATGTTGATAACCTAACTGAAGCTGTCGTAGCTAGATCCACTTTCCATGGTGCCTACACTTTGCTGTGTTGACAGGAGATGCTCTCCTGCCAACTTATACTACTCTTCTCGAGGAGGTGGAATACAGAAATTTATGGGAGAGCTCTCGCTCATTAATTAAGCATGTCTTCACCAGACCCAATAAATCAATGCTACTGCATTTATTGGACCAGTACCAATTTAGCACTATAGTGAAGATGTGCTCTTCAATATTTCCTAAATTGCCTTTTCTTTTCCTCCCTTGCTGCTATAGCACACTCTATGTTCCAGAGAGCCTGAGGAAAGGCTTGCTGTCTTTATTAATCCTGTTTGGTAGGATTTATTGTTCATCTCATAATTCATGCCACTCTTTTTGCAGAGGGCCTTCTGCTGAATCACAGTAATTCACTCTTCCTAGGGAAAGGTAAATACAGCTGGTTTATTTTATTTGCACTGCCATTACCTGTACAGTACTACAAAGTAGTCATCCTATGTGTTCTGCTGTTGTTTCAGCAATTGTATTCTTGCACAGACTGAGCTTTTTTGATAGCATTCTCTCCTTTTTGGGTGCCTTATAGTTAGATAAATTTAATATCAACTCAAAAAGTCTTTTATTCTTACCATTTTTCTAACAACTTCCAAACCTTTAAAAAAGCTGTGGAGTACAAGTTACCTTATACTCAGCTGTTACAGTTGTCATCATTGTCCTGGAGAGCATCTTTGTGGTTCCTTGCAAAATATAGCTGTCAGTATACCATGCTATTACAATAAAACCCCATGTTTATGTCTGCTTTTGTTCCTCTTGTCTTACAAACAATGCATTGATTGAACATCCTGCCTTATTGTCCTAATATTGTTTACGGCACACAAAGAATTTATTGGTAATATGGCAAACACCTCTTATCCTCCTTCATAAATAAAATAACTCTCTTTTTGAAGAGCACAGTTAATTTTAATAGCCATGGAATGAAATGTTTGACTATGTGCTGCTAACATCAGTTTCAGGAGTTACTGTGTAAATAATCACATACCGCACCTGTGATTAGTCGCTTCATTTCTCCCAACATGCCAAGCCCCATATGCTGTCTTTTTGCTGCCTGGGTGTAGAGGGTGTAGATTATGTGGCAGAAGTGCTGTGGAAATAGGATTTTGAAAGCCTGAGCTGCAATCCCTCTGGAGAGAGGGAGTGAGTTGTGGATTGTACAGTAATTTTTTATTATTGTTTTTGTTTAAACAAGAACCACTCCCTCACAGCCACTCCTAAGAGCAACTCTTCAACTTCCTGGCAAACAGGACTCGTGTCTGTGTGGTCCTACAATACCCGTTGAGCAGCTGCTCTTCTAAATAATTCAATCTGCATGGGCTATGCAATTATGAGAGGACTGCAGTTATTTGACACTGTATCAAAGCTTCAGTTTGGCTGCTTTATTACAAAAAATCATTTTCTGTATTGCATTGGTGAGATTGTAGAAGCAATTCCAAAATACTGCAGACCAAGAGAAAGATTTATCTTTAAAGCGTTGGGCACGGTCAGGAATCTGGGTTTGGATGTTGCTTGTATCACAGGCTTCCTGTGTAACTTTGGGGAGGGCATTTAGGGCTAGATCTTCAATTGGAATAAATAGTTTTACATCTGACTGGCATCTAGTTCCTAATCTCTCTCTGCTTCAGTTCTTCATCAGTAAAATGGTGATATTTTCTTTTTTTCCCCTAGTCTATGTAGATTATAAATTTATAGGGCAGGGATGGTCTTTTATTATCTGTTCATTCACTGTCTAATACAATGGAGCCCTGATATTGACTGGGGCCATGTAGGCATTACAAATATAAATTCAGTATTTGTGTGCTTATATATGGCTTTATTTTAAAATAATGAATTATATATAGTTCGTGAGTTATATTATTTTAAAATATTTGCTATTCCTTTTTACTGGGATTGTTACTGCTTTTTATTTTTTTTAAATTTAAATAGCCTTTTACATGGCAGAAACGCCTTTAGGTTAATAAAACAAAAGATGCTTTGCCATTCATCGTTTGCTTTGTTTATAGCAAAGAAGTAGTTCAGCAAGTTGCACGGCACAGCCAGATTAATTATTCATGCTGAGCTGAAAGAAAGTAGGGTTGTTAACTCTAATAAATTTGTTCATATAACACATTTCAAACATATTGAGCTACCTTGTTTCTATAGCTGAACATGTATGCTACCAATTGCTTTGATAATCCTCATTAAATTAAAAATTGCTTTGGTTCTTCATGTTCTTTGATACTCCAGAAATGTCCATTCATTCCAGTCAACAGGTCTCTTGGTGATTTTTTTAATTTAACTAGAAGATGCACAATGCTAGTTTATAATTTTATATCTTTTCAAAAATCAGTTTCCAATTGCAATATGAGCTCATAATTTTATAGAGTCCTGTTTGACTGCAGTAACACTTGAGTAACTTCATGCAAAACAAATTAATCTTGAAGCTTGTTCCAGTATTAGTAAGACAACTAGTACACCAAAAATTAGCTTTAATTTTCTAAGGGTATTTAAAATTATTCTTCATGTACTTAATATTTATGTGTTTAAATCACAGATCTCTATTAGAATTACAGAGGGCCAGAATTTCATGCTGAAGTATCAGGATATCAATTTTCAGATGGTACTGTAGACTACTGTTATGTGGTGCAATGTGCTAAAATGTACATCCTTTTTTGTTAAACTAAATAGGCTTTACATCGTGGCAGAGGCACAGATCTGGAGTGAAATATTACTTTGTCACATGAATATGGAATAGGAATGGCTTCACTAAAATACTTCAGCCCACAAAAAATCCTTTTTGAAGATGTGTATGCACAAATAATCTTGATTAGGAATGTGAGTAGTCACCTGATAAGCTTTGGAGTATCAACTGCTCCCCTCCCCACTGCCTCCATAAGAGGCAGCAAGGGGGGAGGAACAAGAGCTGGTGTTAGGGGGAGCTGGCTTAAAAGCTGGCTTCCCTCCAGTACTGTCTGCGGTGCCGCTGCCTGCCTCTCCTTCCCCCCCCCTTCCCGCCCCCCAGGCCTGCTGCCTCTATCAGAGGAAGCAGAGGGGGCATAAGGGAAGCTGAAGGTGCTGAGACTCACCGTGGGCAGAGGCTGCTCTGCCGGGAGCCCCTATCTGCAGCCTGCCTGGACTGCTGCGAATAGGGGCTGCTGTGCTGGATTCAGTGTGAGCCAGGACTGAGCAGTCCCAGCTCGCTCTGGTGCGGGATGCTGCACCTCTGCATTTTAAATGTACTAAGAGCCCAATGGCTCTTAATATATTTAAAATGCAGAGCCACAGCACAGGTGACTGCGGCTCTGCATATCAGTCCTTATCGATTGGTTGTATAGTTGATATAAATTGTATTGACTGTACAGTTAGTTAGTTAACTGCAATTTAACATCCTTAATCTTGGATTTCTGACAGGGTTGGTTATGTTTTTAATAATCAGGGTTTGACAAATAATGCAATCTACTCGCTCGTGGCGAATAGATTGCAAACTGGAAGAGCTGACTTTGGGCATGCGCAGTTCGGCGAGCCCTGTTAATAATCATAGACCTGGAGCTGCTGTTTGTGAAATGGTAAAAGGAAAAATGTAAAGAAAGGCATGTCTTTAGTTCTCCCTTACGCCATATTAAAAACTAGTAGTCCTGTGGCACTTTAGAGACTAATCAAAATACATATAGTATCATGAGCTTTCATGGACAAAACCCACTTCTTATGAGCTTGAGTATGAAGAAGTGGGTTTTGCCCACGAAAGCTCATGATACTATATGTATTTTTGTTAGTCCCTAAGGCAGTGGTCACCAACCAGTAGATCGGGATCTATTGGTAGATCTTGGAGCCTGGGAATCCTGACTGATTTGGCTGGGAGGGTATCAAGTACCAGCACTTCAGCTGCCCCTCCCACACACTTCTGTGCTGCTCCTGCCCTCTGCCTTGGAGCTGCCGCTGGGAGCCTCCTGCTTTCTCTGCAGGGTGGGGAAGCAGAAAAGGAGTACCACTAATGCCAGGGTGTCTTCCTCCTCCCACCCATGAACTCCATCTCCACAGAGTGAGCAGGGCAGAGCCTTGGAGAAGGAGTAGGGTGGGTCCGGGCCTCAAAGAAGGGATGGAGAAGGAGGGAGGGACAAGGGTAATTGGGTCTGAGGTAGATCCTGGATTGACTTAAATCCAGATAGTGATCTTGTGCTTAAAAAGGTTGGAGACCACTGCTCTAACATGCCAAAGGATTACTTGTTTTTAACGTTACAGACTAACCCAGTTACCCCTCTGAGAGTTATACCTTATTGTATGTTGAGTCATTGTCTTTTTTCCAATAGCTTCATATGTGATTTTAAGTTACAGAAATCTTGCATAGTGCTACACTTTTTTAAAAAAAGTGGTTTTTTTCAAGTTGACAGTGTACATTTAATAGAATCTCTGAGTCTTTAAATAAAAACTGAATCATGAGTTGAATGGATTTATAAAGACAAATCTTTCCAGACAAATGTTTTTAGAATTAGTGAATGGTGGGACTATAGCAAATGTAACACTGTATATTTGTTGATTAATGTCTAATATTTTACATACATCATATTAGGGATGTTACATTTAGTTTAATCAACTAATTGACTAGCTGATGGATTTTCAATCTACTAGGTGATAAGCAGGGGAGGTGCTCTTGCTCTCCCCCATTGCTGCCTCTGCTAGAGGCAGCAAGGGGAGAGAGAGTGACTAGTGGAGGAACTAGTCGACTATCTGATAAGCCTTTGCTTATCGGATAGTCAACTAGTCGCTTACATCCCTAATTCACATTGGTTTGGACCTGAGCTCTCTGTGTTTAAAAAATGGCTGAAGGACCACTAACAAAGGTTGATAAATAACACTGGGTATTACTAATGTCTGAAGATTTTAAAAAAAGAAGGTAACGATAAATAGCACTGTAATGAGATGAGGTGCAGGGATCAGTGCTGTAGGGCACATGAAAAAATAAGTAGTATTGATATTGGATACCAAGTAAGACTTTAGTTTGCATTGCTGTATTAAGTCCTAGTTACAATCCCAGTGATTGCAATTGAGTTAACAACCAGTACAGCTAGTCTAAGCTTTGAGGTATTAACTACCACTTAAGGATTGTTTTACAGGGTGCTGAAGCTATGATCCAGTAAATCGCATAAGTTTACTTTTAACTTTCAACATTTGAGCAGTCTTTCTGAAGTCCACGAGATAATGCAGTAACTTATATGCTTTGTTGGATCAGGGCAATTGTGCTCAGCATTTACCAGAATTGAACTGTACGTGGGAATTTTTGGTAGACAATAAAATGTAAGGAACTATTCCCAACTAGCAGGGAGATTGACTCTATGAATTATGTAAAACTGTGACTAGTGAATTTATTATCAGAGGGGTAGCCATGTTAGTCTGGATCTGCAAAAGTGACAAGGAGTCCTGTGTCATCTTGTAGACTAACAGATGTATGTACTTCAAGGCCAGACTCCAAAGAGAAACTGCTGAGCTACAGTTCATCTTCAGATTTGACACCATCAGTTCAGGATTAATCAAAGACTGTGACTGGCTAGCCAAGTATAAAAGCAGTTTCTCCTCTCTTGGTGTTCACACCTCACATCAGCTGCTAGAAGTGGGCCTCACCCTCCCTGACTGAATTAACCTCGTTATCTCTAGCCTGCATATTTATGCCTGCCTCTGGAAATTTCCACTACATGCATCTGATGAAGTGGGTCTTTGGCCACAAAAGCTTAAGCTCCAATACATCTGTTAGTCTATAAGGTGCCACAGGACTCCCTGTTTCTTTTAGTGAATTTATATTGGCAAAAGCTACACCAAGTGTGATCTCCTGAAGAACAGTCATGGAAGTTAAATGTTTCTTTATTGTTTTTGTTGCCTTTTTAAAAAAAACTTTCAGAAAATTTAATGAAGAACATTGAGATTAATCTTCCTCTTTTCCCTTTCTCCCTGCTAGAATATCTGGAATCTTAACCCCCACCCCCTCATTTCCGCCCTCCCGGTGCCTGGTGCTTGTCTACTTCTCAAGATGTATGCTAAACTGTGGGAGGGAATGCATGGTTTTAGAACAGGTGTACTACGTTGCTTTAAATTTAAAATTCTTAAGAGAAGGTGTTAACATAGGTAACAGGCTAATGAAGGCAGCAATAGAGGCTGAACCAAAATAGGACTTAGCTAGACAGAGAAGAAAACATATTACCTCAATATAAAACTATTCCATTTACCCTTGTTGAAGCCATTGGTTTTAGTTTTTCGTCTATTTAAGTGCCGGTTAAGTTGGTGTATGACATTCTTAACAAACCTGATATCCACCATAATATCTCCTCTGTGGAGAGGACAGCTATACAAGTTCCTGAAATGTAACCACAGTGATCAAACATCAGACAAAGAGGGTATCGTCATCATCCTCATCAGTGAGGAGTATTGTAGCCATGTAACTAAAATTTAGCATTATGCAATGTAATGTGCCTCAGTGTACCTTGCCAGACATCCTTTCTGACTTGCAGAAATGAACAGTCTAGTGCTGCTGGTAGAGATGCATTAAGCAGGTTGTTTGTGTGTTATTAATTTTAAGGCAGGAATAGATTCTTATGGTTTTTGTTTTAAGTTTTTTAAAAATTACTATTGTGGAATAAATAAAAGGGTATGATGATTGTTTTCCTTAAATTGTAATTTGATGTTCCTGCTTAAATATTCATATTTTGTCTGTGTAACAAAGAAATCAATGTTGTGTGTGTGAATGAGGAATGTGTGTTGGAAGATAAGTGTGAAGGCCACCCATCACCAGACTAAATGTTCTAAAAAGAAGCTAGCGTACAATATACTAGCAATCACACTTACTATTTACCAAAAATTAAAAGGGCACAAACTGTTATAACTGCCACTTTTGTTAATTTCTCTGTTACCCGTAGCCTAAATTAACATAATTTTACTACATTTATCCCCCTTTTGACCTCTCAAGAATACTTCTTGAGTTAGTCATACTTTTTATATAACTATTTTAAAGCAATATACTTAAAGGCAATTTGAGTTTGTGGTTGTAATTTAACAAACAATTTTTTACTTAACTACACATACAACACATTAACATTGAATTATATTTCTTATAAGCATAACAGTTTGAGACCAATTGACAGCTCTGACACCACCTACTTAAAGAGGACCCCACATCACAGTTGACCCAGAAATTTAAGGATGGTATCAATTCCTTCCCCAAACATCTCAAAGAGAAACTCTACAAACAAATCTCCCATGAATCCACCCGAGGGACTTTCAACATGCTTCTTAAAATAGACAAACAAGGGCAGACCCATCAGCCTCAAACCATCCACCATCCTTAGGGCTTACTTTCTACAGGACACAAGCAACTTTCTCTACAGCTTTTGGAACATTAATAATCTACTTTAGAACACTATCCTTGCTAACATAAATGTTACTTCCATAAATACCAACATCTCTTGTTTGACAGCATAGCTGTATGCCTAAAATATTTACAGGCTGCCCCTGACTTGTGATGCGATCAGCTCCAGGGATAGTGTCGCAGGTTGGGAGTGTGGTACGCCATTGTAGATGAGGGGCCGAAGACATAAGTCAGGGGATTTTGGCCCCTTCTGCACTTACGGAAAAGGTTGAAGTGCGGGGGTTGTAAATGACAATGTACATGACAATCTTATATCCACCCCAAACACATTACGAAAGTTACCTATTTCATCCTCACTCATAACAATTTTACATTCAACAACAAACACTTTATCCAAAATACAGGAACAGCCATAGGTACTAGGAGGGCTCCCCACTATGCCAGTCTCTTCATGGGCCACCTTTAAGAAGGACAAATGCCCCACAAAACCATCAAGTTATCTCAGGTATATCTTTGATATTTCCATCCTCTGGACAGATTACTTAAAATTCCTCATGATTTCCCCACCACAAGTTCAACAAGCACCATCCATTACACTCTCTCTGGAGCATGCCCATATTAGTAACTTCCTGGATACCATAATCAGCTTCTGACAACTATGAACAAGAAATGCATGCATGGATCACCACAGCTACTTTCATAAGCAGGGCTCGACATATTATACAATCTACTCGGCCATGGCAAGTAGATTGCAACCCGGAAGAGCCGGGCTTGGGCGATCTGCGCATGTGCAGATCGCCGGACAGCGTGGCTGGCGAGTGGGGCTCGCTGCGGTTCGGCGAGCCCTGTTCATAAGATCCAGAAGCCACCCCAAACACACCGAAAAGTCTTATCTTTAGCCAGGCACTTAGATACCACAGAATATGCTGAGTGGAAAAGGAATTGGATATATATTTTACCATGCTCAAACTGTCTTCACCAAACAAGGATATTTCACCAGAGAAACAGATCGTAAAATGGAATGGGCCAACCAGATATGCTGAGAGAACCTGCTCCAAAATAGAAATTACCCCTCAACCATGCACTCCTAGTTGTCAACCGCTACCCCAAGTGGAAACCTACCATCAAAATACTACAATCCATAGTCCATGGATACCCCATTTTGAAAGAAATCTTTCCTGAACCTCCGTCTTTGGGCTTTCAAACAGCCCCTCAACTCTCCAAGCTCATCATCATCAGAAGCAGACTATCCACAGACAAGGATGCACCAACTAAAAGTAGCACCAGACCCCTCCATAGCAGCACATGCAAACTCTGCAGATTTGTCTCCACTGCTAGAAGGATCAACACAACTTTCAAAATCTGTGGATCTTACTGATGCCTATCACTACATGTGGTGTCCCTCGTCCAGTGCATGAAATGCCCTCACTAACAACTATGTGGGAGAAACCAAACAATCACTATGCTCTTGAATGAATTCTCCAGGAAAATAAAACAACAGCTTACCATCTGTGGATCAGTAATTTTCACAAAGTGACTATTCTGTATCTGACCTGTACAGTTTTGAACCAGCTACCTGCATGTGCTGGTTCCCATGGAGCGGGAGCTGGCACTCGGGGTGGGGGAAGGAACTTGCTTAAAAGCTGGTGCCCCACAAGCACAGGATCCCACGGAGCCATCTGCCCTCCCTGGGCTGCTGCCTCTGATAGGGATCTTGCAGTCCTTTCTTGTGGATAATAGGCTTCCTCAAAGATGTTATGTCATGACATTGCATATTTAGGGAACCCTTAATCAGTGGACCATTACATAGTCTGGACCATTACGATCCATCTTCTCAATCTGTAGATTGGGAGTCTTTAATTTAAAAACCATTGACATAAACCATAATGCTTTCTTTGGAGAGGCTATGCATTTGTATACAGAGTGTATGCAGCCAATACCTTTAAATCCACTGATTTATTCAACTATCTGCTTTTATTTATTTATAATAGTGTCTCAAAATAATTATTTGTTTTTGTTAGTGTGTGTGTGTGTGTGTGTGTGTGTGTGTGTGTGTGTGAGATCTCTCTCTCTTTCTCTTTCTGAAAGTCATGTTGATGTTAAATTAGTTGATGTAATTCTTGAACATTCTGGGAATAGCATATTTTATTTTTGCAACCTCCTCAGTAACACACAGATTATGGTTTAATAGTTAACAATTTTAATTTATGTTTTTTAAAAAAACACATAGTGGATTAAAATAGAAATACATATGTCATTAATGGGACCTTTCCATCAGAATACAACACTGGTAAAGTAGGCAAACTGTCCTTCGAGAGGAAGTGCGTGTTATGCTTTTACAGATCAACCAAGGAGCATGTCTCTGACCAAGGTTACAGAACTAGGAATGGAATCCAGGAGTTCTGACAGACATGCCTGAGTTCTAAACATTACTGACTGATTGTTACTGACTGTACAGACAGTGATCGTACCCTGATTGTTACTGGTACAACTGTACCTCTGTAGATTGGTTCCTAGAATAATTAATATTTTAAAAATGTAAAAATTAAAAATTTTGTTGACTTTCTTTTAATTATATACAGAATTTGAACTGTCTTCTGACTTTGATTGTGAACTTGTATTGTGGTTGACAGAATTTTTTTTTTAATTATGCTTGTTAGTAATAGGGACGTAAGCGACTAGTCAAGTTGACTATTTGACTACTCATGTTTCCTCCCCTGCTTGCTGCCTTTGTATCAAAAGCCAGATCCCCCCAGCAGCGTCTCCACAGTGTCCCCTCCCCATGCTGCATAGAGGCAGTGACGGGGTAGGGTGAGGCAGAGGCAGGTGAGACTGCCGTGAAGCAGCCTCTGGCCGCAGCGGGCCCAGCGTTGTCATGAGCAGAGGCTGTTCCGCATCCCACAGATGAGCTTCTGCCAGAGCATCTTCTGTTGGTGGTCGGTCCCGGCCACCATGGACAGAGGCTGCTTCGTGGTAGGGATATAAGCAAGTAATACTCAACTATTTGCTTTCCTTTCCACCCCCCAGCACCGTCTCCACAGTGTCACCGGCCTGCTGATAGAGGCAGCAGTGAGGGGTAGAGGTGGGGAGGCTGCTATGAAGCAGCCCCTGTCTGCAGGGGGTCCTCCCTGCGTTCCTGGCTCCTGCTACATTTAAACTGCAGAGCCACAGCAGGGGTAGCTCCTAGACTCGGCTCAAGCTGGGACTGAGCAGTTCCCTTATCAACTAATCATGTAGTTGATACAAATTGTATCAACTACACGATTAGCCATTTACCTTCCTCTTAACATCCTAAATAGCCCCAGCTTGTTATGGGAAATGTGGAATATTTTGTGTCAGAATCAGTTTCCTCAGAAGTGAGACAAGGATTGCAGCTTTGCATGAACTAAGGCTGTGTCTTTACTGTCATGAGGTTTGGACTACATGGTGTAAATCCGGTACGGAGAACCTTTTTTGTGTCAGGGGCTGCTGATACACTGGAAAATCAGTCAGGGGCCACACATAAGTAAGAAGTAAAAAACCAAACAAACCAAACCCTCACTTATGTGTCCCCTATCTTAGAAGGAGAAAGACATTCCCCTCACACACTAGAGCTTAGGGGGTGCCAAACTGGGGGTGCCAAACTAGTAGATTTTGTGTGCTCTAGTCTTACGGGTGGATTGTAGAGGGGGGAGAGTGGGGAGGACTGAAGCACCAACATTGGCTCCCCAATGCTGGGGGGGAACCCTGAGCCTCGGGGCCCGGATACAGGCTAGCCAGGGGCCACATCCGCTCCTCCTGGGCCTTAGATGCCCCACCTCTCATGTAAATAGTACAATGCTGGCACTCTGTGAGAATGATCTAAGGTTCCTGGTCAATGTTAATACAGTCCTGTTGGAAGAGAATTCTGTTAATATGAATTATGAACCTTTTGATTCACTCCTGCAGCATCAATGGTAGGGGAATTTCAGTTCAGTATATTGGTGCATGTAACTGTTAGTGCAGACAAGCCCTAATGACCATTTATTATAAAAGGAGCTCGTAGTTGGTTGTGTAATTCTTTCCATTATAAATAGAGCCCTGCTCAGAAGCAAAATTGATGTCCTCATCTGTAAAAATGATCTGCAGATAGAATGTAGATAGATACCTGTGGATATCCACAAAATTGCAGAGTTCTGGAGACAAAATGTGTGTCCACATCCAACTAACCATGGAGCTTTGCATCCATATATGTGAATGCAGATACTTGTGGTATAAAGCGGATTTGCAGGGCTGTAATTATAAAAGATTATTTGCTTACTATACAGCCCATCTCAGCACATGGCCCCAGGACCCCATTCCTCACTTTGGGGGTACTGTGTGGCAGGAGTGGGGAATCTCTGGTGCACCAACCACAAGCGGTTTGGCAGGGTTAGCTACTTGCAGACTGGGAGATGCTTTGTTTACCTGCACATCTGTAGGCACGTCTGTTTGCGGCTCCTGGTGGCCAGGGTTTGCCGTTCCCAGACAGTGGAAGCTGCAGGGAGCAATATGGGCTGGGTCACTGCTTCTTGCAACTCCATTGGCCAGGAATGGTGAATTGTGGCAAGTAGGAACTGAGGGATTCAGTGCCTGCAGATGCTCAGGTAAACAATCCGTGCGGCTAACTGACAAACCGCAAGCTGCTTCACCACTTCTGTGGTATGGGGAAGAAGTTCCCCTATCCTACCCACTTCCCCAGTAAAAGGGAGAAAAATTCTAGTCAGACTCTGCCTGGAACCAGCATGTAGCCCCAAAGGTCCATTTCTGCTGCCCTCTCCCACAACAACTTTGTCTTACTGCCAGATAATGCACATAGTACTGTAACTCAACATGTGCTGAGGGTCAAGGTTCATATCCTACTACGAAGGCTTTATTGGGCTGGGGGGGGGGGGGGCAGAGAGGGATGGTTGCAGTTGCATGTAATGGGATTTATTTATTTATATGTTTTAAAAACAAAACAAAACCAACCAACCAAACAAAAAGAGCCCTAGGAAATAGCGTACAAAACTAATGATGTTTTTCAGAATGAAATGTTAAGCACTTAGAAGCTAGGAAATGCCAGCATGTAAGTTGACCATGAAAACCTTAATTTTGCTCCCCTCATATGTGTCCATTAGGATAATCTTTAAATGGTCACTAAGGCTATGTCTAGACTGCAGGCTTCTTTCGAAAGAGGCTCTTTCAAAAGCATCTTTCGAAAGAGCCTCTTTCGAAAGATCGCGTCTAGACAGCAGGCGGATCTTTCGATAGAGGAAATCCACTTTTTCGAAAGAGAGCACCCAGCGAGTCTGGATGCTCTCTTTCGAAGACGGCCTCTTTACATTGAAGAATGCCTTCCTTCGAAAGAGGAACTTTCGAAGGAAGGCGTTCTTCCTCGTGAAACGAGGTTTACCGCCATCGAAAGAAAAGCCGCGTTCTTTTGAAATAATTTCGAAAGAACGCGGCTTGAGTCTGGACGCAGGGGAAGTTCTTTCGAAAAAAGGCTACTTTTTTCGAAAGAACCCCTGAGTCTGGACACGGCCTAAGGCTGCTCGGCTTTCATGGAGGTCATGGAAGTCACAGTGATTTCCGGGACTTCTGCAGCGGCTGGTGCATCTGACCCTAGGACTGCCTCAGCAGCTGGGGCTGCCCTAGGGACAGCAGTCCTGGCCACTGCTCTGGCTGCCCCAGGGCCAGCCACACCAGCCACTGCTCAGACGGCCCCAGAGAGCTCATCCTGGGTGTTGCCCCTGAAGTGGCAATCCAGGAACAGCAGAAGGGCTCTGGGTTGCCATCCCCCATGAGCAGTGGCGGCAGGGCCCCAGGGCACCCCTACCCAGAGGAGTGATAGTGGTGCTGGCAGTTGTGACCCAGGCTGCTCCTAATAACAGCAGCAAGCCTTGGAGCACTCTTCTCCCCCCACAACAGCAGTGTCCACTGGCGCATCTCCCTTCCCCAAGCACCTAAGATTTCGTTAGGGGTATTTTTATTAAAGGTCATACATAAGTTACTGTCCATGATTTTTTGTTTCTTATCCATGACCTGTCCATGACTTTTACTAAAAATACCCATGACTAAATTGTAGCCTTGAGGATCACATACCACATTTTTCACAGGATCCCTGCCCCATTCAGAGCACAGGAAGGGCAGTGCTCTGGGAATGACAGAGTTGTGGAGTGCTGTCTTTGTCTATAGGACTCCTGCCTCGCTTGTTGCAGAAGTCAGAAATTGTGAATTGAATGAGGCAGGGAACTGTAGGAAGAAAAAGAATGGTCTTATGTTTCATGCATGTGAATGCCTCACAAGAGGAGTCTACCACAGACTTTCCATGTGAGGCTGAGCAAGTCACCCATATCAAATTAAGGTATGTTACTACTTTAGGCTGAACCTTCTTTAGTCCAGTACCTTTGGGACCTGACCAGTGCCAAACCAGAGAATTTGCTGAACTGTAGGAGGCCAATATTATCTAGCAGCACTACAAACTCTCCCATGGCTTACAGGGCTCTTAGAAGGCATTTAGGGATAAATTTGATCTAAATAACAGGAGAGTCAAGACTGGCGACTGTAAACAAACTTTATGGGACCATGGGAAACTTGGCCACACCCATAATAAGTGGACATCCAGCTAACTGAAATCATGGATGTTGCTGGACCAGAGAGTGTGGGACTAGAGAGGTTCAACCTATAGTGTCAAAGGAAAGTAATATGCAAGGATCACAGAACTGGGGAGAGACTACACCACTGAACGCAGTAATACATACCTGAATGGTGTGGGATTTTTTTAAAGGAAGGGGAGGGGAGAGTAGGAGAAAATTCAGTGAATTCAAGTGACACTAAATATCCACAAATGGAGTGGGCTGAAGTCTAGTTTTTTCTTGCTTCTAAGGAACTTGAAAGAGGAAAGTCTCCATTAACTTAAGCACAAGAGGAGGACACCAGTCCTCTATATTTTGTCTGACAGGCTAAATTAATAACCTTCAAGCAAAGTGAATTTGAAAGACACTCCTGCTGAACCATGTATAGCATGTGTTCTGAAACACTTCTTATGAACTAGTTCTTCCTTGTGGGGAGAAACTTAATCTGACTTCTCTCTGCAAGTGCATATAATTTTTCTTTTGAGAAAGAGAAATAAAGAATGGAAAGGAGGCAACAATACCTGCAAACTTGTTTTGCTAACTCAACAGCACTCGGAATCCTTGTATTCCCGGTTTGAAGGAGCATGTGTTATTATGGTAAAGTGCAGTGCTGCACTCATGCCTTTAATCACCTGGTTATTAAACATTTGGATATATGATTCTCATAAGCCACTTGTGTTACAGACATACCGTCATCATTTGGATTAATTTCCTAAGGTGCTCGGATTGCTCTCTTAAAATGCAAATCAGATTATTTGCTGCTATATTCTGTGCTCACTGTACACACTCCACTTATATTTTTAATTTGTCAAAATAAAAGATTTTAAAAAAATATGGGCTAAAATAAATTGGAACATAAGAACAGCTATATTGGGTCAGACCAAAGGTTCATCTAGCCCAGTATCCTGTCTGCCGACAGTGGCCAATATCTGATCCTTATGTGATCCCTCCCCTGTCACCCACCTCCAGAGAAACAGAAGCTAGGGATACCATTCCTACCCATCCTGGCTAATAGCTGTTGATGGACCTAACCTCCATGAATCTATCTAGCTCTTTTTTTAATCCTGTTAAAGTGTAACTTTCACCACATCCTTTGGCAGGAAGTTCCACAGGTTGACTGTGCGCTGTGTGAAGAAAAACTTCCTTTTGTTTGTTTTAAACCTGCTACCTATTAATTTGATTTGGTGACCCCTAGTTCTTATACTGTGGGAATAAGTAAATAATTTTTCCTTATTCACTTTTAATATACCAGTCATAATTTTATAAACCTCTACCATATCCTCCCCTTAGTCTCCTCTTTTCTAAGCTGAATAGTCCAAGTCTTTTTAATCCTTCTTTTTATGGGACCCATTGCAAACCCCTAATCGTTATCTTTTCCGATGCCATTATATCTTTTCTGAGATAAGGCGACCACGTTGGCACACAGTATTCAAGATGTGGACACACCATGGTTTTATATAGTGGCAATAAGATATTTTCCGTCTTATTCTCTATCCTTTTTTAATGACTCCTAACATTCTATTAGCTTTTTTGACTGCCACTGCACACTGAGTGGATGTTTTCAGAGAACTATCCACAATGACTCCAAGACCTTTCTCTTGAGTAGTTATAGCCAAATTAGTCCCAACTTGTATATATAGTTGAGATTATTTTTTCTAATGTGCATTAATTTACATTTCATAGAATCATAGAACCATAGAGCTGGAAGAGACCTTAGAAGGCCATCAAATCCAGCCCCCTGCCCAAGGCAGGACCAATCCCAGTGAAATCAACCCAGCCAGGGCTTTGTCAAGCTGAGACTTAAACACCTCTAGGGATGGAGACTCCACAACTTCCCCAGGTAACCCATTCCAGTGCTTCACCACCCTCCTAGTGAAATAGTTTTTCCTAATATCCAACCTGGACCTCTCCCACCACAACTTGAGACCATTGTTCCTTGTTCTGCCATCCATCACTACTGTGAACAGCCCCCTCTAGCTTCTTTGGAACCTCCCTTCAGGAAGTTGAAGGCTGCTATCAAATCCCCCCTGACTCTTCTCTTCTGCAGACTAAATAGACCCAACTCCTTCAGCCTCTCCTCGTAAGTCATATGCTCCAGCCCACTAATGATTTTGATTACATTTGATTACATTCATCAACATTAAATTTCATTTGCCATTTTGTTGCCCCATCACTTAGTTTGTGAGATCTTTTTGAAGCTCTTCACAGTTTGCTTTGGTCTTAACTATATTGAGAAGTTTGGTATCCTCTGCAAATTTTGTCACCTCACTGTTTACCCCTTTCTCTAGATCATTTATAAATAAGTTGAATATGATTGGTCTCAGGACAGACCCTTTTGGGACCCCACTAGTTACCTCTCTCCACTTGGAAAACTTACCTTTTATTCCTATCCTTTGTTTCCTGTCTTTTAACCAGTTATCCATAAAAGGACATGCCCTCTTATCCCATGACAACTTACTTTACTTAAGAGCCTTTGGCGAGGAACCTCATCAGAGGCTTTCTGGAAATCTAAGTATACTATATCCACTGGTTCCTCTTTGTCCACGTGTTTGTTGACCCCCTCAAAGAACTCTAGTAGATTAGTAAGGCATGATTTCCCTTTACAGAAACCATGTTGACTTTCCCCCAACAAATTATGTTCATCCGTGTGTCTCACAATTTTATTCTTTACTATAATTAGGACTAGATTTGACAGTTTAAATGTCATCATATGTGTTTTTTCCCCTTTATACAAAATGATGCATACTTTAGTAACTTTAGAGTTTTCGGTAAAATGAATTATTTGCCTACGCAACTTTCTGATGTGTACTTTTAGTTTCCTGGAGGGTGTGTACGCCTCTATTGAGGTTCTCCTGTGGTTCCATCACCACAGTGTCTGAACTAGGTATTTAAAAGAGTAATTGAATGGTTGACTGCCCCATAAGCCTAGGCTTATCTAATAGTTGAGTCAGCTACTCTCATTCTCTATCCCCCCCGTTGACTCTATATCAAAAGCAGGCGAAACGTGGGAGGGGGGCAGGGGAGGCC
The DNA here is from genome assembly GCF_049634645.1 of Pelodiscus sinensis. Lineage (NCBI taxonomy): Eukaryota > Metazoa > Chordata > Testudines > Trionychidae > Pelodiscus > Pelodiscus sinensis. The sequence continues at coordinate 148,740 of NW_027465938.1, read as the reverse complement.
GAGGCCACCTGGCTTTTACTACATTTAAAGGGCAGAGTTGCAGCACTTCGGATCCAGCATGAGCCAAGACTGAAGCAGTCCCAGCTCGCACACGGTCCAGGACCTATTCCCACTGCGGGTCTGCAGTTGAAATGTAGGAGCTGGGCTACCTGCACACCCGCTCCTACTACATTTACACTGCAAAGCCGCAGTGGCCCCTTATCGACTAATTGTGTACTGGATACAAATTGTATTCAATACACAATTAGTCATTTATTCTTTACTTAACACCTTTCAGGTATTAATGGCTTTTTTCTTCAACAACTTGTGAAGTAGGCTAGCTCTATTACTGATGCTTCTTGCTGTCTTTATTTTAAGAAGTTAGATGAGCATGTCAACACAGCAATGAAACACCCATGGCTGGCCTGTGCCAGCTGAATTGGACTTGTAGGGCTCTGGATAATGGGCTGTTTAATTGTGGTGTACAGCTGAGGGACTCTTCTGCCTTGTTTACCGGTTATGGTTAACTAGTAGTCTGGTTCATCGGGCCCAGCCGGACCAGCCCAGCCCACAGAATTGTGGGTAAGGGGTTCTCCAGCCTGGACAGAGCAGGCCTGCCCATGGCAGGCACGCCCTGGCTGGAGCAGCCCCTGCCTTGTAGTGGGGAAGCCGAGCCTGCTATAACATTTAACCAGTTAACTGATTAAATTGGATGTTACATAAGAACATGAAACATAAGAATTGTGTTCTGTTACTTCACACTATTATGTGGCAGCATCTAGTTTTCTAGTAGCCAATGGTCAGTTCTAGTGCTGAATATTTTATTTTAAAAGAAATTTTAAGACCAAAATCAGTGCTGGGGCAAGTGGTGCCAATGCCATTGATTTCAATGGATAAAGCCCAACTTTTCGAATTTGACCCTTAATGTCCAGAATGGAGTGCATGTATGATTGTATAAACAGCTGTTGATCACATCAGTTTCTTTGTGTGTGTTTTAAGAATAATTAACTGTAATGTGCAGTTTTGAAGTTCATACGAGTGTGAGCTTGCATGGGATCAAAAGAATCTAATCAGGTGTTGTATGTCTAAGTGCTAGGGCTTAAAGGAATTGCTTATAGAATGTGTTTCATTTCCTTTAAAGCAAAGTTGTAATACTTTTTAAAAACGAGCTAAATATACACAGTTTTAACTTTGCTGTCTGTGCCTCCCCTATTTTCCCTCCCCCTTCTTGCAAAACCGTTTGCTCACCACCCAAGAGCAGAAAACTTTGCCCGGAAGAAGGGTGAGCAAAGCTTCTGTTTCCCATGACCTTCACTCTAATGTTGTTCCAAGGGCTCACTACTTAGAAATGTCTTGATAACTGCTTTCATTCCTTTCATACCCCTCCCCCTACTTGCAGTGAAATCTCTGTGATCCTCATTTTAACAGCTTCTTACCACTGTTGGAGACGTTACCTATCTTTAAAATCATTACAAATGAGCATATTTGGAGATCTCTTGAGTGGATAAACATAAATATGCCTCTGTGTATTCCCTGATACTCACAAGAACTCTTGCACTCATTTGTGGATGCTCTGTCCAGTTGCAGTTCATTGCCGCTTCACATTGATTCTGACTGATCAACTCTAAGCATGCTTTTTAAAAACCGTGTCCTTGAAAAAAGAACAGCTCTAACCTGTACTTACTACTGGCAGGAAACAGCAAAATAAAAGTTGCCCATACAATCAGAATTATGGCCCCGTGTGAGTCTGCATTACAGCACAGTCTTTAATTATATGATCATATTTTATTTTTGTTTTCTTTTCACCCTTTGTGCTTGAGCATGGTGATTTTTTCCCCTGAAACATTGCCAAAAATCCCTATACAGGCTAAGAAAACACAGAGAAAACTCAGTCTGAAATATAAAAATACTCATGAAGTGTAACTTTACTTTCAATCGGCAGCACAGCTGTCTTTGCTGCAAGAGAAATAGGTGAACAAATTTTTATGATTATACTTAATCTGTACTAACACTTTAACATGCATGCTTTAAATATATAAATGATGTTCAAAGATGGGCATATAGCCATCCTACGTTACAGTGAAAAATCCAGGCATTTCCATGTTTTTCTGGAAACTCCCAGTTTCCCAGACAAGAAATAAGATGCACACACTCTCTCTTCTTTTCCCTTTACCCATTGTGGTGCTTCAACTGTTCTACAATAGCACTCTCAGTGAGGTAGCTGCAGGCCTGAGAAGCCATGTTTCAAAGAAAGGATAGGAATCTTGGGGGTTAGTAGAGAAAGCAGAGAGCTGGAGGGACAGTATTCAGTGAAGGAGACATCCCTGGAATGGGGAAAAAGATTCTAGGGGTGGGAGAAAGCAGGTAAAAGAGGGGTGCGGCAGAGGAAGGAAGGTGTTACAGACTGTCTGTGGACAAAGCAGAGTGGCCAGGGACTCTCCGAACAAATAGATGGTAATGAAATTACAGAAAAATATACAGACTTAGCAAAAAAGAAAAAAAGAAAAATTTTGTGACAAAACTGAACTCATGGAAAAAAGAAACGGGGAAAAAGGAGAAATTTAGCAATTTAAAGAATTAAAAAAAAGCTTGGGTAGCTTTTCCAGTACATAATGTATGTATTAATCTCCCTTTCCCATATGTGAAGAGTTCTAATTTTAACTACCTAATGTTTTATTTATACATTTAGAGGTTTGGCTGGTTTTTTTTGCAGAAAGAGCTGCTGGGTGTCACACACATTATTGTCAGAGGAGTAGCCATCTTTGTAACTTTAAAAATAACTAACAGTCCTGTGGCATCTTAGAGTAGGGATGTCTGTATAGATGTTTAAATGATAACTGATAAGACCAGGCTTATTGATTAAATCCGAACAGCTACTACCCAAAAGCTTCAGAGGGGTAGCTGAGTTAGTCTGTAACAGGAAAAACTTACAAAAGACAAATAGACTAGTAGCACCTTAAAGACTAACAAAACATGTAGATGGTATCATGAGTTTTCGTGGGTGCAACCCACTTCTTCAGGTGGGTTGCACCCACGAAAGCTCAGGATACCGTTTATATGTTTTGTTAGTCTTTAAGGTGCTACTAGTCTGTTTGTTGTTTTTTAACTACTACCCAGTTGTAGTTGCTGTATCACAGGAGGCAGGAGCCAGTGCCAGTGGGGAGCTGGCTTTTGAGGCAGCAGTGCGTGGGGGGAGGGAGCAGGCAGGAGAGGTGGGAGGCAGAGCTGTGGTTGGAGAGCAAACTCCCCATGAGCTCTGGATCTTGCGGCGCCTCCTTCCCCCTCGCCCCGTATTGCTGCCTCTGTATCAGAGGCAGCAGCACAGGGCACAGGAGAGGCTGCTTTGTGGGATGCTGGCGCAACCTCTGTCTGGAGTGTCAGGGGGCTCCCTGAGAGTGGGGCTAGTAGCTGGGAGTGCATTGGCTGCTGGCCCCACCCCGGGAGTATTTTAGTAACCATGTAACTGTTAAAAATTGTTATGGCTACATGATTAATAAAAACCATTATATCTAACATTCCTATATTAGAGACTAACAAATATATTAGCTCATGAGCTTTCATGGGTAAAACCCACTTCATTAGAGTAGTGTCATGTGCATTAAACAGTTTTCCATGCGATTATTCATTTCTTTATGAAGATACTGATCAGTGTTCTTTGGCATACACTATAGTGGTACAGAATACATAATAATGTTGCACGTTTATTTAAAGTTTTAGAGAAGGCGTACAGTATATCAAATTAATAAATAATATGATACAACATAGACAATGGTTACCCCAAGGCATACATACATAGGGAAGAGTTACTATTTTGCATTAATAACCAGAGGTGTTTCAGGCATAGGCTTCATGGCATGGGGCCAGTTGGTAATTCTCTCTCTAGTCTAGTGCCACCCAGAAGTAGAATATTGCATTCCGTCCTGTAAACTAACTTACTAGAAATACATTGGCAAATTGGAAAGTGCAAAGAAGGGCAACAAAAAATATTAGAGGGATTGGCTTGTGAGAAGAAATTGAAATATAAATCTAACTTGGTAAGCACTTGCCAAGGGGCTATAACTTCAACTATCTCAGGGGATAACACTGAAGAAGGAGAGGAATTATTTAGCATGGAGCCATAAGCAGAAGTAACTGGATTAAAAAGTAAGAGGGTAAAACTAATTTCCTGATATGAGCCTGTGGAATTCGGTAGTTGTGATCAGGGAAGTGCAGTTGTTTTGAGACTTCTCAAAATACCCTTAAATCATTGAATGATCCGTAGCAGGCTTAGAGTTGTCAGGAGTCTGGTCTTCGAACAGAATGCCCTGTTGAAAAGGGACTTCAGGCGGCTCTGGTCAGCACAGCCGACTGGACTGCTAAAAGTCCAGTTGGCTGCAGCAAGGCAGGCAGGCCCTGTGACCAGCTCTGTGCAGCACCTGAGTAGTGGATGACATGTTGCTCTGGCTCCTAGGCAGAGGTGTGGCCAGGGGGACTCCATGTACTTCCTTCACTTGCAGATACTACTCCAAGCACTGGCTTGGCAGGTCCCATTGGCCAGGAACTACTGCCAATGGGAGCTGCAAGGGGCGGTGCCTGCAGGATGTGGAAATGCATGGAGTCCCCTAGCTGCCTCTCCACCTAGGAACCAGAAGGATATGCACTGCTTCATGGGAGCTGGCTGAAATCAATGCTGCCTGGAGCCTGCACCCCGATCTCCCCTCCCTCCTCAACCTCCTGCCCCAGCTCAGAACCCCCTCTTGCACTCCAATCCTTAGTACCCTCATGTATTCTACACCCTCTTCCCCCGTCCCAGCCCAGAGCCCCACCTGCACTCCAGATCCCTCATTCCTGGTTCCACCTCAGAGGCCACACACCCAGCTGGAGCATTAACTCCTCCTACATCCCAACCCTGAGCGACAGCTCAGAGCCCTCACCCACACTTGAAACCCCTCATTCCCAGCCTGGACAGCCTCATCCTTGGCTGCAGCCAAAGCCTTCACATTCTCCTGCACTGTAAAAGCCCTTGACCCAGCCTGGTGAAAATGAGTGAGGATGGGAGAGTGCGAGGGATGGAAAGAGGGGTACCTTGGAGAAGGGATGGATCAGAGGAGGGATGAGGCAAAACAAGACCTTGGCAAGGGGCGGGGCAGGGTCATTCAGGTTTTCTGCAGTTAGAATATTGGTAACACTAAATTGGCTTATGTGGTGTAGAATTATTAATTTTATTTAAAAATAATAAAACTCTTGATTTTACTTGAGTAGTTATAGTACACAAGAGTCAAGGGTTACCTTTAAAGTGTAGCACAAGAGTGTATCCTGGAAGTCTCAATCACAAGGAAAATAGCCACATGTTTAAGGTTGGCCTGTGAGTGCATTCTCCCTTTTTGTCTTTGATCTTGCACTTGCTCATTTCTACGTTTTTTTTCTCCTCTTCATATTATGATGTTGTTTATGAGTTGTAACTGATAGGAGTAGACAGTGATTTAATCATTCCCAGAATAGCCTAATTGCTTTCTAATTAAATGTGGAATCCCCTATTGTTTTCAGACACCTGAAATCAGGTGAAGAAAGGACTCTTTCTTTGCTGCAATGAGGTAATGAGCATGTGGGAGTGTCTGTGACCAGAGAGAGCTACCACTTAATACCAGATGGAACCCTTCACAATTAGTTGCCAAACAAAAAACTTCAGATAAGCAGTGTTAGTAGGAGTGTGTTAATACCCTAAAGATCAGAGCTACAGTTTATATTGAGGGCTTAATTTTGGCAAACATTTGGACTTTTAAGGGTCTTTTAGAGTTTTTATTATCATGCTGGTCAGAGTCACAGTGGGTTAAACTTTGAATGTGACTACTTTCTGCTTTCTGAACTAACTTTCCTAGACATGCAAAAATATCTTATTGGCAGAATTAGAAGAATAGAATGGAAAAAACATAAAGTGGATAAGAGGCAGAAACATTGGAAGAGAGATAGAGTATTGTAGTTCTTTAATCTCTTCCTGTATTATACCGTTAGTTCCTAACAGCCAAACTCTGGGGAGCTGTGGCATCATGTGTTTAAAATGGTGGTATATTTCGATAAAATTTGCAGCCAGTAAAAATCTCCTATTAGATATCTCAAGACTATGCCTAAGTACAAGAATACTTATTCATTATTTAGCCACTTAGAATATCCAATATTTAAAATTAAAATGACTAATATAAGGAGAGTGAAGGGGAATGTGAAAATAATAGAAATAAGGAATTGCAAGTTTGATGTCTTCATGAGATTTTATTTTTACGACTGATTACAGTTACATTGTTAATGTTTGAGCAGGAGGATTTGTACATGCTTATTAAAATGACTTAAAATAGTGAAAAGATCTCTTAAATATGTTGATGAATAATTTCATGCAACTTTGAAGCTGCATTTGGCCCCAAACTAATATAATTTATAAAGTGTAATTTTGTTGTATCTGCTCTTTCATGTAAGGATATAAAGGGTGATGCTTACTAGGGAATTGGTTAACCAATGGCCCAACATAGGCAGGAAGAAGGCACTCCAGTCCCATCTCCCTCCCCTCCCCCCATGCCCCACAGTGCTGCAGCACCTTGGCTGTCCTAAGCAGCCTTGCCACCCGCAGCATTGTGGGACCCTAGCTGGCTGGAGCAGACCCGCCACCCGAGGAGGGCCGAGCTGGAGGAGTTCCCCATCCACTGCAGGCTATTTGGCCCCAGATAACTGGTTAACCAACTAAAATTATATTGTTTAACTGGTTAACATTTTAAAGAGGTATTTACATCCCTACTATGATGTCCTCTCCTTCTCAATAATGAAACAGAGGTTAGTGTTTCGAAATGTTGAGCTGCAACGTAGAAAACCACTTTAATTCTTTTCATGTTGTACCACTTTTCATTCTTGTTCCACTGGTTGCAAGCTGGCAAAGACCAGCAGTATGATGACATTAGCAAATGAGTGGGATAAAGAGTTTATTGAAGATGACAACAAAAGGCTGAGTCAGATAATGATCCTTGTGCCCTTAAGTCTTGGCAGTGTATACACCTAACCCTGTATCACAGTGCAGTTCTTCCTGTAGTGGTGTGTCTTTGTTTTGAAGGGATAGGCAAGCAATCAGAATTAGTTCCATCTGTTCATGCACACAGTCTCTCTTCTAAGCCAGCTTGCCAGATCCCTGTTTTTATAGTGAATTAATTACTGTTTCAGAACTTTGAAGAAGTTAAAATAAGAAGGAAATATGTATTTAATTTGGTATGACCATTAACATTAATTTGATCCTGGAAAGTAAATCAGTTGAAAGAAAAAAGTCGAATTATAAAAGTCTAAAATCAATAAAACATACAAATGTGCTATTAAAAATAGCTACAATGTAGAAGACCATGCTTCATCAGCTGGCATAGCTTAATTCATAATCTACTTGGCTAACTATATTTTGCAAGTTTTTATTTGTGTTGAAAGTGCACATTAGCATGCTATCCACTCTGCGAAACACTCAGTCCCTAAGTAGCCTCAGGACTAGTTTTTTGAAACTCATGAAAGATGATTAACTACTCTGCAGATCTGTAAATCACCAGCTAGATACCTGTTCCACTGGTAAAACACAGGGCTGTTTTTAAATACCATTAAAGGGAAGGATTCTCACCCTGTGATATATGATGGCAATATTCTGACGCTCAGTGTTATCCTTTTTTATACTACTATGAGGGATTGTAATGTAAATCCTTTGAAGATTTTCTTGGGTGGGCTGACTTGCTGTCATTCTGATCAGTCTTTTGTGATGTTGAAGATATCAGAAGGTGCCCTGAACCTCAAAGGTACATGTGTGCATAAATATGACAGGAGAGGGAAATAAGATGCAGAATAGAAAAAGGAGAATTGCTCGTGAAATGGTAGGAAGAAAACATTGTCTTTTGCTGGTTTCCAGAACTGATTGATGTCAGTCACTGTGAATCTGGATTTTTTTTTTTAATGGGAAGCTCCAGAAGGTAGGGACAGAAATTTCAGATATTATTTTGATAGATACTTTCTTCTATTATTACTGTTTAATCTTTCATACTTCCTAAGCATAATCATATTGCCAGCTGCTGTGTGTATAATCTACAAGGTAGAAAAGTTTTATTTCTGTGACATGTTCTACTTAGAATCAAATTGACTGTAGAAAGCACATCAGCTGTTGAAATTCAGCACTTCTTAGAGTATCACTCTTGGTGCTGCCACATATTTCTGGCTATCAATATAATTTGCCTGTTTTGTTTTATTTTATTTTTGCTGTGAAATAAGAAAGTCAAGTTAATTCCCAGGTTATCTTTTAAAAAAGTATACGGGAGAACATACAGTATTTAATTTAAGACCTTTTACCTCGTGTGATTATTTTTTCAGACTAGGGATGTCAGAGACTAGTCGACTACCTAATAAACATATGCTTACTGGGTAGTTGAGTAAGTGACTCAACTAGACCCTTCTCCCCGCCCTTGCTGCCTCTATCAGAGAGAGGCAGCAAAGGGGGCAAGCAGGAGTCAGTGCTGTGGGAAGCCAGCTTAAAAGCCGGTTCCCTTCAGCACAGTCTGGGAGGCAGGGTGTGAGCTGGGTTAGCTGATTCCCAGCTAGTTCACAGTTCCCCCAGCTGCACCTCTGCTTTTAAAATATATTGAGAGCCTGGTGGCTCTTACCACATTTAAAAGGCAGAGCCACCGCAGGGTTAACTCCGGGCCTGGGATCTAACTCTGCTGTGGCTCTGCAGTTTCCCCCCTTATCAACTAATCAAGTAGCCGATGGAAGTTCCATCAATTAATGGATTAGCTGATTACACGCAAATTAAAACTCCTATCTCATATAAACTGTTTTTTTAAGATTTGGGTTTACGATACTGAAACTCATCACTTTATATGTATATCTTTTAAAATGCGTCTCTGCTCCTTGCTTTTTTGCATAATTCAAATGCTAGAGTGGCATCCCTTTAACTGCTGTTTTATAGTCACAACAACATTCCCATTATACATTCTTTTCTAGCGGTTGTGTATAGTCTAAACATTAGATCCTCAGTGGACTGAGCCCTGTTCATAGTAGGCCAGCAAGACACTGATTTTTTTTTTAATAGAATTTTTAAAAATCAGTGGTACCATCTTAAGTTGTCACAGAGCAAAACAATAAAGTCTTCAGAAGCAGACACATGCTCCCTGAATTTTAGGGTTTGCGCAACACTTTATCTTTTTTTTCAGCCAGTACCAGCTATTCTAATTGTGCACTTGGGGCTGCTTCATGCTCCAGTCTCGCAACTAGGGAAACTACAGTTTGGAGCTGCCTAAGGTTAATTGTACATGAGAAGTACATACAACATAAGAGGGGCATTGGCAGCTCATGAGAGCACTGAACCACAATGCATAGGCTCATTATGGAAAAGAGGTGCATGGAGTACCAGTGGCAAAAGCGTGAAGTAGCAGATTTAACTGTCCTCACTCCTCTTGGTCTTTGGATTTTGCCCAATTTCAACTAACTGCAGCTAATGATTGTAGCAACAATAGGGGATTGGTGCCCTCTGCCCTTTTAATGAAGAGCTTAAGTCGTTACTTATGTTCAGCTTCTACTTTCTTTAAGGCAAGAGGTGTGTTTCCCCCAGAATGTCACCAATTTGTTTTGTCTTAATTAAAACTGGGAAAGGGAGAGAAAGAGGAAGGGACGAGCGGGCAGTAAATAGAGTGTTGTAAAATAGAAGACATATGTAACGACGTGGAGGTGTTTCAAAGGGGTAGCACTGCACAGAGCCTGGAGTCAGCAGGGGAAGCCAGCTAATCCCAGTGCTGCCCCTTTGAAATGCCCTAGTGGCATTTCAAAGGGCCAGCACCATGGAGTCGCCTGTGATTAACACACATTAAAAAAAATTAACACGTTAATTGTACTTTGTGTTAATCGCAGGTGTTAACGCGCGTTAATTGACAGCCCTACTAAGGTCACTAACTTTTTGCTTCATATCTACAACTAAGCTTATGAATGCCTTCCTCTTTCCTTTTCTACCACCCCCTCAGTAATCCCTTGTCGTGTCTGCATGTCCCAGACTGTTTCAGCCAGAGCTTCCTTTTTTAGTAGTCCAGTTCACCTTTTCCTGCCTCTGTATTACTCATTGTGGTTTAACCCAGGCCTCTTGTTAAGATTTCAGGTTCAGTTTCTCTCTTTTTTTCTGGGACCTTTGCACTACACAATGTTTATCTGTTGACTGACTTTCATCTGACAAATGATCTGTTACTGGCAGCTGATGGAGTTTCTCCTTTAGATCAAGTGGGCAGGACGTAGGGCCTTTTGCATTTCATAATGTTTGTTCTGGGGATCGATTCTTGTGGATTGTTGCTGTGTGCGTGTGGCTACGTTGTACATGAAACTATTGTGGAGTGTTAGAATCAGTGTGACTCCCATTTAGATTGCCTTGGATTTTCTTTGTTCTTCTAGAACAGCGGTTCCCAACCTTTTCCAGATGGGGGCCCATTTTGACAATTCAGGAAGACTTGGTGACCCAAGGCAATTCAAAAACGGGAGGGGGGGGGGGGAAGAGGCAGTGTCATAACTAGCTAATTTTGCGCCTAAGGGAAAAATATAAAATTGTGCCCCCTCCTGTTTATATAGTCATAGTAGGTATTTCATAGAAAAACTGAAAATACACTAATAATAAAATAACACTACATTTATTTGAGTTGTGGTGGGGGAAAGACACTCATCCCCAAACCGCTCTCCCCCCCCCCCTGCTTAAACTCCACACTCAGAGGCTGGAGGAGTCACACAGGTGTTACAAAAATATTAGAAACATAATACACATTATTAAAAAAAACCAGTAAAACAGTATTTTACCAAACAGTTTCACCTGAACTTGAATTAATGGGATGGTTGAGCTTACATTTGCTTTGCTAACTGTTGTATCCTCAGAATTGTTGTGGCACCCCCCAGCACAGTCCCAGCCTCTCCCCCCAGGCTCCTGAACACAGTCCTAGCTCCTTCCCCGGCCCCCCATGGCTGCAAGCTGGACAGGACTCTGCCCTGGCTGGCCAGGGACAGCTGCAGGAACCCTGGCTGGGGTGGCTGGAAACCTCTCAACTGGACACCTGCCCCCCCCCCCCCCCCACTCCCACTTACCTGAGCTGGGTACTGCTTCTTTTCTGAGTTCCCTAGCATTCTAACTTCTTCCCCCTGCCCATGTCCAGGGATATTTCCTTATTCCAGTAGTCACCAATCAGTAGATCGGGATCTACTGGTAGATCTTGGAGCCTCTGACAGGTGATACTGACTGGTTTGGCTAAGAGGCTATCAGGTGCTGGTACTTCAGCTGCCCTTCCCTCCCACTGCTGCGCACCTCCTGCCCTTTGTCTGGGAACTTCCCCTTCTCCCCTTGGAGCCTTCTGCTTGTGGTACAGAGCAATAAAAGGAGAGGAGGGGCGCTGAAGTCAGGGTGCCCCTTCTTCCACCCTGTATTCTATCTCCACAGAATAGGGAGAGGGGGACAACAGGGCCTGGGATGGAAGGAGTTTGCTGGCTGCTTTTGAGAGTGGAGCAGTGCCAGAGCAGGGGTGAGCCTGCCTTAGCCCCACTGCACTGCCACCCAGGAGCCACCTGAGGTAAACTGTGTCCAGCTGGAGCCAGCTCCAAACCCCTGCCCCAGTCATGTACCCCCCTCTACACCCCAAGCCCCTGACTTAGCCCTGAGCCCCCTAACCCAAACTCCCTTACAGAGCCTGCACCCTGAACCCCCTCCTGCATCCCAACTCCCTGCCCCAGGCTCAGCTTAGAGCCCCCTCATACTCCAAATCCCTTAGCCCAAGACCAGATCCTGTGCCCCAACCCCCTCTGCCCCTGCCTGGTGAAAGGGAGGGAGAATGGGAGGACGGAGTGAGCAGGGGCAGAGCCTCAGAGAAGGGGCACAAAGGAGGCAGGGCAAGGGTATTTGGGTTTGAGGTAGATCCTGGATTGCACTTAAATTCAAAAGGTGAGCTCGTGCTTAAAAAGGTTGGAGACTCCTGCCTTACTCTGCTGAAATGGGATTCAATTCAATTGATTGGTTTAACTGCCTGAAGGTTGTTAAACCAATTAAATTGAGTACTACTCCAGGGGAATGGCTCCTTAAGACTAAGCCAGCTGTGGAGACTTGGCCTGGACCTTTTCAAATGTGTGATTGGCTCCTTAAGAGCACCACCTGGGGAGACGCTTGGCGACCCTTTTGAAAAGTAATGGTGACCCATATTTGGGTCATGACCCATAGGTTGTTCTAGAAGTCAGACATGTAGAAAACACTCTGTGCCTGCTAACTTCTGGAAGCTTTTCAGGCTTCCTGGATATTCTGTCTCTAGAGCAGCAGTTCCGAAGATACTTCAGTGAGAGAAGTATCAAACTGTACCCTGTGCTATGGCCTCCTCAAACCTAATCACTCAACCCCCCACCCCCCATATCATTTACTTACCTAGAGCACATCACTAATCGTGCATTTCTTTGTATTCTTTTTTTGATTCTGTATTTTGTATACTTTATTATAAATCATAGCGAGGTATTATAGGCAACTTAATACAAAGTGGGACAGAAAGGAGAAAATATAGCACTTCGGTATCAGCTCTTCATTCCATGATTATAAATGGTTGGCATAGTCCTGGCAGCTGAGGCTGGGCAGGATTGCCTCAGCACCTTTACCTCTGGCAGGAAAGCAGCCAGGCAATATTGGACAATATTGGTGAGCAGACAAAAAGTCAATATCCTTAATGACATGTAGCTCTTCTAGGCTAACCACTGGTGTAGCCAACAGAAGAATTCTTCTGTTGAGCTAGCCACTGTCTCTTGGGGAGGTGGTTTAACTACAATGATGGGAGACTCCATCCCCTTGCTATAGTGAGTTTCTTCTCTGAAGCACCGCAGCAGTTTAATTGTAGACACATCTTTAGCAATCCATTGAAAGGACAAATCATCATCTATTTCAAGTCAGAGGATTATAATTTACTCTCCTATTTTTAGCCTCAGAAAATCAGAATCAAGCAATGCAAGGTCCTGTCTAAAGCATCTAAGTAAGTTGCTAAAGGAGGTTTGTCTTTAAAACATTACTAGTTTACCATCTTCAGATACCTTTGATTTTTTTCCATTTGGATGGTAGCCTTTTTCTTTCCTCAGTGTCAGTTGTTACCATTTATCTCTCCAGTATCCTGATAGCAATAGTGATAGAAATGTAGCTGTGTTAGTCTGGTGTAGCTGAAACAAAAAACAGAACTATGTAGCACTTTAAAGACTAAGAAGATGGTTTATTAGGTGATGAGCTTTCGTGGGTCAGATCTGAGGAAGTGGGTCTGGCCCACGAAAGCTCATCACCTAATAAACCATCTTGTTAGTCTTTAAAGTGCTACATAGTCCTGTTTTTTGTTTCTGATAGCAATAGTATTTACTTTAAGGAAGAAGGAAATTCACTTTTCTTCCTGGACAGTTTCTCTGATCAGGATTCTATGCAAACGCAAAGTGAGATGGTTCCCAGATATCTTGGATTTAGGACAAATGCAGACACATGATGCCAGGGAAGTTGCTCATAAGCATGGACTGATAATGAATGTCATCAGATACAAGATTTCATCTTAGTAGAATGTTAAAAGAAGACCTCCACAAAGGAAAACAAGTGGTGTCGCATAAAACAAAGATCCAATTCTTTAAGAGTCTTTTGGGGGAGTTATGATCTCATACAGAGGCATGTTTCACTGATCTGGAGTTTACATGGCACCTATCCAGTAAATCTAGATATTCCCTCTTCATCACAACTCTTGGCAGGCCTAGCTCCAATTGTATAGTATCTGCTCCCACAACTCCTGAATGCAGAGAATGTGTGTGGGTTGGCTGTTTTTATTTTGTTTTGGTTCCCCAAAGGGATCTTTCTGATCTAGTTCAGAAAGGGGGTCCTGTTCCTTTAAATGTTTGACCACTCTCCACTTCCCAGGGGAAGGCCTCAATTGCACATTAATTTCAGGTTTTGCTGCCAAAACAATAAAACAAGCACTGCAAACGGCATTGTCTCCATCTTATTCTCTGCAAGGTCCAGATACAATAGGAACTAAAAGGAGAGCACAGCATCCCTCCAGTTGAAACAGTGATTCACTCAGGTCTTGAAACACTGCTTCTTCCATGGATAATGGATCTTTTCAGGTTGTAGTTCTCAGTGTGTCTGATAGGGTTTTTATAATTACTAGAAAGATCATGATCAGCCTTAGCCCAGAGAAAATTCTCCTGTCCTAGATGCATCAGTGTGTTCTATTTTTATGGGCACTGCCCGGACAAGGGATTTATGGCTCTCCAGCATTTTGGAGCTGATGGTGATGAACCTCCTAGCCTCGGTTGACAAACTTAGGTTAGCCATGCTTGTGCTAGTGCTTTCCCATGGGTTCTGAAGCCCTCTTCACTATCTAGTCTTCAGAGCCTAGTGCTAGAATTAGCCCCAACTTCAAAGCAACCTTTAAATAAATATTTTTAGAACATTATCACAAGCCCTGCTAATTGAGTCTGTTGATTCAGGCCAGTAAGCTTGCACTCACAGGCTCCAAATGCTAAGTGAACATACCATAGGGGGAGATGAACACCAGGACTTAAATGGTGGGTTTGGTATATTAGCAAATTGTATCCTCCACTCCCAAATATCTCACCTTTCGTAACTCAACTTGGTGGATGGTGATTTGCTTCTTTGCATCTGGAACTAGTATATAGCAGTGTTTCTCAACTTTTTTTTTTATAAAGTACCCCTTTAAAAATAAATTATAAATATCCCCAGTACTTAGTTTTCAGACACACCATTTATTTTCTACCATTGCAACACATTTGTTTAAACAACTTAGTCATAGCTGGGCGGGCGATTACATTTTGGGGTTGTAAAAAGTACAAAAATAATAAAGCGCTGTAAAACTTAAAACAAAAATTCAGTTTTCTCCAAATTGACATACCCCCTCAGACTTCTCTCAAGTATCCCTGAGGGTACTTGTACCACTGGTTGAGAAACACTGGTATAATGGTGTGCCCTCTAACCTCAGTATTTGTCGGCATCTGGAATGTGAGGTGGCAAATGACATATTTCCCCAAAGTGAGGTTGCTGTCTGTCTTACTCTCTCTTCCACTGCTTCCCTAAGGACAGTACAAATGATAGGAGTGAAAGAGGCAATGCTACTGTTGCCCTTCTGATTGCAGAGGCTTTGGCTGTCATGCCTGATTAATGTAGACCTGGGTATTTGAATGTCTTTTTCGCACAGAAGAGGCCTGCTGTTGCAGACTCACACTGCGCCAGGGACCAGAAAAGTTGTATGAAGTTGTAATTACTACAGTGGACCCCAAAGAGAAGTCAGCAAATCACATTTATTTTGTTGGCTGGTTCAAAGTCAGTACTTGTTACACTAGTGATACCGAACCTGGAGTTCCTCCAGGAGAGCTTTATTCTGGATGTATAGGGGTGTCCAGGCAGAAAGATCAACTCTCTACAGTACAATCTTCTCAGCATCTTCACGACAAAGAAGTTTTGTACAAAACCAGCATTAATATTTTCTCTAAGGACTGCCCTTATTCTAGAACCACAAGGTTGTAGAACATGATTTTGGAATCTTTCTGATCTTAGTGGCTCTATATGGATTGAACTGCTGCAAGGGTCATCAGTGTATTTCTGATTCATTAGAGCAGGTCACCTTCAGGCTATAACCACCAATCAGATGAGGATTATTTTAAATTAAAAATTGGGAGCTTTCTCTAATGAAACCAGTATTGTACTTCTAATTCATTCAGACTTAGCCAGTGTCCTTTCCTCTTTTGTTCTTTTTGGGTAGAAGTCTTCTCCATGCCTTAGTGTCAAGGGAAAAATTGGGTCCGGGAGGAATACTTATATACAATGTACCTCATTTTGGATGTTCACATTTAAAGGATGATCATGCTTCATGCCCTGAAGGCTATGAACATCTTTTTCTTCTATTTCATGCTGACTATGATAACCTGAAAAATTCCTTTTGTTTGAGTATTAGGTTCAGAGATCCTGGATACAAGTAGATCCTCCAGAATAGAGATGGAGATTGACATCCATAGAGTAAGATTTGTTGTCATCAGGTGGAATATGCCGTGCCCTGCCCTAAAAGAAATTGTCCTTTTCCCTCAAAGTATATTTAATAAAATCTATAATTTCAAAAAGTAGATTTTAGTTTCTCTGGCAGTAGAAGTTATCTTAGCTGGAAGGAACTTTCAAGAACTTTAATTCCTTCCTGCCAGTTTCTGTCCCCAAGCTGCAAAATCAAGTTGAAGCACCATCCTAGTGGATCTGTGGACCTTATTGTTAAAAAAGGACATTTTCAGTCAAGTATGGATACATTTTCCTGTTCTCAGTTGTCTTTGATTTATTAATCAGATTGTTCTGTATTGCACAATTTAGCAATGGCAAAAGCCAGCTCCTCACGAGCACTGGCTCCCGCTTGCTCACCCCTCTCCCATGATGCTGCCTCTGATACACTAACACATCCCTAATTTAAAGTGAACAATGCTGCATGTCTTGTACCTGAAAATCCAGTCTTTCTGTTTTGAGGGAAAGTAGTAATTCTAGTGGGAGTTATTTCTGTCCTCTACGACAGCAGTTCTCAACCAGGGTGCACGCAGAGGACTTCCAGGCTACGTCTAGACTGCAAGCCTCTTTCGAAAAAGAGTGTATAGACTACAACCAGTACATTTGAAAAAGCAAGCCACTTTTTCGAAAGAGAGCACCCAGGCAATCTGGATGCTCTCTTTCAAAAAAGCACAATTTGCATTACATAGAGCCTTTTTTCGAAAGAGCACTTTCAAAAGCGCTCTAATTTACCCCTAAATGTCTTCTAAAAACTCAGTAAGCAGTGGAAGAGTTGGTAATGCTGCTAGACAATATTGAGCCCCTTGGTCTGGTAAACTCTCTGGTTCGGCACTGGTCCTGAGGGTGCCGGACTAGAGAGGTTAAACCAGTACAAATTAGGGATGTAATAATGGAATAATCATGTAACTGCATCCAAAAGTAGCAGTTACATGATTATTCAATAGTCCTTAGTGGCAGGGCTGGCAGCCAGTGTGCTCCTGGCCCCACTCCCAGGGAGGCCCTGCCACTCCATGCTACTGCCTGTGTCAGAGGAAGGAGCGTGACGTGGCAGCAGCCTGGGCCTGCTGCAGACAGAGGCTGCTCCATGGCAGCCTCCACTGCCCCCACCCCCACACTGCGGCAGTGTAGGAGGCAGCAACATAGGTGGGGGAAGGCGTCTCTCTGGAACCAGTGCTCATGGGGAACCAGCTTTTAAGCTGGCTCTCCTTGAGCACCGGTTCCTGCCTTCCTTTCCCCCGCTGCCTCTGTGTGAGGCAGCAAGGTGGGTGGGGCAACAGAGGCTCTATGGAGAGCCAAGTTAAAAAGCGGCTTCCTGCCTGCCCCCCTCGCCCTCCACGCTGCTACATCTCACCCCCCCTTACCTTCCACACTTCTACAGAGGCAGTAGAAGGTGGTAGGGGGAAATGCGTGTAGCTGATAGGATTAATCAGTAAGCCTAGGCTTATTGATAAATCATGTAGTCGATTACACGTTGACATTCCTAGAACAAACTAAAATTTCACACAAAAAATGATTTATTTATACTGCTTTATATACTATATCATGAAATGTACATTTATATTCCAAATGATTTATTTTATAACTATATGGTAAAAGTGAGAAAGTAAGCAATTTTTCAGTGATAGTGTGCTGTGACACTTACGTATTTTTATGTTTGAGTTTGTAGGTTTTTACATCTAGGGGGTATACAAGACATATGAGACTCCTGAAAGGGGTAGAATAGTCTTGAAACATTGGGAACTACAACTAGGAGTCAGAGTGGAATTTCTTAGGAGGACTAAGGGGTGAGGGAAGTTCCATACCCTGTCTTCCTTCTTTGCACATCCACACCGCAGCTGGTCACAGTCTAGTCCTAAAAATATGCCCTGTGTTACTCAGATCCAAGTCAAACACTGCATTGTGTTCTCTCGGTTCATGGGAATTTACACACACCATATATTAATGAAGCAAAATACAGGACTATGTAGCACTTTAAAGACTAACAAGATGGTTTATTAGATGATGAGCTTTCGTGGGCCAGACCCACTTCCTCAGATCAAGTATCTGAGGAAGTGGGTCTGGCCCACGAAAGCTCATCATCTAATAAACCATCTTGTTAGTCTTTAAAGTGCTACATAGTCCTGTATTTTGCTTCAGCTACACCAGACTAACACTGCTACATTTCTATTACTATTCCATATATTAATGGTAATGATTAATCCTTTGCAATTCTGTAGCACTGTACAATCTAGAATCTTAGTCCTTTACAAGTGTAACCCCCTTTTTTCTCCCTGGGTTACTTGGGAGCAGGCCACGCTCACCTGTGTGCCTGGGCACCTGATGTTTTTAACATAAAAGGAGATCCAGAGTACTCCAGTGATGATGTTATTTAGTTGGGGATTCCCTTTCCACCCCTTTGCTGCAGTCCCTTGCTCCTAAAGGAACAATGGCAGTGCCTCCACCTGGCTGACTCTCACACACTTAATGGTGTGCCTCGGGTGCTGCCAGGAATAAAATTATTCCAGTAATAATCTGGATCTAACTCCAAAACAACAATTATAAATAATATACATATGATATAATATAATATGACTATATTAGAATTAACACACCTTTACTTAACAATTTAAAGACATGGAGTTTAACAGATTAAAAGTGAATAAAATCAATTAACAAAGTACACAGAAATAAGGAAACTTATATATCTGGCATTTACATTGCCACTATTTATCCCACCCCTGTGTTGTACTCCACTGGATTCAGACTCCCAGACACTTGCTTGCATGGACGAGCTTGAAGATCTGCAGCTGAAGTGGACACAGCACTATGCAGATTGTATGTCAGTCCAGTCAGAAAAAATGGTGTGGCCCCTTTAAAAAACGTGTGGTGAGGCTTTTTGGTCCTAACAGGCTGGCGATGGCCACCTGCCATCTTGCCTTCCTGCACGGGGTTGGACAGCTCCTCTGTGGAACCCAGTAATTGCCAGACTGCCTCCATATTGAGCTGGACAACCCAGGATTTTTGCCTCCTGTCTGGGGAAAAAAATCAGAAAGTACAGGACGGTTTAGGTGCCCTGTATTTTCTGAATTTTTGTATTGGACAGGAAGCGAAAATACTGAACTGTCTGGTTCAATACCGGACACCTGGGAACCCTAAGTAGTAAAAGCCAGAGGCTCATGTAGGAAAATGGCGACTACACAGGTACAAGTTAAGCCTCACATCATGCCTCAGTACTAGTTAGCTGTTAATTAGGATGGCTTTAATTAGGGGTCTCACACTACTGGTCCACTCTACTGTGTGGAGGGATTGCGCAATCTGGCCAAGGGCTCCTGGCGTGCTGGGGGAGGGGCCTGTCTGTTTCTGGCCCCCAAAGCGCATAGGGCAGCGTTTCCCAAACTATGGGCTGCAGCCTGGTACCAAGCCGCGGGAAAAAAGTACCGGGCCTCAGCATGGCTGCCGCAGTGTTCCGGGCTCCCGGAGTGCCCATGCGGTGCCGAGTCCCCCAACCCCTGGGCTGGGCTGGTCGGAAGGTGCAACCGGATGTTCTGGGCTCTCAGCAGAGGCAGAGGGGAGCTTCTTTGCACCTTCCTCCCCTGTAACCCAGCTTAGTGGGGAGAGGGGGAACCAGGAGCCCTGAAATGACCTCCCCTGGTCCAAAAAATCCCTCATCTGGGACCAGTCAGGTCCAGAGGGTGCCAGACCAGGGACGTCCAACTCATACCCAAGTCCCCTCCTTGCACTCTCCCTCCTAGCCAGATACCCTACCTCCAGTCTGCTCCTGCTCCTGCCTCCCAGAGTGCCTATACGGTGCTGGGTCCCCCAAGTCCTGGCCCAGGCTGGGTGAAACAGTGAACATTTATTCATTTTTCATTCTTTTTTTATATGCGTTTATATTTTTGGTCTGCAAAAAAAGTACCGAAAAGAAAACGGGTTCCAACTAAAGTAAAAAGTTTGGGAAACCGTGGTCTAGCCAGCTTTCTATCCATCTTACAGTCCATTTCTCCTATCCATATTCCCTTAACTTGCTGTCAAGAATATTGTTGGTGACCGTATCTAAAGCTTTGCTAAAGCTGGCGCTGGGGGCTTTGGGAGGACCAGAAACAACTTATTTGCATATTCATCATTTGCATAATCATTTGCATGTAAATATGCAAATAGGCAAATGAACATGACCTGTCCTCCAAAAGCTCATAAATGGATTTACTGGTCCCCGTGTCAAAAAGTTTGGGAACCGCTGTCGTATGGGATGCAACCACTGATGCCACATGATGTCAGTGCCTCCTGCTAATTCCCAGAGCTGTGTGCTTGGGGATCTGGGTGCTATGGGGAAAAAGTGTGGGGAGATGGCTGTAAGAGGCAGTGTTTGACGGCCAATAACAGACAGGTCCTGCTGGGAGTCCTGGGCCCGATTGCGCAATCACTCCTGTTGAGACTGGCCTGCAGGCCTGAATTTGAGATGCCTGGTTTTAATCCCAATAGTAATTTGGTGGAAGAACCCAGCAATTCTGTCTTTGTCCTTTGCTCTTACATAAACTACCTGCATAGATCTTTCTAGCCGCTACAGAACAACTGACTCATAAGATTAAATAACTGTCAGAAGTTAATTTAACAGAAGCAGATTTTTTTTAAAAAAAAAAGCTAAAATAGATTTGTTTTACTGTATAAACTGCACAAGATACTGTCAGATGCACAAAGCAGAGATACTTGTAAGTTGTTAAAATAATACATTATTACTGATAGGTTACTTTCATACACCTAGGAACAAGACTATTCAGTAAGTTTGCAGTATATTCACAAGTAAATACTTAACTTTGTTCTTAATAGAAAACATCAATTATGCAGTGCATTATGGAGACAATACAGTTGCTTGGGTGAGCGACTGTTTTTAATAACTGTAATTCTACTTCTGATATGCTTTTTTTGAGCAACAAGTGCCAGAGAGCTATGAAAGAGAGAAAGAGTCAGTTACAGAAGAGAAAATAGAATTTGTAAAAAGATGAGACTTCATGTGTAGAAAAATTTCTTTTGTTCACTGAAGGAAAGTGCAAGCTGTGGTGTTTTACACTGCATATAAATAAGAATAGCTCTGAATCCAAAGCAAACATACATAGTGGCAATATAGCTACAGAGTGGAAAAAGTGCTTAATGAAAATGCTTTGCCAAACAGTTTTTAAATAATGGCCAAATAATCTGGATTTATTGGCTTGTGTTTTATTTCATAGCAATTGTATTTTTTGTTTTTGAAATAAACCGTAGGACTAGGGAAAACACATTTAATATATTTCAGTAGGATAGAACTGTTGTAAAGTCATTCACTTCCAAGTTTCTGGGTGTTTTGTTTTGTTGGGTTTTTTAAATATACCAAATGAAATCTTCCAGGAGAGGGAAAATATTTTATCCAAAAGGAGGATTGAACAATCCCAAAACTTTTTTTATTTACAAAGATAACTTGCATGAAAAACTTCTGTATCTACAACTGCACATTAGACAACCATATTTCATTCCTTGCTAACAGCAGAGAATGTATTCATGTCTGTCTTTTCTAAAAAAGGCCCTTTATTCTCTTTAGGGCTGATGCCCACTATAGTTGTGAGCAATAATGAAAAGTTGAGTGTAAGAGTGGCATCTGATGAATTTGACCAAGGATTAGGGCAAGGCCTGAGCAGGAATTCCAGCAACTGGGACAAAGTTAATATTTCCATCCATTGGCATCCTTGCTTGATCAGTGGCTTGTACATGTCTGGAATTTAAGTCCTGATTTCAGTGAATATATTGGAATCTTCTTTATCACTGAGGCACATTAAAATGAACTGATACATAAATAGAATTCAAAAGAAAATTTTAGTACTAATGCTTAGATCCTCCCTAGCCCTCTTTTATTCCTCTTTTATGTCCTCTCCTCTTACTGTCGTTTTAATACATCTACTTCAGTTCCAAATTGCCAAGACCCAAACCTTTTCTTTATTCAAGTCTGTCTTAAAGGAGGCACTTCTATTTATGTTGACCCAAAAGAGTTAGCTAAAAACAGTGATAACCCACAAAGTTATCCCTGTCTTTTGGGTTTCCCAATTTGATTAATTTTGTGTGCACTTGTCTTCTAACTTTAAATCTGTTCAGGGGAAGGCCTTTATGCTGCACAGCACTGACAATGATTGTCAATACAAGTTGAACCTCTCTAGTCTGGCACTCTCTGCTCTGGCACCATCTGTGGTGCAGCATGATTTGAGTTAGCTGGATGACCGCTTATCATGGAGCAACATGCAGGACAATGTAGCACTTTAAAGACTAACAAGATGGTTTATTAGATGATGAGCTTTCATGGGCCAGACCCACTTCCTCAGATCAAATAGTGGAAGAAAATAGTCACAACCATATATACCAAAGGATACAATTAAAAAAAATGAACACATATGAAAAGGACAAATCACATTTCAGAACAGGGGGGAGTTGTAGGGGGGGGGGGGGAAGGAAGGAAGGTAAGTGTCTGTGAATTGATGATATTAGAGGTGGGGAGAGTGGGATGTTTGTGAGTTAATGGTATTAGAGGTGATAATTGGGGAAGCTATCTTGGTAATGGGTAAGATAGCTTGAGTGTTTGTTCATTCCTTTTTGGAGAGTGTCGAATTTTAACATGAATGACAGTTCAGAGGATTCCCTTTCACGTGCAGATGTAAAAGGTCTTTGTAGCAGAATGCAGGTGGTTAAGTCATTGAGAGAGTGTCCTTTCTGGTTAAAATGGCAAGAAACTGTTTTTTCTTTGTGATCTTGTCTGATATCTGTTTTGTGGGCATTAATCCTTTGGCGAAGTGTCTGAGATGTTTGTCCAATGTACATAGCAGACGGACACTTTCGGCACATGATAGCATAGATTATATTTCTGGATGCGCAGGAATATGTGTTCTTGATCTTATAATTCACTTGGTTAGGTCCAATAATGGTATCAGCAGAATGAATATGTGGACAAAGCTGGCAACGGGTTTGTTGCAAGGGAAGGTACCAGGGTTGGTATTAGTGTGGTATGTACTGTGGTTGTTGGTAAGAATCATCTTGAGGTTAGGTGGTTGTCTATAGGAGACTATGGGTCTGTCTCCCAGAGCCTCTTGGAGTATGGTATCCTGTTCCAGTGTAGGCTGTAGTTTATTGATAATGTGTTGGACAGGTTTAAGTTGGGGGTTGTAGGTGATGACAAGTGGTGTTCTATTGTTGGTTTTCTTGGGTCTGTCTTGAAGTAGATGGTTTCTAGGTATTCGTCTGGCTCTTTCAATTTGCTTTTTTATTTCTCCAGGTGGGTAGTTGAGGTTTATAAATGCTTGGTAGAGATCCTGAAGCTTCTGGTCTCTGTCAGTGGGATTAGAGCAGATGCGGTTGTATCGAAGGGCTTGGCTATAGACGATGGATCGTGTGGTGTGTTCTGGATGGGAGCTGGAAGGATGTAGGTAACTGTATGAGTCGGTGGGTTTTCTGTAGAGAGTGGTGTCTAATTTTCCATTGTTGATTTGTACTGTGGTGTCCAGGAAGTGGATCTCTCGTGTAGAATGGTCCAGGCTGAGGTTGATGGTGGGATGTAGGTTGTTGAAATCTCTGTGGAATATCTCCAGTGTTTCTTGGCCATGCGTCCAGATCATAAAGTTGTCATCGATGTACCGTAGGTAGAGAAATTCTGAAATGTGATTTGTCCTTTTCATATGTGTTCATTTTTTTAAATTGTATCTTTTGGTATATATGGTTGTGACTATTTTCTTCCACTATTTGATCTGAGGAAGTGGGTCTGGCCCACGAAAGCTCATCATCTAATAAACCATCTTGTTAGTCTTTAAAGTGCTACATTGTCCTTCATTTTGCTTCAGGTACCCCAGACTAACACGGCTACATTTCTATCGCTTATCATGGGTGTGCCTAAGTTTCCTGCAGACCCATAAAGCTTGTTTACAGCCACCAGCAGTGGCGAAGCAAGGGTGTTATGTGCCCAGGGGCAAAGGGAAAATTTGCCCGCCTCAGTCATTTGCTCCCTCCAATCCCGGAGCAGCTTGGCTATTATTATATGGTCCTTGCTGCAGCCCTGGGAAGTCGGGGACAGCAAAGAGCTGGCCAGCTGAGCCTTCCACACCCTGTCCCCTCCCCGCAGCAGCAGCTCACCTTCCATCTGCACGCTGCTGTGCGGCTCTACAGAGGAGGTGAATGGGCAGAGAAAAGTTAACAATATAACTTTTGGCAGCTAAATTGGTGTCCCCCGTAGCATGGCACCCCGGAGGCAACTGTCCCCCTCTGTCTTCTCTCCCCCCCTCACTATGCCACTGGCCACCAGTCCTGGCTCTCAGTGTTCTGTGCTGTTATTTAGCTCTAATTTACCCCTAAATGACTAAGAGCCCAGTAAGCAGTGGAAGTGCTGGTAATGCTGCTAGACAATATTGCCCTCTTGTCAGTTGGCAAATTCTCTGATTTGGCACCAGTCTAGGGTTGCCAGATGGTTTCAGCAAAAATACTGGACACACTTGATATTACATCACAATCTACATTATATCTTATTTAGAAAATACTGGACATTTATATTTTCTCATTTATATTTTTTCAATTTGTTTCCCAAACAGAAAGCTCAAATACTGGATTGTTCGGTTCAAAACCGGACACCTGGCAACCCTCCACCAGTCAAGTCCCAAGGGGTTCAACCTATACAAGACGTTAGGACAAAACTTCTAATCAGATTTGTATACTCTAAGGACTACTTCCAGTGAATCATTAGCTTGGGTTTTGATAAAACTCTTTTCCTCCCTTTCCATACTGAGACATCTGTCCAGATATTGCAGATATCAGTTAGGTTATCTGTTTGTTTTTCTATCCTCTAATCTGATGCCACAAATATCTCATGAGGTCTGTGGAAGGTAGTCCTCGAGCAGTGTTTTGTCTAGATTGATAGAATGCTGATCGTTCTTCATACATGTGTTCTCACTTTTCTTCTTACGTTTACTGTTATGTATTTTTGTAAAAGAGTATTTTGGTCACACTGGTATTCCATGTTTATGAATGCTGTCTATTGGAACATTCTTACTGCTGAGATCAGATTTCGGCTGTGAAGTTTTATTTTGACTTTTTTAAAACTGAAGATCTGTGTATTGTTGCTTTAAATGCCACTCAACTAAAGTAATCCATTCATACTGAGCAAGTAACTGAAAATACATGGGTTTTCAATATCTTTTTTTAAAGTCTCTCTAGAACATTATGTGTATATTTAGTTATTTTTAAAACAGCTCTTAAGCCCCTGTGGAAAACTTTAACTGTGAGAGAAATATATTAAAATAAAAGATGTGGTATCCTATGGGCCCAATCCTTTGGGTACAATTCTTGTATGTAAGTAGCCCCATTACATGAACTGAAGCATCAGATCTTGCTTCAAGAAATTGAGAACTGAGGATTGTTCATCAGTATGAATACGATTTTCTTAGATTTGGCTGGGATTTAGGAATTTAGTTTGCTTCAGTGACTTTTTGAGACTTAGCAAGAATTTGATTTGACTCTCTTTGTGTGTGTCTTTGAGGTTATTTTTCTAGAAAGGAAATCTAGTAAGCAAAGTATAATTGTACCATATGAAACTTTGCATATACTGTGTTATAGTTACTGGAATATCTCTAAGACTTGTTTCCTTTTTTCTTTATTGCAGACCTATCCATGGCAGTGCAGAAATTTTCTCAGTCACTACAGGATTTCCAGTTTGAGTGTATTGGAGATGCTGAAACAGATGATGAAATTAATATTGGTAAGCATGTTCCAGCACACTAATATTCTCATTTTACAACATTTAAAAGATGTGATTATAAAATGAAGGTGTAAACAACCAATTCTGTCAGTTTATGCAGTTACGGTATGTCTGTACTACAGATTCTGCAGCAGCACAGGGGTTTTTCCGTTGCTGTAGTTCATCTATCTCTCTGGGCAGCAGTAACTAACCCTATACTGAGTCTGCACCAGGGGTTAGGTCAGTTTAAGCATGGTATTGCTCAGGGGTTTGAAGTTTTTGCATCCTTGAGTGACATAGCTACATCGATCTACGTTTTATATAGATACCAGGGCTTAATTGTGAATCGAGGAGGAAAAACCTTCGGAAGTTGTTGGAACACTTTATTTCTCTCTCTATATTAAAAAAACCTTTTCCTGCATGACCTTTTCCTGCCTCCCACAGCCTCTTCCCTTCCCCCTCAGCTGCCCCACCTCCTCCCTTCCTCCTTGCTGCTAACCCAGCAGGGGTCAGCATCCTATGACTCTGGAGTAGCAGCACTGAAGGTAAGATGCTACTGCTGCTGGGTTTGTTGGGCAGGGGATGAATGGGGGATCAGGACTGCATGGCAGGCTTGGGGGGGGGGGGCAGTGAAGCCTGTGAGAGGGGCAGCAAGGCCCGTGGGGGGGGGGGGGAGAGCCAGGGCTGGTGTGTGTGGGGGGAATGTGGTAGAGAGTTGGGGGAGAGGGGAGGGCTGGGGCCAGGGCGGCCTCAGAACTGGGCCCTCCCCGCTGTCTTGGGGGGGGGCAGGAGAGGTGGGCTCAGGTCTGGGCCCTCCCCAGCTGAGATGGGGGTTGGCGAGTGCAGCTAGCTGGGGGTGCTGCCCCCTCATATCTTCATATATCAAAATGTGATGTATGCATGCAAAATGTAGCTCAGCCCCTTTAGAATGCTATAAAGTCAAGTAAGATTTGTTTCAAATCCTGCTAATTCTTCTAAATGTAAACCAGTTTTCTGTGGGCCATTGAAAGGCATCCCTTATTCCCTAGGAACAGGCTTCCTGTCCATTTTCAGTTTTCTTGCTGCTATTGGTTTGGCACTAGACTTGTTCAAATAAAGGACAAATTTTTATTTTTATTTTTTTATGGGAAAACTATGCAGTGAGTGTTTTCCTTACACACAAAGACCGAAAAATAAAAATGCTGAACTGATTTTTCTCAAGCTAAAACAAAATAAATAAATAGCTTCAGGCAAACATAAGGATTGAAAAAATTCAGCCCCAAGGAAGTGATTAAAACAATTTTACGAGCTGCTTTCTAATAGGTGAAGCAAAATGCAGGACTATGTAGCACTTTAAAGACTAACAACATGGTTTATTAGATGATAAGCTTTCGTTGGCCAGACCCACTTCCTCAGATCAAATAGTGGAAGAAAATAGTCACAACCATATATACCAAAAGATACAATTTAAAAAAATGAACACACATGAAAAGGACAAATCACATTTCAGAACAGAAGGGGGATGCGGGGGGGGGGGGAGGGGGGAGAGGTGGGAGGAAGGACGGTAAGGGTCTGTGAGTTAATGATATTAGAGGTGGGGAAAGTTAGATGTATGTGAGCTAATGGTATTAGAGGTGATAATTAGGGAAGCTATCTTGGTAATGGGTACGGTAGTTGGGGTCTTTGTTCAATCCTCCCGGAGAGTGTCGAATTTTAACATGAATGACAGTTCAGAGGATTCCCTTTCAAGTGCAGATGTAAAAGGTCTTTGTAGCAGAATGCAGGTGGTTAAGTTGTTGAGACAGTGTCCTTTCTGGTTGAAATGGCAAGAAATAGTTTTTTCTTTGTGATCTTGTCTATCTGTTTTGTGGGCATTAATCCTTTGGCGAAGTGTTTGAGACGTTTGTCCAATGTACATAGCAGACGGACACTTTCGGCACATGATAGCATAAATTATATTTCTGGATGCGCAGGAATATGTGTTCTTGATCATATAACTCACTTGGTTAGGTCCAATAATGATATCAGCAGAATGAATATGTGGACAAAGCTGGCAACGGGGTTTGTTACAGGGAAGGTACCAGGGTTGGTATTAGTGTGGTATGTTGGTGTATAGAGCTTCTAAATCCTTGGAGGCAAAGATGGTGTTGTTGGGGAGGTTATCGATGTTTTGTAGTTTCTTTAGGAAGTCAGTAGTGTCTCGGAGATAGCTGGGGGTATTGGTTGCGAAGGGTTTAAGAAGAGAGTCTACATAGCTGGATAGACCAGTAGTGAGCGTGCCAATACCAGAGATGATGGGACGTCCGGGGTGTCCAGGTTTATGTATCTTGGGAAGCAGATAGAACAATCCTGATCAGGGGTCAGAAGGTATTTCTGTGTGGATTAGGTGCCGAGTAGCTGTGGGGAGGCTTTTAAGGAGACAGTGTAGTTTCTTTTGGTATTCTGAGGTGGGATCAGAGGAGAGAAGTTTGTAAACTGTGGTGTTCGAGAGTTGTCTGGTTGCCTCCTGGTTATAGTCGGCCTTATTCATAATGACCACAGCACCCCCTTTGTCAGCTGGTTTGATTATAATGTCCAGTTTTTGAGTCTCTGGATGGCATGGAGTTCAGCTCGGCTAAGATTGTGTGTCGCTTGTTGTCGTTTGCGAATAATGTCAGTCTGTGTGTTGTTGTGGAAGCTTTGTATATAGAAATCCAGATTGTAATTCCGACCGTCAGAGGGAGTCCATATAGAATTATTTTCCCTTTGGTGTTGATAGGGGGAATCTGGTAGGTCAGATTGATGTTCATTGGTGGTTTGGAAATATTCTCGGAGGTGGAGGCGGCGAAAAAAGCAACCCTTCACAACCAACACTCCCAGCTATCTCCGAGACACTACTGACTTCCTAAGGAAACTACAAAACATCTATAACCTCCCCAACAACACCATCCTTGCCACCATGGATGCAGAAGCTCTATACACCAATATCCCACATGAAGACGGATTACAAGCAATTAGAAACACTATCCCAGAGGACACCACTGCCAACCTGATAGCAGACCCATGTAACTTTGTTCTCACCCACAATTATTTCCAGTTTGAGAACAACTTATACCTCCAGATCAGCGGCACAGCCATGGGTACATGCATGGCCCCACAGTATGCTAACATCTTTATGGCTGAGCTAGAACAACGTTTCCTCAACTCCCGTCCCCTTTCACCCCTTCTCTAGTTATGCTACATCGATGACATCTTTATGATCTGGACGCATGGCCAAGAAACACTGGAGATATTCCACAGAGATTTCAACAACCTCCACCCCACCTTCAACCTCAGCCTGGACCATTCTACATGAGAGGTCCACTTCCTGGATACCACAGTACAAATCAACAATGGAAACTTGTTCTGTAGACAGCACTCTCTACAGAAAACCCACTGACTCACACAGTTACCTGCATGCTTCCAGCTCCCATCCAGAACACACCATACGATCCATCGTCTATAGCCAAGCCCTTTGATACAACCGCATCTGCTCTAATCTCACTGACAGAGACCAGAAGCTTCAGGATCTCTACCAAGCATTTATAAATCTCTAATATCTACAACTCACAGACCCTTAACTTTCTCCCCCCCCTCCCCCCCCGGATCCCCCTTCTGTTCTGAAATGTGATTTGTCCTTTTCATATGTGTTCATTTTTTTAAATTGTATCCTTTGGTATATATGGTTGTGACTATTTTCTTCCACTATTTGATCTGAGGAAGTGGGTCTGGCCGACGAAAGCTCATCATCTAATAAACCATCTTGTTAGTCTTTAAAGTGCTACATAGTCCTGCATTTTGCTTCAGCTACACCAGACTAACACGGCTACATTTCTATTACTTTCTAATAGGGTTTAGGATGGGCACACTTTAAAGTTTAAATAACCATCAGTCATTTTGTACATGTGGAGTGTAGGCAGTCTCCCCTCAAAATCAGAAACCATGGCTTAGTTTTTTCTTCCTCAGTGCAATTCCTTCTTCACAACAAAATAAACTACACGAGTACTAAAATGTGCTTCATGCAAGTGGTAGCCCTGCTTAGGAATGAAAGCTCATATTCTAATGAAGTTGTCTAAAAAGAACCCTGTTGAAATAATGGTGATTCAGGTAGCTGCACAATAGCATAAATAATAATTTGCTCACTTGGGTGCAGGTTTTGTTAATAAAAATTGACCTGCTTTGTGTGTCAGTAAAAGTACATATAGAGAAGAACCCCCTGGCCTCTGCTTGGACTTTCAAAATGCCTTTGACAGAGTCCCTCGCAATAGGCTATTAAGTACTCATAGTGCTGACAAAAAGCTGTCATACACTGGAAATTGGCTAAGAGACAGAAAACAAAAAATGGGGACAGTGATCAATTTATAGCATGGGAAAAGGTCAGGAGTAGGTGCCCTGATGTTCTGTTCTAAGACATAGTTATGATTTGGTGATGGACTGCAAAATTGGGTAGAAAACTTGCAGATGACATGAAATAATAAGGAAATACTTCTTTTTGCATAGCACCTAATTAATTAGAGGAGCTCGTTGCTGCACGATATTTGTTGAGGATAGAGGCTTAATAGAATTTGGAAAAGTATTAGACATTTATACAGCCAGTTATATTATAACATTCAGTGTAAAGTATATATAAAACAAAATCCTGATTCAGACATAAGACATCCACTAGGGCTTAGAGAGAAACTTTCCTTATGGGAAGTTATTTATAATGGTCCTTGAAGTTTCTTTCATATTCTTCTCAGGATCTACTACCAGCAACTCTGAGAGGAAGAAAATTAATCTTAGATTTACATCTGGTCTGGCAATCTGTACTTTCCTCTATCGTTCAGTAAGAAAGTGTACTGTTTGTTTGTCAGAATGAGTGTAACTTCACATGGACTTACTTTCCTGCACAGATCATGCCCAGCTGCTCGTTGATTTCAGTAAGCTCTGATAATTTCTTTAGTAAAAGTTTTATTCTGCTCCCATTCAAGTCAATGAAAAAATACCAGTTCACATCAATTGTGTATAGTCACAGCCCAGATATACCATTTTTCCATGTCTTTAGGTACCCCTTATTTTCAGAATCTCAGATTGGATCAACTCTTCATAGTGATCTAGTAGGCTTCAGAAAGGACCCTGAGTGAATGTGTGAAATATTGCAGTGCCTGATCTTAGAGGTGGTGTTGAGAACAGTGACAGCCCCAGGTTTTGCAATCAGGGTACTAGCCACTTGCAGCATCACCCTCTGCCCAATGTGGTACAGAGGTGGGGACTAGAGAGTGAGTCTGCTCCACATTCACCTACTAGCAACAGCTCCTGTCCTGTGGAACCGGGCCTGCCTTCCAACTCTGAGCATGAGGTTGCAGTGCTGTTCTGGTTTGGCCTGGCTGTGGATTGTCATGACTGGTGGGCAGGTAGGCCACATTTAAGTGAGAGGCATTGAGACATAGCGTACAGAGTCACAGCACCAGATGACCCTATGTGCTGTGTTGCAGCAGCCGGAGCAGGGAGCCACTATTGCCAACTCCCATGAGTTAGAGCCCTACCATAATCATGGCCATGAAAAATGGGTCACGGACTATGAAATCTGGTCTTTTGTGTGTTCTTACCCTATATTATGCAGAATTCACAGGAGAGACCAGAAGGGGACTCCTGACCCAAAATGGAGTTGCAGGAAGGGGTCACAAAGTTATTGTAAGGGGTTACAGCTTTGCCACCTTTACTTTCAGGCTATCTCCAGAGCTGGGCAGCCAGAGAGCACCAGCTGTTGCCCATGTACCTAGCTGTGAAGGTAGCACCTCTCCAGCAGGAGTGCAGAAGCAAGGGTGACCATGCCCTTCCCTGCCCTGTTACGCCATCCTTATTTCTTCACTGGTGCTGTTGGCTCCTCTGCCTTCAGTACTGGGCTGGCATCCAGCAACTACTACTCTTCAACTGTGCAGATCTGAAGGCAGTACTGCTGCTAGCAGCAGTGTAGAAGTAAGGGCAGCAGTATTGCAATACTCTTTACAATAATCTTGTGGACCTTCCCACAGCTTCTTTTTTGGGCCAGGACCCCTACAATTACAACATGGTGAAATTTCAGGCTTAAATAATTGAAATCATAACATTTTTACACTTTTTAAATTTCAGTGACTGTGAAATTGATCATACTGGACTATGAATTTGGTATGGTCCTACCCATGAGAAAAGGTGTCACATGCACACTTAAAAGTTCCCATGGGAGGTGTCATCCCTCCCCCCAGCACACTCGCATCCTTTTATTAGCTCCTCCACTGCTTCGCTGTTGTTATTAAGCCGAACATTTGGATTCTGTACATCTTCTGGTGGCAGATGGCTATCCAAATATTAAAATATTTTGAATCCTGAGAGGGCTGAAAGTTAGGAATGCAATTCAGACCACTTCCAGCTAGTGTCTTTATTTAATGGCTTGCTATTTATCACTAAGATAGATGTGGCACCTCTGGTTTTGAAATCTTTCTTAACTGGTCTAATCTGCAAAATTTACTGGATGGCTGAAGCCTGAGAATGAGCTACATAAAAAGGGGGTTTTGAGGTTAACACTTGCATAAGTAGCTAATTTCTTTTTACGTGGTGGATAAATGACCATCCCTTACAGATTTTCAGTATCCCAATGGAATGCGCTTACAGAAATTACAGGATAGAACAACATAAAGTTGAATTAGAGCCATACTTATGACTAAATATATGAGAATGACAGGGCTCGACAAATAATACAATCTACTCGCCCGTGGCGAGTAGATTGTAACCTGGAAGAGCCGGGTTTGGGCGATCTACGCATGCGCAGAACGATCTGCACGTGCGCAGATCGCTGGACAGTGCGGCTGGCGAGCCCTGAGAATGAGACATAGGCAAATGAATCTTTGAAATAAATGTTCAAGTTTGAATTTTATGTGCCTTTATACATTTTGATATATTCACAAAGAAGAAAACGGTGTCCCTGATAACCAACAAGCATTTTTCTCTTTTTCTTTTCACTCTTGCCATGATTTATGGTTATTCTCATTGATAATTGTGGCCTAGAGGGCGGGTATAAGAGACTGGGGAAGACAAAGCCTTCCTAAACTGCCTGGCTGGCCCCAACCACACTCCACCCTCAAGCCTCCCATTCAGCCCAGCTCGCTAGGGCTGCCTGGGCTTTAGCACTGCACTCCCATCCCACTCTCCCCACGCTCCTGTCCTGCTCCAGAGCTGGGGAGGCTGAGACAGGGGAGGACTGCCTGCCTGCCTGCTCGCTCAACTGCCCCATGCTCCAGGAGGGCTGGGGCCATGCGCCTCTTGCCCCCTCCCCATGCTAGGGGAAGGGGAAGGAAGGCTGGGACCGCAGGCTACCCATGCTCTGGAGAGGCGGGGCTATAGTCCATTCAGGCTCTGGGGAAGCTGGGTACGGTTGCAAAGTGCCCATACTTGGGGGAGAGGAGTGGGCCAGGTGCTGCCCGTGCTCGGGGGGACTGCCCTACAGTGCGTGCGCTTAGTTCCCACGGGAGTCATGAGTGGCAAGGGCAGGGTGTAAGCTAGAGGTTCACTCACTGTCTGTCATTTTTTTGGTCTTTTGTCTGTTTGTCTTACTTTGTCTGTCCTCTTCCTCCTGCCCCCCCTCCCCCCACTCACACTATCTTTGAGTTATATTCCTAGAGTTGATAAGTTTAGCTCATGGGTTTGTATGATATGTAGTCTGTGTATTTAAAGTTTACAGTACCCCTAAAAGTTATATAACCTCAAAGTCAGTAAGTATTTAACTTAACTTAAACCAAACTCCAAATCAATAAATTTGAATTACTTTAGCCTCAAGTGATAAAAAGAAGGTCTTGACTGGTTGTAGTCTGGATCCTAAATGTGTTGAGGAAAGGACATTTTCTTTGGATGTCAAACAGGCATTTAAAACTGGTTAGGAAGAACCAGAGAGTTCAAGACGTTTGACAGCTGATTTATTTTGCTTTGCGCTTCAAAGATGGGATTTTTACCTTTCAAGGCAGCCATTTCCTAGTGGATTGTCATGTGCATCAAAGGAGCTTACAGGAGCAAAAGGTAAACTGGCAAGAATTGAATCTCAGTCTAATAGAGCTTCGGGTGATATTGTGCACTTTTATAGAATAAGCCTCAGTTTCTGATCTCCCTAAAGCAGTGACCTAGAATTTGGTCCATATCTTTACATGCCACTACAAGCTTAATGTTTGCTGATCATCAAAGACAGCTTTGTATAGATGAATCCTCCTGTCTTTGCCTCCTCCCTCCCCTGTCTCTTTGGTAAGAATTGCTGCTTTATTGTGTCTACAGTTGCCAAGCTGTTATGACTTGAGATTTCAATTTTGTTTGTTTATTGCTATTGGGAGGGTTAACTCTAAAGTCTTTGAACACTTATCAGAATATCAATTGTCCGATAATTATATCGGTAGTGACTCCATTGTTAAGGAAATGAAAAAATGTCTGTTGTAAGACCATTCTTGGAAACCTTCTAAACAAAGCTTTTTACTGTCAAAATGTCATTGTGTATGTTGTAGAAAAGAAGACAGCATGGGTAAGATTTGAGTTGAACAAGCCATTTTAAATAAAAACGTAATTGGAAGAACTACCAATTTTTCGGTCTTCAAATACGCGTTCGGTCA
Organism: Pelodiscus sinensis; assembly: GCF_049634645.1. NCBI lineage: Eukaryota > Metazoa > Chordata > Testudines > Trionychidae > Pelodiscus > Pelodiscus sinensis. Next base: position 114,395 of record NW_027465938.1, on the reverse strand, counting down.
TCAAATGTCAAAAGTATCCGTTTCATTATATATGTACTTTTCTTAGAGGAGATCTTGTAAGTAGAATTGCTTTTTGCAAAACACAAGAAAATTCCTATGAAGGAATGCATTGTGCACCCCACACTAAATCTGATAGGGTTAACAAGGTCCTGAGTGACTGGGGGCAAGAACCGCTGGTCCTGTGTGAGCTGGCGGTCTGGATTGGAGGGCAGTGCACTGGCCAGGCCAGCCCCCAGAAGGGGAGCCCTGGGAGAGCCCCAATGCCTGACCTCCTCCGTCCAGCAAATTCCCTTGTTCGGGATCTCTCAGGTTCTGAGGGTGCCGGATCAGGGAGGTCCAGTCTGAAACTTACAGTAGAATAGCAGGTCATTATTGTCTTCATATAGGCTTCAGTACTATCTTGACTTTGATTATACTATCGTATGGAGAGTACTTGTTTTTTGACTAAGAAATGTGTGGATGGCTAGATAAGGCTTTTGATTATTCTATCTCTTACAAATGGTAAAGTTGTTGACCATTTGAAATGAAAGCATCCCACAATCTATCCTTGATAGGATATATTGGCTATGGTGCAGGTTTGATACCAAGGATGCTTCTTTTGGAGAGCTGGAGCTATATACTGTCAAGCAGAACTGTACTTCAGTGATACTAAGAGGAGAGGGGATGGCTATAGATAGTATATAGAGCCATATAAATAGCTCCCGGCCAATGGGAGCTGCTATTTTTGGGCTGGAAACAGGGCAAAGCATGTGAAGTCTGTCCCTGCCCCCACCTGGCACAGACACATGTGGAGGGAGCAATCAGCTGCTTTGAGTGGCCTGGGGCTGAGGCTGGCAGGGAGGCTGCCTGAGGCTCTTGCTGGGCTGTGGCCGGAGCCGCTTAGGTAAACACCTCCCAGCCAGAGCTTGCCTCTGGCACCTCACCCTCTCCTACATCTCAACTCACTGCCCCAGGTCATCACCCAAACCCTCTGCATCCCCCTCTGCCAAATTACAGCTTTCTCCCTGACCTTACTTCCACTCCTATGCGTCTGCCCCAAGTCAGAATCCTCTTCAGCACCCATGCCCGCTTCCAGATCCTGTTGTGATGCCCCATGTCATTACCACTTCCTCACCTAAACTCACTCTGACCCCACACCCTTTCCTGTACGCTAATCCCCTACCTCAAGCTCCTTTCTGCACTGAACCTCTGTCCCAGACCCTACACTCACTCCATAGAAAAGTGCTTTCCTTGACCACTTACCATAATCTTGGAGTGGCCTCCCATAAAAAATTATTGCCCAGTCCTGTTTTAGCTCATAAGCTAGAAATAGGATAACATTCCCTTGTACTATGTTTGAGCCAAACAATTTTTCTCATTAGCTGCTCATTTTACTTTGGTTAATGGATTATTAAGAGTACTTACTGTACATCTTACTGTATTTCTTACATGTTAAAGACACTGTAGGTTTAGCTACAAATATCTGACTGTAGTGCTGTAATCAATTGACTTTTTCACTAAAATTATATGTCTATTTATGGCTTTCTACCAGGCTTCCATTTTCATTTCTGCCTATTATTGTGGAGAGTATTAAACACAATTTAATGCTTTTCACAGCCACTTTTACGTTACCAGGTGCCAGTTCAGGATCACTTAGGCATGTTATCTGCAGGTTGTAAAATGTGTTCTTCTCTCTCTCAAATAAATAGAATAATTTGTTCTTCAAATGAAAGATAATCTGATTTTTAAAGTGCTAAATAGCAAAGAATTCCTACAGTAGAAATTTGAAGTATTTTTATTTAAAGCTGAAATCCAATAGTATTTGTGTGATAAAGCTCCCCAATTCTATTCTTTTTATTTGGAAAATAAATTATTTTAAAAACATTGATCATTGCTATCTTGTTCTGAAATGCAGTGACAGCACCTGCAGCATTACAAGAGCCATAATATTACGAATTAATATTACAGTATGGATATTGATCACAGTGACATGCAAATTACAATATAAGTTTGTACAGTTTGAAAAGCTAAGTCTTACAAAAAATTACATTTGCATGCAGGAGCAAATAGTACAGTGGATGATCCTGGTGTGTTAATGTAACCTAGAAAGGCATTAGATTGGTGGCTTAGTATAAGTCATTCTTCCCTTAATAGCTGCTGTAATATACCAGGTTGGTCTGGAGCACCACTATGAGGGTATTATCAAGTCAAAATGCTTAAAACCAGGGCTACTTAAGAGCCCAAGGCTGGGGTCCTCCCTATAAGTCACACAGAGCACTCCAGCTGCCACTCCGGCCAGCAAGAAGTCTCACGAGCAAATCCCCTTCGACACTTCAGCGTTCCCTGTACCACAGTCAGCACCAGACCTGTAATGAACAGGAGGAGTGCTGACCAGCACTTGGTGGCTAAGGGATTAAAGTCAGGTAGCTATCAAAGATGTTGGCCAGGGGTCCGGGAGAACCATTCAAGATAGAGGGATGAAATTTGAATTGTATAAGATTCCTTGCCTGCTTTCTTTGTGGGGGGCGGGGAGGAAAGTCGCATTCTGACACTCCTAGTGCAGAAGATGGGCACCTACAAAGCTAAAAAAACAAAACAAAACCCACAAGCCTCTACAGACACTGGTTACAACCCCCCCCCCCATCATAATACACCGATTTTGGGGATTCCTGCCACCATCAAGTGATTTTTATCCCTAAAAACCATGGGTGAACACTTGAACTCCCGCCACAGGGGTTCCCCAAGCTCTTTTGCCCTAAAAGAGCTTGGAAAAAGAAAAGAAAAACAAGTTGCAGTCTGTAGTAGCTGTCCTCTGTCTGAAGCAGACAGATAGACTTCCTGTATCTTCCAGGACACAATAATCAAATTATCCCCTTTAAAAAAGTGATTTTTATTACTAAACAAAATATAAATTTGATAAAGCATAAATTTGATAAAGCTAGATGTTACAGAGTAACTAAGGAAAACAAATTAAAACACAGAAAAAAAATCTCTGGGCACAATGCTTGATGATAAACGAGGAGGGGAGGCATAGATTCATACAGAACAGTTCAAACCAAACCACAAAATAAAGAAAAAAAAATACCCTGAACGCAACTAGAGTCACTTTTCCCCTTTACTTACTTTCAATCTTCCCTTTATTCAGTCCACTTTCATGCACCAGATTCCTTGGAGGTATGGTAATTCTTCATGGGTTTAAGTCATTCTCTGTCCCTCAACTCCTGGTTTAATTTTTTCCCCCACAAAGAAAGCAGGCAAGGAATTCTATACAATTCAGATTTCATCCCTCTATCTCAATTGGTTCTCCTGGCCCCCTGGCCAACACCTTTGCTAGCTACTTGAGTTGAACCCTTTGGTCACAGGGTGCTGGTCAACACTTCTCCTGTTATTACAACACCTTATTATACAGATGAGAAGTTATAAAACCAGTCTCGTCAACTCGGAACAGGTTCTCCTAGTCCCAAAGGACCAGACGCAGTCCCAGGTCAATTTATACCTTGGATCTTACCAAAAAGAGAATGCTCTAAAATCTAAAAAGTTTATTAGTAAAAAAGAAAAAAAAGGTTGTGAGTGAAATTGTTAAAGAGAATGCATTACATACATCAATCACCAAGTTTTTGATGTAGGTTCTTAGCAGTGATGTAACAAACTGCCAGCTTAAAAGTCTCTGAAGTACATTCTATGTCAGGATGGGTCAACAAATCCTTCTGGGCCTTCTGTCCTTACCAGTGTTGCTTCTGGAGCAGAGGGCAGAAGTGAAGGCAAGATGGAGGCACCCACATGGTACTTTTATAATCTTACCTTTGCGGAGGGAAAACCCATTCATCTTCTGGGTGCTAGTGCCTCCCAAAATAGGCTGATCACATGACCCACAAGCAGTTTCTGTCCTTTTTAGGCAAGGAGCCATGTAGTACCCAGGTGTATCCTTCGCAGGCAAGGGGCCATTGTGTGTTCCACCCGTGTCAACTGGCAACCCTTAAGAGTCATTGTCCGTGAGTACTGAGGAACCACCCAGTCAGTATAAAACATTTAAAATATAAATACGAAGTGTACATTCATAACTTTACACACACAGATTGTATAAGTATATGAGTAGCCTAGACAAAGTCAGCATAGCATAATCTTTCATCGGCTCTTCACATGGCCCGCTTTGCACTGAATATGGGGCAAACTCTCACTAGTGGGTGCAATAGTGATCTGCCTAACCACATCAAAATCCAATAATGTGACACCTGCATTTTTTCATCTTCCAAATTTCGATAAACACAGGACAGTAAAGAACCAAGAATCTTGGATATTGAAGATGCATCATCTTACACACATTGTAATAGCCATTTACCTTTGAACTAAAGATACTGCTCTAAGGACCTAAAGTGAAAATGAACGACATTGAGATCGGTTGTACCTTAGGCATGCCTCATGATTCTGCTAATGTCAAAATGACTGTGTGCACAGAGTGTTGCATACTAAGGGTCTGTCTACGCTGCAGCCTGGCTGTATAATTCCCATCTTTGGTAGACTCACAAGCACTAGCTCTACTGAGCTAGCAAGTTGAAATCATTGTGGCAGGGGCTACGGCACTTTGGGCAATGGATGGGGCTGGCTGCCCAAGTTCTAACCTGTCTGAGATTCTAGGTTTGGACTTGGGTGATTAGTCTGAGCTGCTGCTCTTGCCATGTGGCTACACAGCTACCGTATTTTCCGCGTATAAGGCGACTGGGCATATAAGATGACCCCCTAATTTTCCAGTTAAAACATAGGTTTTGGCCTATACTTGCCGTATAAGACTACCCCCCCTTCCGAGGCAACACCATTTAATAACATCAGATTTGATTTAAATAATTTTAATTAAAATGGTTTTGACTTACCGGTACTTAAAATCCTTCAAAATCCTCATCATGTTCATCCTCTGACATCATAAGTTCATCAATGACATCTTGTGGTACATTTGTAAGACAGTCATCATATGGATCTAATTCCGAATCAGATGGTGTGGCTTCAGCTTCGGCTTCCCCTTCATCTTGCCACAAGAAGTCGTCCTCCATACCATCCAAAGAATTTGATATGCCACACTTCTTGAAAGACTTGATTACTGTTTCTGCATCAATATCATTCCAGGCTTTTATGACAAAGTTACACAAAACATCCAATTGTGGTGCACGCATGTTTCCTCCTTTTGTGAATGACTTTTCGCCGCTAACCATCCACTCATTCCACTGTTCTCGAATGCGATCTTTAAATGACTTGTTTAGGCACACATCCAGTGGCTGTACCAATGATGACAATCCTGCAGGAATAAGTGCCGCATCTGTGTTTATTCTTGCCAGCCTTTTCTTTGTGCTGGTAGTTAAATGAGCCCTGAACATATCCCACACCAGTAGGCTACGTTCTTGACGAAGTCCACCTGGTCGCCTACTCCATACATTATCAAGCCATAGCTTTACCCCTTCTTCATCCATCCAGCCTTTTTCATTCACATATACAAAAACTCCAACAGGGAACTTGATTTTTGGCATTGTTTTTCTTTTAAAAATAATCATTGGTCTTAGTTTGGCGCCATCAGCTGTACATGCTAGTACCACTGTAAAACTGGACTTCTCATGTCCTGTTGTTTTAACACTGTTTTTGCACCTTTTGGATTAACAGTTTTATTTCCAACCATATCGAAATTCATAGGAGTTTCATCCATATTTCCGATCTGACTTAACACATAGCCATGTTTCTTGCGCTGTTGTAATACATATCGATGGAAAAGACTTACTTTGCCATCGAGATCTGCAGGTAATTTTTGTGCAGTTTTGGTCTTTTGCCTCAGTACCAGATTATGCCTTTCCAAGAACCTAGTACACCAGGATACAGTGGCCTTAAATCCTTTGCTGTGATCTGGGTTAGATTTGGCCCACTGAAGTGCAAACATACGTATTTTGTTTCATGTCACTACATAACCATTTTGACGATGCTCATGCACCATGTCTGCTACGTGCTTTTCAAGTTCTGACCAATGTGGGGTGCCTCTTCTTAATGCACACTTACTACTTGGCATACTCTTTAAAGCATCTTCATTTGTTTTCCAGTCTCGGACCATCTTTTCTGTTACTCCATATTGACTTGCAGCAGCACAGTTATTATGTTCCTTGGCAAAGTTTACAACTTTCAGCTTGAAACTGGCTTCAGATTTCCTTCTTCTTGCTGGAGCCACGATGGGGTCTTTTCTACCAGCCATTTGTTGTACACCCACTTACAGAACGTCCCTAATCTTTTAGGCCGCTGGATGTGCGGTAATACAGTACTGTAGCTTCGGCTACTTACAGAATGTCCCTGTGCTGAGAGTGTATATACCGCGCTGAGCCAATCCCGGCAAGCGGTGTATTCTATTAATGCATACAAAGCCTGCTCGGATTGGCTGAGTCAGTGGTGGGCTATTACAACCTTTGCCAGTCCGAGCAGGTTTTGTATGCATTAATTGAATACACCGCTTGCCGGGATTGGCTCAGCGCGGTACATACAGTATCAGCACAGTGACGTTCTGTATGTAGCCGAAGTTACAGTATGTTTATACCCGGCATATAAGACGATCCCCGATTTTTGGGGGATATTTTTTAGTATAAAAAGTCATTTTATACGCCGGAAAATACGGTATATTTATATGTTGGCTTGAGCGGTGCTAGTGCATGTGAGAGCTCTGGTTCTACCCCCAAATCATGCCATCTTGCAATGATGCATGTAGCTCCAGCCCTCTGGCCAATTTGATACCTCTGGCTGCATGTCCCACTTGCCTGCTTCCTGGGTAGAATAATCAGAGTTGCTGCAGGCAGAGCTTCCCCCTTTCTCCATAGTAATCCAAATCGGTTCTCATAGGTAGGGAGAGGGCTAGCAGATGGAGATAAAAAGCCAGCTAGTTGAGGGAGGCTGCACCCCGCCTCTTCCCTTCTGTGAGTATTAGGAACCAGCTGGTTCCTCTGCTCCTCCCTTTACGGTACTCAAACTGAGAAGGTTAGGGGGGGCTGAAGAGCCTTTTGTTCTACCTTTGCTCCTAAGTCACCTAAGTGCTTTTGAAAATTCCACTCCCAATCTGTCCTAAAGAGTTCATGGGATGATCGTATTTCCACTGAAATCAGAGTGAAAATCCCCATGGATGTCAAAAGTGAGTCGTCTCCAGGCCCCACGGGGAGCGTGGCTCCAGTGAGCCAACCTTCCCCATCCTCGTTCCTGGGTTCCTCGCAAGATCCACCCCACATGTACGCCCCTGTAGGAGAGGTCCAGAAGGGGTCATTGTCCTCTTCTCTGGACGAGGCCTTAGGCAATTCCGCACCACCCATGCCCTCAATGGACAGTAGGGATCTCCAGAACCTTCTCCGCCGCCTGGCCCAAAGTCTCGGGGCCCAGGTGGAGAAGGTGTCCGAAGACTTGGACCCTACGGTAGACATCCTACACTCCGATGCCCCCTCCAGAGTGACTCTTCAGGTTAATAAAACTGTAGCCAAAATTTCTGAGGCCTTGTGGCAAACCCCTGCATCTATTCTCCCAACTGATAAGTGAGCTAAAAGGAAGTACTTTGTTCTCCAAGAGAGCAACAAGCACCTGTTTTCTCACTCTCCCCTGGGCTCCCTGGTGGTACAAGCCATCAACCAAAGGGAAAGACAAGGCTAGTCTGCTGCCACCCTTAAGAACAGAGAGACCAAAAAGACTGACCTGCTAATACCTCATTGTCAATCAGCAGGTCTTCTTGTCGCGCTACACCTAGAACATCTGGGAATCCATGGACAAGTTCATGGACCTGCTCCCCAGGGACTCCCACTCAGAGTTTAAGTCTCTCCACGAGGAGGGGAGAGCGATCTCCAGAGCAGCACTCCAGGTGGCTCTTGACATGGTGGATGCCGCTGCCCGGGTGATGGCCACAAGTGTGGTCCTATGCCGTAGTTCCTGGCTCCAGGATTCTGGGGTTCCTCCAGCGCTCCAAAACACTGTCCAAGACCTCCCGTTTGAGAGCCCTTCTCTCTGCTCTGAGCAGACCAATCAGAGGCTCCGTGGGCTCAAGGATACCCAGGCTACCCTAAAATCCTTGGGCATGCACACTCTAGCTACCCAGAGGCTCACTTCCATAAATAGGAATGTTCCTAGAGAGCCCCCTCAGGCCCCATGTCCTGACTTCTCCCGTCGTAGTGGCAATAGCAGGAACAACAGATGCCAACCGTGCCCGTGCCCGTCCCCCAACAAACCCTGGAGCCCCCATCAGGGGGTTTTGATGGGACCCCAAGGGCATTTTACCAGTCTCCCCACTAACTTTCTGGGACCATTTATCCCACTTTCTCCAAGCCCTGGTGGTCTGTTATGTCGGACCGATGGGTGCTAGAGATAGTGGAAAGGCGTTACATAATCCCTTTCCACTCGCCTCCTCCTTCCCAACCTCCTACCCCGTTCCTTTTCAGGGACCCCTCTCATGAGTCTCTGCTTCAAGAAGAGGTCCAACATCTTCTTATGAGAGGGGCAGTAGAGCGCGTTCCCCCCAAGTTTCGGAGCAGGGGGTTCTATTCCTGCTACTTTCTGGTCCCAAAGGCTAAAGGGTGCCTCCGTCCCATCCTAGACCTCAGAACCCTCAATTCCTTCATCACCAAAGCAAAATTCAAAATGGTGACACCGGTGTCCATAATTCCCTCGTTAGCCCCCGGAGACTGGTACTCTGCCGTCAACTTAAAAGACGCTTATTTTCACATCTCAATCGCCTCTCACCATTGGAGTTTCCTTGGTTTTACTTGGGCCCAGACCACTATCAATTCACAGGCCTCCCCTTTGGAATCTCGACAGCCCCTTGAGTCTTCACCAAATGCATGGCGGTGGTGGCCGCCACCCTCAGGAAAAGGGGCATTCAGGTGTTCCCCTACCTCGACGACTGGCTCCTGAGGGGGGGCCTCCAAGTCGTAGGTGAGAGCTCACATTGCCATAGCCCGCGGGCTCTTCGAAGACTTAGGTCTTCTTCTAAATCTGGACAGATCAACCCTAACTCCCACCCCGATAATAGAGTTTGGGGGTGCCACTCTGGATTCTTCATCAGCGAGAGCCTCTCTACCCAGCTCCTAGTTCCTCACAAAAGAAATGGAGGTCAGGGAGCTCCAGAACTTTCCAGTGACTACCGCCCAGACCTGCATGCATCTCCTGGGCCTCATGGCCACTTGCACTTATGTAGTGCAGCACACCAGACTGCATATGCGCCCTTTACAGATGTGGCTATCGCGAGTCCACAACCCGGTCATCCACTAATGGGACAGGGTGGTGATGGTTCCTGCTCCCGTTCTCCTTGCATTGGACTGCTGGACCCACCAGGTGGTGATCTGTGCAGGGGTTCCGTTCTCCAGACCAGTGTCCTCCATCCGCCTTGTCAGAGACGCATCGGACACCATCTGGGGAGCGCACCTGGGGGACATGCACACAAAAGGTATGTCATCTGTGGATAAGATCTCCCTGCATATGAATATCAGGGAGCTCTGGGCAGTCCGACTAGCCTGTGTAGTTTTCCTTCCCCACCTCAAGGGCAAGCCTGTCCTTTTTCTGTCAGACAACACGACAGCAGTGGCAGGGCGGGGCACGTTCCCCTCGGCAACCCGTTCCTCGGTAGGTCCTTTCTAAGCTCACAGGGCCCCTGTTCGAGCCATTAGCGACATGTTTCCTCCTGTAACTATCATACACGGTGTCCCTCTTGGTAGCGCTTATGTTTGCTAGGCGGGTATCCAAGCTCAGGACACTCACCTCAGATCCCCCCTACATGGTGTATTTCAAAGATAAGGTCAGGCTCTGCCAACACCCAGCTTTTTTGCCCATGATGGTGTCTTCCTTCCACACCTCCCAAGATATCTTCTTGCCAGTGTTTTACCCTAAGCAGCATGCGTCTGGGAAAGAACAGGCTTTATGCACTTTAGACGTGCGTTTTCCTTTTATTTAGAGAGGACAAAACCATTCCGAAAATCGCCACAACTTTTTGTGGCCATTGCGGAATGGGTGAGGGGTAAGCCCGTGTCTTTTCAGCAGATCTCCTCCTGGATTACCGCATTCATCAAGGAGTGTTATGCCCTGGTGGGGGTGCCAGCTCTTTCCCTTAGAGTGCACTCCACGAGGACTGTGGCCTCCTCCATCACTTTTGTGGCACAGGTTCCCATACTGGACATCTGCATAGCTGCCACATGGTCCTCAGTCCATACCTTTGTCAGTCACTATGCGCTAATGCATCAAGCCAGAGTGGACGCCGCTCTGGCAGTTCTCCACTCCTTGGTAGCTTCAGTACCTGGCCCTCCTCCATAGGTTTTGCTTTGGAGTCACCTAGGAATGCACATGAGCAATCACTCGAAGAAGAAAGAATGGTTACTTATCTTGTAACTGTTGTTCTTCTAGATGTGTTGCCCATGTCCATTCCAAATCCCCACCCACTGCCCTCTCTCCGGAGTATTCCGGTAAGAAGGAACTGAGTGGGTGAGGGGGCCAGCAGGGGTATATATGGGCCTGTATACTGGCACCACTCCAGGGGTCTCCCCTGCTGGCCCTAAGGATACTGCTGAGGGAAAAACTTCTGATGGCATGTGCACGCTGCGCGTACACACCCAGTTGGAATGGACATGAGCAACACATCTCGAAGAACAGCAGTTACGAGGTAAGTAACCGTTCTATAGGATGTGATTTCTTATGCACAATACACCTGCCTAGTTATGCTGATAAGTGCAGCTTGTAAGGAAGTGTGTGTGTGGGGGGGGGGGGGGGGGGGATGAGTTAAATGTAAGGCAGATATCTTAAGGAAAGGGAACTAAAGGGAACTTGCAGGAAGCTGACAAAAGATCATCTGAATCATGACATGGATTTCCTGGTAACTTCTACCAGGATGCTTAAAGTCTACAGAAAATAAACAGCAACAAATGTGTTGCAAGTAATCTGCATGTGTGTGTGTTTCATAATGTTTTTAAAACACAATTTTAATTAAGTTCTTTTCCATCACTGCCATGTTTGATTTTAGACCAGTTAATATGTGATCAAATGATGGTTGTGTTTCTTTAGGATTTTAGGATGATTTTCTTGAAGCAGATAAATCCAGCACTCAGATGCCTTTGGATGCATATCTTGTGTAATGCCCACAACAGAAGAATGGAGTGGAGAGGAGGGCTTTGGCCCACAGCTCTGTTTTTCCATCTGGAGCCTCAAAGGAAGCTGCCACAGTGGTAGTCAGAGAAATGCTGGGACTTCTCTTCTTGAAGCAGGGAGAACGGGGCGACAGAGCAGTAGCCAAGGCCTTTCTAAATGTGGAGCTGGAGGGTTTGCTTCTGCCTCTTCTCAGCTACCTTCACCCTCATGTTTTCAGAGGAGGGGGCTGTTTGTTCTTTTCCCTGTTACCTTAGGGTTCGATTTGGTTATTCTGTTCCTGTCCTCTCCCCCCAAACCTAGGACTTGACGAACTCTGAGATCTCCCATTAACTCACCTTCCCCTGCTGACTCCCACGTCTTTCCCAGCTCAGTTATTGCTCCCACAGACACCATTATGATAGGCGGTGTGCGGACAGTCTCAGTAGAGGTGTCAAACAATCAATATGGATGGCTGCATAGAAAAAAATACCTACAATCTTAGCATCCCTACAGAGCAGGAATGAGGATTGTTGATGATCAGTGTTTTGGGAAGTAGACACTATTGGGGTTGTCAACATAGCATGCTTCATGGGCAGTAACGTATATTTTCAGCGGTGTCTAGAGGTTCTTGATGTCTCAATTTGTGGGTGCCCAACTTGTGTAAATACTAGGTTTACTTGGTCTTGGCTTTGCACACGGAACTGGACTTGATGCTGTTTCAAGGTCCCTTTCAGCTTTACAATTTCTATGATTTTATGCCTGGTTTTAAGAAGGTAGGTGCTTAGCACTTCCTGAAAATGAGGCTCCTTTAAAGTATCTTAGGTTCGAGCACTTGAAATAATGATTAATTAATAACTACAAACACTTTATGGCTATACATTTCCTTAAGAAGAAAAGAGCAAATACATCATGAACTCTATTTCAGTTTTCCAATGCTGAACTTATTCAGACAGATACTGTGCCATATCTTTTATTACATTTTATTAAGGAAAATATATTAATGACACAGCTGTATTTTCAAGTCTGTTGCATTTCCTTGTACCACCCTTTATTTCGGCACCCACACAGAACCATCTACATGTAATGATTATACAGCTGTGAAAATTAAAATAGCATGTGTTTTCTCTCATTTTAAGTGTGTGTACCTCAGTGAAAATTGTGTGAGCTGACAAACACTGAAGTGTCTTGCACAATTTCCTTCCCATTCATCTGTTATGGAATGTTGAGGCTGAATATTTCTCGTCTATAACTGGAAATATGGACAGACTGGTTACTCGCAGAACACTTTATTCACTCCGGTTTAATATTGTATTGGGTTATATGACCAATGGTTTTATTTAAACAAATAAGCTTCAAAACACAGAGGAAGAAAAAGACAGAAGTTCTGACCCAAAATCAACAGACAGAAGTTCTGTCCAAAATAATTGGTTTGATATAAATTACAAAATTGAAATGCTATGAAGTTAAAAATAATGTATGGGTTTTTAAAATTAGAATTCAGACCTAATTGTAAAGGGGGGGCAATGGAGACCGGGTCTGGATAAGGGAAGAACCAAAGTATCTGTGTCTGTTATACCTTACCTTTTAGCTGTGTAAACTGAAATTTGGGTATAAGTTATCTTGTTGACAGTAGAACCAAAAGTGATCAGTAAGTCTGCTTCCTCTAATATCTTGGGAGTAAATGCCAGTGACTTTGCGCAGACATTTTTTCTTCCTTTTTTTCCCCTGAGGATGGATAAAAATAGCTGATTTTAAATAACAAATTGGATTTTTAATTTAATCAGATTTGAATTAAATGGTTTATTTTTAATAAATTAAATTAAATGTGTAATTGGCAATCTGTGTAAGCTGAAAATTATTATAATATATTAAAATAATGTAAATTATACAGCACAAGCTTGTTACAAAATTTCAAATGAGGTCAAATAACAAAGCTGATACAAGTTATTGTCTGAACATCAGAAACTAGCATTTACTGAATTTTTGAAACACTGCTTGACAGTAGTAACCTTTTCTGAAGAGGTAGAGAGAATATTTTCATAATTTCAGATGATTCAACTAATTCATTCAAAGTTAAATCATTTGGGAATAGAAAAAAGCATGAAAGCTTGTTTTCCTCTTTCTCTCTATGAATAATAATAATAAAAAACTAGGCATGATAAGATATGATCTACTAGTTATAAAATCTTGAAGGATATGGTGACCGGAAAAAATCCATTCAATTCACTAACTATACTTAATTCTTCCTTTGTTCAATACATCAGTCAGTTTTAAATGTAAAACCCATAATTTTTTCCTTATGTATCTAGCCCACTTAACATAGTTTAATAAAAATTAAAATGCTGTTCTTGTGCATATTTCATTAATTTGAAATTCCATCCAAATAGAGCTTGATATGTCACAAGTAAAAGTAATCATTTAGTAACTAAAATATATATCATTCACAATGTTATAATAGAAACAAAGTAAAAATTAAGACTTTATATGAATGTTTGTTAAACTATATCATTGCTTAAATAAATAGAGACATAGCGAAGGCTTATTATCATACACATACACACACACACACGAACGTACGTATGTATGTATCAAGCTTCATGTGAAAGCTGTATTTAGTTGCAAATCAGCATGTATTAATGGCTACCAACCAATGGCCATTTTAATCAACTTTTCTTTGAGACAAAAACAAAGTACAAGTGCAAATCATGATAAAAATAATTTATTTAAATCAAGGTTTCCTGCTCGTTGATTTATACTATAACTGGTTATTTATATCATTTTGATTTAAATCAACTCATTGTGGAAACTGAGGAAGCATGACTTGTAATCTTCCCATCTCACTCCACTCCTGCCCTGCAAAACAAACCAACCAACCCCCACCCTCCCACACATACACCTGTAAGACTAGTAACAGAAAAACAATCTAAAATGAAATCATTCCATAAAATGTTGTAATTTGTTCCCTACTCCTTCTGGATGTATTACTGTGGGAGTGGCAGGGAAACTCCCTCAACCCTCAAAAAGGAAATGAAAGCCTTGAAAGATAACTCATAAGCTTTAGCTGGCATGTGCTTTGTCTAAATTTATTTGTTGTGTGTGGTTTTTTTTAATGAATTTACTCCTTCAGAAAAGCAGCTTTATCATCCTATATGATTAGGAATCACTGGGAAAGAGATCGTTAATAACACAGAAAATGCCATGTCACTATTTGAATTCATGGTATGCCCCACACTTCTGGTCAACCAATCTCAAAAAAGATGCATTAAAATGGGAAACAGTATAGAGAAGAGCAATAAAATTATTAAGGTTATGGAACAGCTTCCGTATGAGGAGCTATTACAGACAGAAATTATTCATTTTAGGAAAGAGACAATTAAGGGAGGATATGATAAAGGTCTATTAAATCATTAATGGGGTGGGGAAAAAAGGAATAGGGAAGTGTTATTAATCCTTAGTGAAATAATACATCATCCATGACAATAAATAATCAGCAGATTTAAAACAAACAAAGATGAGCTTCTTCACAAAGTACGCAGGCAACCTGTGGAACTTTTTGTCAGAGGATGTTGTGGAAATGAGAAATGTAGCTGGATTAAAAGAAGAATTAGATAAATTGGAGGGTAGGTCTGTTAATGTTTCTTCCTAGTGCTATCAGTGTTGCTAAACCTCCACTTGCCAGAAACAGGGTCCGGATGATTGGTTTTTTTATTGTTGTTGTTCTGCCTTTTATTCTGATGTAAGGAATTCTGCTTTAGTCATATATTGAAACCCATCATTTAATTTCATCTTCTATCTTTAAATTCACTCATTTTCATATACAAAACAATAATGTACCTAGTGCTAGGTTATATAAAATCTGGATTATTTTGATATAAGTTGCGGAAAACAGCTCAGTAATGTTTATCTTTAACCTATTGTCAAATTTCAATGTTAATACAATATAAGGCTAATTTTAAAGTGTTTTATAGAGTATCTACAGTAGATTATAAAATAGGTATACATCTTATACCAGGAAGTAAACTCTATATACATGAATATACAACAAAACTTCTTAAGGTCAGTTATGATTTCATTTTTTGTTCATATGAACGACAAAATCCATCCTAGATCACATTCTGAAAGACTATAGAAAAGTTTTTTCTTGGCATATATAATGTGAAATGGTTCCTCAGAATAAGCTGTTACTAACATTAGTTTGCTTCCTTACAAGGCAAACTAAAGAAAGAATATTTAAATGAAAAGAGTAGAAGTTCAAAAATAAAAAAGATGGAGCTGTTTCTTTTAAAAAAGAAACTGTCCAGCAAATTATTGCTGGATTTTTGAAAGCTCCAGAGAAAACAGCTGGAGACCTGCTGTAATTGTGACGAACAAAGCCACAAATAAACAGTAGGGTATGTTCAAAATTGTTTTTGCATGTTAAAACTTGTGTCTTGTAGACATCTTTCCCATCATAATGTGAAGTGTTATCTTACAAACTCTTTCAATAGTATTTACATAGGAAGCAGACTGTAAAACTATTCCAATAATGTAAACTAGTACCTTTTAACTACTTTGACTGGATATAAATAAACTAATTAAGGAAGTATTTGCTCTGTTTTACTAAAAATGACCTAACAATAATGCATTTCCTTATTCTGCTGAATTAATTTATCTGAAGATGGATTCAGAAAAAATAAATAAACATTATTAAAAATAATGTAAACAAATTGAATTCTACATTTTCTTCCTCTGTTTTTCCAGTATTTGTTCAGGTATAATTTTTTATAATGTACTGTTCAGTGACCCAAGACATTTTCTATTGTAAAAATTCCTTTTTTTTTTCTTTTTGATTTACTCTAGTTCATGTATGTCTTGTCTGATAAGGAATGTGCATTACACACTGTAGAATTAGTAGGAAAAGGTTATGACTTGTGTGGAATTCAGATTTCCTGACAGAGTACAGTAGGTCATACAGAAAACAAATGGCTTTAGTGTCTCTTGGTATTTAATTTGCATGAAGTACACTGACTTGATCCAAACAGTAATATGAAGACTTTTTTTAAGCTGCATCTTTTACTGACCCAGTCAAAATCTTTATCATATTCACCAGAGTTATTATTTGTTCATAGAAACCTATTTTGGTCAAATATAATGTATCTTGTTTGTTGGAAATTTTTAAAAAAATCCTTTCATTGTAAGGATTATAAATGCAATGTAAGCAAATAACCTAGTTCAGTCCTTATTTCAATGAGTGCAACTCCATTGAGACAGGGACGTTTAATACACCTCTACCCCATTTCCTCTGCTATCCAAGGCCTGTTGAAATATGAGGAGACAGAGAATGTCAATCTGACTGCCTCCTACTGACCAAGTTATGTTTGGTTCCCTTACCTGGCACAGATGTTGGTATGTCCTCTGGTTCTTCTTTGGCCCATTCATCATCTGCTCTCTTAATTCATCAGAGAAATCCTTCACCTCGGTTTCTGGATCCACCATCTCCAGGCATGGCTTTCTCATGGTTTCAAGATGCAGAAGTGGAATGTTGTGACAGGTGAAAGGGACATATTGCTACAAAGAAGAAAACTGACCACTTGATGTATGTGTCTACAGAAATGGAAGCAGTCCCAAATTTGGTGTTACTCTAGGCACACAGACTCAATATTTTCCTCACTCCTTCTCATTTTAGACTGTGAAGAGTCAAAATTCTATCAGCGCCTTTAAGAAACATCTTTTAGCTATAACAGCTTTTCACTGTCAAGTAGACAGATACTGCGTTCACTGGCCAACAGACATGTACATTCGTTAAGAGCACTGGAAATCTCTTCCTGCATGTGAGACCACCTCCTTCTATCTTTCTTTAGTTCTGAGAGTATTAACTAGACACCCCCCTCCCCCAGTGTTCCCACTAAACTGGGGGGCTGCACAGCTTCACAGGTGATTAATCACCCCAACCCAATCAGCTCAGTGCATGAAGTCCTGAGCCTCTGACTGGGCGGGGTTAATTAATCGCCTGTGAAGCTGTGCTGCCATGCAGCTTAAAGAAGTGCCATGTACTTCTCCCCCCCTCTTCACTCTCCCGTGGCCCTTGGAGCCTGGAGTAGGGTCATCAATGTAGTAGATCAGGATTTACAGACATGGTGTTGTAACAGGTTTCCTACTCCATCAGTGATGATAACCAGAAGGCTGCATGCGTGTGTGCTCAATTTGTGCCATGTTGACTTGCACAATTAGTCAACACAGGAGACTCTGAGAGAGCTCCCAAAGACTATAAATCAGATAAAGATTGAAGGCACCCAACAAGGTTTATGCTTAAGCGAAGTACAGTAATAGTAATCAGCAGGGCTCGCCGAACTGCAGCGAGCCCCACTCGCCAGCCGCGCTGTCCAGCGATCTGCGCATGTGTAGATCGCCTGAACCCGGCTCTTCTGGGTTGCAGTCTGCTCACCACGGGTGAGTAGATTGCATTATTTGTCGAGCCCTGGTCATCAGTAGACTCTATTGAACCACTATGCGTATGTTCTCCGTACAATGGACTCAGCTCAGTCAGTGGGCTCACCTGACTAACACCTCTCTGTTGACAGAGGGATATAGATTAGGCACTTCAAAATTGCTAATGAAGTGGGGATTTAAATATCCCAAGCTTCATTAGCATAAACATGCCCACCGCTTTTTTCCAAAATAGAGTTTTTTCGGGCAAAAAACGGCAGTCTAGTCGAAAATAAACCCTTTTTCGAAAGATCCTGTATTCCTCAAAAAATGAGACTCCACTGCTCCCCCTCCACTGCTTTGCCCCAGCTGGACAAAGACTATTCCCACAAGACTGCCCACTTTATATACAGGTACAAACAAGTTATGCATCAGTCCTTATGTTTCAGGTTATCCCCCTCTGATGTCAGGTTACCACCCTCTGACATCAGGTTACCTCCCTCCCGCTAATTAGATACCACCCATCACCCTGTACCTCATGGTTTGATTAGATTATCTCTATCCATCATGCTGTCAGTTTAGACCCTTTCCTGAATCTGGGTTGGTATCTGTGGGGAGTGTATGTGCCAAGATTTTTTTTTTTTTAATAAGCTGGTGTAACCATCCTTTTGGAATGTGCTTTTTTTAACCTATGACCAGTACCAATTACTATTCTACACCAGGGCCTACTACCAATTAGTGTTTTGCACACACAGCTCTGTTTGTGCCAAGTTCTGTGAGTTAGGGGCCTGACACTTGCTCACAGTTTAGCTTTGCTTTATATTAGCAAAATGTTGTCCATTATTAGTTAGGCCTCAGGCCTCAAACCAAGCCTGTGCAACATGGGCTTTTGTTTCAGGCCCTCATCTTACTACAGAGCCCATGGCAACTTTCTGTCTCTTACCCTGTCCACGAAGACAGCATTTTTGATTTCCATCACTTCAGTTAGACACATAGGAAAAAAACATTCACAGGCTTTTTAAAATACACAGTAACACTGAGGTGCACCTCAAGTTTCTCCCTAAAATGGCCTCTGCCTTTCATTTGAATTAACAAATCCATCTTCAGTCTTCCCCTTCCCCGTACCCTCCGCCCAAAATAAACCCACATTGAGACAACAGGGGGGCAATCTTTAGTATACTGGATATTAGAAGATTGCTGGTGTTTTATGTGGACAAGACGTAGGACTTCAGAAGGTCTCCTAAACCTTTTTCTTTCCTCAGTGAAAAGATCCAACAGTTCTGCAATTTTAGCTCAAAGATTATACAAATAGGTCTCCATTAGTATTCATCACTCTTACTAAAGGACAGCTTATCCTCTCCTTCCAGAGTCTGTATGCACTCCATGAGTTTAGTCTATACCTCGGTCACATTCTTTAAAGATGTCCCTATCTTGGGAATTCATACAGTAGTGACTTGGATCTCTGCTCAGACTTTCATAGACCACTACGTGTTCACTGGAGCCTCGACCTTCAGTGCCATGCTTGGCTCCACATTGCTTTCTGCACTAACAGACTCTGAAGACCCAGCTCACAAAATTATTGTGAAGTCATCTACAATGGAGCACCCATAAGGATGCTATTTGAAGAGGAAGTTACTCACCTGTGCCATTATGATGATTCTCTTAAATTTTGTGTCCTTATGATTGCTCTACAACCTGCTCCAGTTCTCTCTACTTTGGAATTCTCAATTCAGGGCTCTGCAGTAGAGAAGGAACTGGGGGTAGACCACAAGAGAAGGAGAGTGCATGTACAGGCTGAATGGACAGTGCTACCTAAAATCTTGAATTAGAGGCTCAGGGGCTCAGATTCTCCTACAGTGGAGCACCCACAGAAAGAGACATCAAAGAATCATTGTTGCTGCACAAGGTGAGTAACTTCCTCTTCTTTCTCCTATTGATTATGATGCCTTCTTTTGTACAGCTAAGAGGTCAGTTTTTACTTATTTTTATTTAATTTATTTCATGGATGAGAGAGGAGTTGTCCTGAGGCAATAGGGAGGCCATAAGTTTCTGATTATGTATATTGAATGCTGCCCCCCAGGCTGAACGGATAAAAGGTGAGCATTGCTATATATCAGAGATGCTCACATTTTTCATCTTCTTGACCATGTTTTAAAGTAGTACTAATATCATGGACCTTTGTAGTGTGAGCGTAGCCATTTATGAGGAGTTTGGATCCTGGGGTGAAGAATGCAATATGGGGCAAGACTCAAGTCAATGGAAAGACTTTCATTGATTTCAATGGGTTTGGATCTGACGCTTAGATACATAGAGTGCTCTGTACAATGGGTGCTGTATATTATTCAATTGAAATAAATTTGTCACTGGCAAAATGACTCCACAGCAAAAATAAAATAGAAATAGAGCTCAAAAGTAAAAATTTAATATGGCAACTGTAACTTATCATATGGATAAAACTGACCAGTTATTTCAGGGAAATAATCTGGAAACAATTTATGTTGCTGACTGAACTAGAAATTTAACTGTTCTATAAAGTACGTCCTCGTTTCCTGAATATATAATAAAATGTAGAGTGTTTCATGTCCTTCTACAAAATAGGGTATCATTTAGTAATAGATGGAGAATCACTTCAACATGCAGTGCCAGGAATAAAAAAGTTCTACTCTGTTTTATAGGAAAAAGTGGTATTGTGCTAACTTGTTGGACATATAAATATGAGAATACTGACCCTCTGTAATTTGCCATCTGCCAGTTAGCTTTTTGTGTGAGAAGAAAAGAGAGACAGTTGAACCTAGAAAGAAAGCACGAAGAACTGGAGACCTAGTTGGAGATAAGTCAGGCAGGTAAGTGCAGGAGCTGAACCGCTGCAGCAGTAACAGAGGACAGGTAGCTGGTGAAGCAGGAGCAGAGAGAAGCTAATGAGGTCAGCCAAAGCAGTAGGTAGGAAGCTGCAGGAGGGATGGACAGATCTTGAGTTAGAAAAAGATCTATGTCAACAGTCACCTTAGCAGCATGGTGAGAGTTTGCAAATATTTGCTTACTCAGGAATACCAGTAAAGAGCATACTGGAGCTAAAAAGCAAATAACTTTTTTGTAACATTTGGCTGGGAAGGGGATGATAGAAGGTAGAACTGCCTAGAGGGAAGAGTTCTTTAATCTCCCCCCACCCCATACACACACATACAAAGTTCCCATCGATCGACTTCAGTGATGGAGTTGTGGATTATTCAAAAGTATCAAACACATAAAACCTTTCAAGAAGCATAAAACCTTTTTAAATTCACTAAGGATAATATTTTTGAAGGTGACTAGGGGATTTAACTAAATTGTGTGTCTAAACCTCCTAGCTGGATGTACAATTGTCAAGCTTGGACTGTTTTTTATCATTTCCATATTAGTCTGTGGAGCTGATCTGCAGAGTGTGTATATGCATGGTTCTGAGACACCCAGATCAGTTAAAGGATATTTTGTCTGTCGGCTTAAAGGTCAGTTTTGCTTTGATTTTTAAAAATGCTCTGTGGGATTCCATGTTTCTATGCCTTACTGAGTCCTGCGCTCAGTTTATAAGTACAAAATGATTTTTTCCATTGGCACTTCTGCAAACTGAGCGTGGGAATTGCTGTTCTTTGTGGTTACTAAATTTATTATAAGGCTCAAATGCTCCCCCTCATTACACTTGTACAAAGCTCTAGAAAAAGTACTGTAAGGAAGGGATGGATTAGGTTACTTTCATCTCTGTTTTGAGATTCTGAGGGTATAAGAATGTAGGTCTTGTGTAAGACAAACCATTGATTCATCAAGTTCACCATTCTGTCTTTGCAGCAGCCAATAGTGGATGCTTCAAAGGAGGATAACCCACCTTCAACAATTATTATATACCTGTCCTAATTATGCAGTGCTGTCCATTGAATTTGGTGGCAAATCCTTAATGGCTCTTTATGTTCTTAGAAAATAATAATACATGTTGGAGTTCCCTGGTCCAGCACTCTCGGGACCTAAGCTGTCCCAAATCAGGGAGTTTGCCAGACCAAGGAAAGTCAGTGGTCCCCTGCTGGCTGCCCCACTATCGGGCTCCTCTCTCCGTGTCTCCCTGCCCGGCTACTTGGCCCCACTAACGCTGGCATGGCACAGGCTCCCCACCCTGCTGCCCCAAGGTCCCCTGGGTTCCTGGCCAGGAGAACCTGGCTGCTTCTGGTTGTGCTGCCACAGTGTGTTCCCTGGGATTCCCTGGCTGGGGCCGCCCAGCCACACACCACCAGCCATGATGCTGCCAGGGTTCCCTGGCCAGGACATCACCCTATTTCTAGGGCCAGCGCCACTGCCACTGGGGTTCCCCAGCTGGGGCCAGCCACCTTTGCCAGGCTCACTTCTAGGACTCCCTGGCCACTTGGCACAGCTAATGCCAGGGCTTCCTCAGCCAGGGTAGGAGCTCCCCAGCCGCTGCTGGCCCAGCTGGGGCTCCCTAACCCCTGCTCTCTTTCAGCTCACTCCTGCTCCTGTCTCTGGGGCTCTTTGGTCCAGCAACATCAGCAGCCTTGCTATACCACTGATGTTGCTGGACCAGAGAGTCCCATATTTCGGAGGTTCAACCTGAATAAACAAAGGAAAGGGATTTTTAAGTTTTCCCACCACTTGCTCACAAAGTCCTTGCTTCTTAACCCTGCAGCTGGTACAACAAAATTTTCTAAAGATCTCTTCTCTGAAGGTGAGCCAAATTTTGTGTAAACAAATGTTTGGGAAGTCAGTTATGCATTACTGGTAGTAAGTCATCTGGAAGAAGTGAAAGATAAAGATTCAATTGATTAAAACAGAAAATAGAAATAACTTTTTATAGTATGCAGCTTATTCTCTCAAATTCCAGTTGCAACATGCTCAAAGTGTAAAATTGTCTGTTCAGTGTTGTCACAAGTGGATGTAAATGTATCTTCTCTGATTACCCTAGTCTTCTGCCAAAAGCATATCAAAATTTGGACACTTTCCTAGACAGACTATTGCCTGCAGTATTGGAATGTTTTCCTTGTTGTTCTGTTTTACAGCTTAATGTTTTCATATTTCTATTTACCTCCAAAATAAGCTTTTGATTTATGTTAATTCTAAACAGACTTTATTTAGATCATTATACCAGTGACATTTCAAGATGCTTAACTTTCATGACACTTCTTTTTTTTAACTTTTTTGTTATTCACAAAAGAGAGTACCTGGAATTACCCAACTGTGTAGTCTACAGTTGAAGGGCAAAACAATAAAATCTTTTTTTCTCCCCAGTCAAGATACTTAATTGATGTTTGGTAGTTATAAACATGCCCTCATTTGGGTCCTATCCTGTCCTTCATTGCTCATGCACAACTTCCAGCATTGCCAGGTTGATGGCAAATGGAGAGTGACCTTACTTCCCAATAATGACCTCTGGTTAGAAGAATGGGTAATTCTACTTTTCAGGGAATTTAATATACTTTTTTACACTAATATTGGGGGAGGGAGGAAAGAAGAGGTAATTTCTTCTTTCCGTGAACATACCTAGCCCTCTTAATGTTACCTTTAAATTGCACTTTCCATCCTTTTGTGACAAGATGAATCCTCAGAAAGTACACCTACTGGGACAAAAACCCAAAGAGGACAATCTGTAACCATAAGAAAATGGATCCAATTATGGACTTTTTGCAGACTTAACATTGCATTCTGACTTCTGGCATTTTAACTTAATATTTCCCGTGCTCCTGTGCAGTAACTTTTCTCTGCACATTTACACAAGGAACAAAGGATTTTTCTTTGCTGAGGTGCCTTCCTTTGTTTATGTTTAAAGAATTCTCTCTTGCTTTGTAATAAATAGTTTTTCCTCATTTTAGAATCTTTTGATTGTTTTTAAGGATGTGAAAGGAGTGGAATTCTAGTTTTTGGCATAAGAGGATCCTTGGCCCTCTCCCTTGCTCTTACCTTTAGCTTATCCCTCTCTTCCCTACTTTGTAGATCTGTTTGTGAAAATGTATCATTGCTCCATTCAAATTAACAGAATTTCATGAGATTAATATTGAGTTGATCTTTCTGTTTCACAGCCCAGTCACTGAAAGAGTTTGCCCGGCTACTGATAGCTGTAGAAGAGGAGAGAAGACGACTTGTAAGTCTGATACAGTATACTGTGTTGTTAATTTTTTGAAAATACAAACATTTGCTTATAGGTCCTGAGAGAACATTCTGAGCTTCTCTGTGTTGCTAAAGCTGCAAGATGTTGTTGCAGTTTTGCTAATGAAACACTTGACTTAAAATATTGGTTTAATTTGGTTTGGTAACAGTTTTGCAGTAGTGCATCTGTTAAATTTGGTGTACTTTTGCTGTTTAGACTGCCAAGATCAGCCTCACTTGGTTGAAAGAGGCATAGCAAAGCTCTTTATCACAAATGGGAGCATAGTAAGGGTACTACTTTAAAAGTAGCTTCTTTACTATTATGAGAACACAGCCCATCCCAAATGGATACTGAAAGAAATAGCAACACCGTAGAAGAGAATAAATAGAATTCAGGTGAACATGACCCCTCTTATTTGTTTTAGAAAGGATTTTTTGAAAATGATGCTTTGAGAACTGTCCCTAGAAAACAGATCTTCAAACAGTTTAAAGTGTTATAGGTCCGGTGATTGCCGTGGAGCTATAATAATTTATCCACTAGCTGAGGATCTGCCCTTGAAGATTATACTTCCATTATTTTTGGTTTAATCTTGTCTATTTCTTCGTGGTGCTGTATAGATTTTTTTAAAATGACTTATGGAAATCCTACAAGATTTATGGAAGGGAATTTGATGCATTTTTTTCTTTTCTTTTGATGTCTTCTTTTCTTTTAATAAAAGTCCTGAGAAATGTTCTGTTTCCTGTTTTCAGAAAGCTTCAAATGCATTAATATGTTTATCTAATTTATTTATGGAAATAGCTAAGTGTAAAAATCACATTGGTAGTCAGGCCTATTTCTCCACACCTTCCTCATTTTGAATAGCCTGAGAAAAGTGCTAATGCTGTGTTTCAAAACTCAAGAACGCACTGACGAAAACCAGCCAGGAAATGGTTCTACTGTCCTGCAAAATCTTTGGAGATATATACAAAAATTCATTTTGCAATGGGACAGACAAAACAGTGGCCTTTTGGAATTTTTAGAGAGGGCTTGATAGACAATAACCCAGCTATCTGGACATTCACTTTTGGCACATGGAATAGTCAGGTTCCAAAGCTCAGATTTGAAGCAGGGACATGGAATTAAAGTTTCTTGTACCCCAGGTGAGTGCCCTGTACATTAGGGTATTGGCTGTTTTGGGTGGGTCCTCCTATTCAAGCTGTTCAACTTCATGTAAATATATACAAATATTCACTGGAGCAGGGAGTCGAAACTGAAACCCATATCCCAGATGAGTGCACTGTCCATTGGACCCAAGATACTTTCCCAATGAAAGTGGAAATAGACCATTTCCTGTGGAAAGTTTTATCATGTCAAGAAAGTAGGGTTTTACGATGAATGAACATTTTGTAAAAATATTCCCAATCAGTTCTGATGATGAGCAGCATTCCTAGGTTTTCAGACTTATGCATGAGAATTTAGTTGTGCAACTCCCAATAATGTTAATGGTTTTTTGTAGCCAAATTTTGTGACTCGTTTTAAAAATTATTTCCACCAAAAGTAGAATTTCAGAGTTATGAACACCTCATAGATCTAAAATGTTCATAACTTAGATCAAAACATTATAGTTATTCTTTCAGAAGCTTACAAATGAACATTGATTTGATACAGCTTTGAGGCTTTACTATGCAGAAATAAAATTTTGCTTTCCCTTTATATTCTGCTTTCCCTTTATTGTAGTACTGTTTGTTTGCTTTCTCCTCTTTGGTTTTTGCTGCTGCCTGATTATATTCTTTCAGTTCCAAATGGAGCTGTGTGGTTGTCTGGTCAACTCTGAGGTTCTACTATAATTCAATTTTTTCAAAATATCTTTGAACATTGATGCACATTTCCTCTAGCTCTGTACTGTCTAACCAGTTCTGAAGAGTAGCTACTATAGGGTATGCGTACACTAGGGACATTATTTCTTAATAACTTAATTTTAAATTATAACTCCCACAATAACTATTTTGAAATAGGGTGTCTACATTACAAGGCAGCATCGAAATAGTGCAGAATTATTTTGAAATAGCGTGTCCACACTGATTGAAGCCTGCATCACATTTAGAACCCCTGGAAGCAGTCTGGGGAGGGCACCAGGACAGTGGACACTTCCTGTAGCTTCTTGCTGAGGCTAGCTAACACACGTGCTTAAAGGGGCTCCTCCCTACAGCCGCATCTCTCACACACCACTTCTCCACTGCCTACCCCCTCGCGGGCCACCAAAAACGCTATATGCTCTGGTTGCCCTTGCAGATGCCACAGCACTGACATCATGGTGCCAGAGCTGATGCAAAGCAGTGCCAGGCTCATGGGCCTTGTGCTGCACATCATGGGGCAGTTGATCTACACTGCCCATATACTGATTCAAGACCATGAAGAGCATCCCAGACCAGGGGACCTCTTCACCTAAGCTCTGGCACTTCTAGTGCAGCAAATGATACTTAATCCCCTGGACACCATAGAATGTCGCTTCTGGAAGAGGGAGACCAGTTCCGACTGGTGGGATCGCATAGTCCTGCAGCGATGGGAGGATGAGCAGTGGCTCCAGAACTTCCACATGTGGAAGGCCACCTTTCTTGGAGGCCTGTGAATGGCTCATGCCTGCCCTCAGGCCATAGGACACTCCCATGAGGCCCGCCTTCGCCCTGCAGGAGTATGTCACCATCACCTTGTGGAAGCTCGCCATGCCGAACAGCTGCTGTTTCGTGGGTAACCAGTTTGGCATGGGAAAATTCATGGTTGGGGCCATACTCATGCAAGTAGTCAAAGTCATCCACACCATATTGTTGTGCAGAGTTGTCACTCTAGGGAACGTTGACCTAGTCATTACTGCCTTTGCCACTGTGGGCTTCCCCAACTGTGGGGGTGGGGTGGGGGCATAGACGGCACCCACATCTCCATCCTGGCCTCTGACCACCATGCCTTGGATCACAACAACAGGAAGGGGTACTTTTCGATGGTGCTGCATGATGATGTAAGGGAGCAGTTGACTACCCAGTAAGCAAAGGCTTATCAGGTAGTTGAGTTGGTTACTTGCATTCCCCGGGAGGAGGGAGCAGCAGCCGGTGCTGGGGAGAGCTGTCTTAAAAGACGGTTCCCCCCATCACTGTCTCCATGGTGCTGCCTGCTCCCCCCCAGCAGCACAGGGGGTAGGGGAGGCTGCCACATCCCGCAGAGCAGCCTCTGTCCACAGCAAACCCAGGCCCGCCACAGGCAGAGGCTGCTCCAGAAGCATCCACTGTCCACAGTGGCCTGGGCTGGCTGAAAGCAGAGGCTGCTATGGCAGCAATCCCTGTCCAGGGTGGGATGGCGGGAAGCTCAGCTCCCCACTGGACACCCCCACAATCCCCCACCCCTGCAGACAGGAGCTGGCCATGGACAAAGACTGCTCCAACCAGGCAAGCAGCTCAGCTCAGTCCCGGCTCATGTTGGTGTGGGATGTACCCCTGCTGAGACTCTGCAATTTAAATGTACTGCCTTCCCACATAGCTCTTAGTACATTTAAACTGCAGAGCTGCAGCGAGGGTAGGTCCTGTACCTGGCACAAGCTGGGACTGAGCCAGGCAGACTTCCCTTATCGACTAGTCGATTAAAAATTCTGTTGACCACTAGATTAAATACCCCCTTCTTAACATCCTTAGTGCTTCAGGCCCTGGTTGACCAGGATGTGGACATTCTGGTATGAAGGCAGGGAACTGGACTCGATGACCTCTCGAGGTCCCTTCCAGTCCTAGTATTCTATGATTTGTGTGGGGGAGCAGAGGCTGAATGGCTGGCCAGGGCTTACGAGCAACCGGACACCAGTGCAATTTGGTGAGCACATGAGGGGGCTGTAATCATCTGGGAGTCCTTGAGGTAGAGTTCCAGCCAGAGCCATCTGTGAAACTCTCCCCCATGCCTTTCCACAAAAGACCTCTGCATTGCCTCTGCTCCATGCCTTTCCTCTCCCACACCTCCCTTCCCCTGTCCTCCCTTTCCACCTTCACCCCTTCCCTGCAGACAAAATAAAGAAGCCTTTTTGCTTGTAAAAACAACTCAGAATTTTTATTTGGGGGTTATACAACAGGGGAGGTACTGGGTGGGGGGAAGAACCTGGAATGGGGGAGAGGAGAGAGGGTTTCAGAGATGGCGCTGGGAATGGCACCTGCCTCGGGTACTTTGGGAGGATTTGGTTGCCCATGAGGTCCCCTGGGGGGTGTCTAGGAGGAGAATCCAGGAGGGCAGGTGCGAGTGCTGAGAGTTGGGGGTGGGAGCCCACTCCATACACATGGCCACCAGCCACTTCCTGGACATTCTCCAGCCTGCGGCTCTTGTACATTTCAAAGGCAGAGATGCAGTGGGATAGGGAGTGTCCCCCTTATCAACTAATTGAGTAGTCAATGGAAATTCCATAGACTACTTGATTAGGTGATTAATCAAAATTTAACATCCCTAGTGGAAAGTCCTCAGAGTCTCTGCCAATCTGACCCAGGGGTAAATTCCATCCTGACATCAAACACGGTGATCAGTCAGAGCATGGGAAAGAATCCTCTGCAGAAACTCAGCACTCTCCCCATCTATTATCCCCTTTTCAGCCATTGGAGATTTTTTCTACTGGAAGTTGACGGTGGGCCACATTCCACTGTAAACAGTCCGGATCGTCCATCCTCTAGATAAACTTCTCAACTTCGGTCTGGAAGACAGTGAGGGTTTTCCCCTTCCTCACTGGTCCCCTTGGAAGGCTGTTTCAGAACTTTATTTCTCTTATGATTAGAAATCTTTGTCCGAATTTGAGCCCAAACATATTGATTGCCAGTTTATATCAATTTCTCTTGTGTCCATATTGGTTTTTAACTTAAATAACTCTTCTCCCTCCCTGGTATTCATTCTTCTGATGTATTTCTAAAGGAGTGCCAGGCCACATGCACAGACCAATGGACGGTACTTTTTAATTTTCTGTTTCTGGACACTTGGTGTGTGTGCATAAACACTCAGTGGAATATAGTGAGGGACCACACATCTCAAAGGACTTCCAGTTACAGGTTAGTAACCACCTCTTACAAAATACTGTCCATTGGTACCATGTGATACTGCATGACAACCTATATTTTCTTTTTAAAAGATAGATCTGTGCCTCTTGTAGTTTTGATGCTTGATTTTATTTAAAAATAGAGAACAGTCGCTCTACTTAGCTTTCTTTGTACTGTCAGGAAAATTAAGTGAATATAAGATTTTATTTGGCATGGGTATGGAATAAAGGTACCCAGACGTTGTCTGGGGCACAATCATTGCAGCAATTGTTCTCTCAGGCTGTACGATAGAAATACTTATTTTGTTTCAGATGATATGATGATAAAATTGATTAGTAATTGTGAAGTGTATAGATGCCGTGGCCATGGAGATAATTTTATGACCAAGAGGACTTAATCTGATTTCATTATAGAAATTTAGTTTCCTTTTTCTGAGCAGAGGTAAACTTAAGCATATGCTTAAATGTTTTCTGTACTAAGTTCTATATGTACTGGCTAACTAATGTAATAATAATTTAAGTAATCATACAGTAAGTTGAGTGAGTTTTCATGATTCATAGCCCCGACAGTAGTTTTCCTCTGGGTAAACATTTAATGCAAAACTCCTTTATTCACCGGTGTTTAGGGTCTACAGTATACTTTGTACATTTTACCAATACACCTCTATTCACTTAGTGTTTTTCACGTATGTTAGTTTAATGCACAGCTTATAAAACAAGTGAATAGCTTAAAAAGAACATGAGGTCAGATTCTATTCTATTTTCATTGAAGTTAATCATAAAATAAGGAAAACTCATTTTAAATTGAGAAAAAAGTGACACATTCCGGAAATAAATGTAAAATTCAATGAAGGGATTTTTATGTATCAAAAGATTAACCATCTCCAGATATATTCATCTACTTTGTCTCTTTGTTTTCCTTTCTCTTAGAAATAATTATGCTATCTGGAAAAAACCTCCCATTTAAATTGGGAAATTATTAGCCCAGGAAGAGGTTTGTAATGGATTTTATCATTCTCAAGAGGAAATGAGAAAAATTGGCTCTGAATGTTCATCTGTTGTAAATCAGAATTTGCCATTTTAAAATATCAGTGTTATGTGCAGTGTTAAATTGAATATAAAATTATAGTGCAAAGTATTTTTTCCTCTGTCAAGGAGTGAACTGGGAGGAAGAATAAAGGTGAATGTTAAGAATTTATCAGCTTACCAGTTCACCACATGTTGAATTATTTCTTTAAACTGGGTCCTGCATGAATAACTTTACAAAATACTTTAAAGATTCTTGTAAGGTGATCCTGTAGGAGGAGAGAGAACAATAAAGAGAAATGAAGGTTTTATTTCTAAAACTGGTTAATCTTTCGTAGTACATAAAGCTGCCTTCACTGGTTTTTATCCCCCTTTCCAAATGAATCATATCTTTTTGTCTTAAAACCTTCCTGGTATCTCTAGTTTATGATTGGCTCTTCCCATAAAGTGTTTCATATAGGTAGGATACTACATAAAAATGAAATTGTATTTTTATGATTCTATGTAGGCTAAACAAATGAAAGGTTAGTGGAATAGAGAATCAGAATATATGGTTCTGATTCGTGCAATGGAATCTGTTAGTATGGCACCACAGGGCCTTCTGTAGATTCATAAGCTGTGTCAGCAGATTCCAGTGCAGGAACATGAGCTTTATCTGAAATTTCCCCCTTATGCAGAATCCTAGAATCATAAGGTTGGAAGAGACCTCATGAAGTCATCGAGTCCAACCCCCTGCTAAAATCAGGACAATTCCCAAGTAAATCATCCCAGCCAGGGCTTTGTCAAGCCAGGATTTAAAAACCTCTAGGGATGGAGATTCCACCACTTCCCTAGGTAACCCATTCCAGTATTTCACTACCTTCCTAGTGAGATGGATATTAGGCAAAACTAACCTAGATCTCCCCCACTGTAACTTGAAACCATTGTCCCTCATTCTGTCATCTGTTACTACTGAGAACAGCCTCTCTCCATCCTCTTTGGAACCCTCCTTGAGGTAGTTGAAGGCTGCTATCAAATCCTCCCTCACTCTGTAGATTACATATGTTCAAATCCCTTAGCCCAAGGGTGGGCAAAAGGGCCTCCGCGGGCCGGATCTGGCCTGCGGAGGTCCTGCTGCTCCCCCACCCCCAGGCCAATTAGGACCTTGGGGCGGGGGGGCACACAAAGTTTCCTCCGCCCAGACAGAAGCACATAGCACTTTGAAGTGCTGAGTGCTCCTGGCAGGGCGGGAGGAGATTTCATGTGTTCCCCTGCCCTCAAGAACTGATTGGCCTAGGGGTGGGGAGTGCACAAAGCCCCCTCCCGCCCTGCAAGGAGCACTTGGCACTTTGAATCAGAGCGTGGGGGTGGGGAGTGCACAAAGCTTCCTCCACCCTGCCCAGGGCAGGGGTAGGGCAGAGGAAACTTTGCACGTTCCTCCTACCCCCAGGCCAATCAGGTCTTGGGGGCGGGGGAGCGTGTGAAGTCTTCTCCCACCCTGCCAGGAGTGTGTGTTACTTCAAAGTGTTACGTGTTCCTGGCAGGGCGGAGGAAACTTCATGCTCTTCCCCTACCCCCAGACTCTAATTGGGCTGGGGGTGGGGAAGTGTGCAAAGCCTCTTCCTGCCCTGCCAGGGACATGGGTGCTTAGTGGGAAGAGGGGGGCAAAGGGGCTTCCCCACTCCCAGACCAATCATGATCTGGGGATGGGGAAGCCCAGAAGCATCCTTGCCCAGCCCTGCCCCTTCCGTTTTTGGCCCTGCCCCTTCTGGGGCGGCCCAGGGCCACCCCTGCCGTAGCCTCTGCATGAATCATGTGCTCCAGCCCTCTTAATTATTTGTATTGCCCTCCCCTGGACTCTGTACAGTGCATCCACATCCTTTCTGTAATGGCGTGCCCAGAATTGGACTCAATATTGCAGATGTGGCCTCACTCATGCTGAATAAAGAGGACTAATCACTTCCCCAGATCTTCTGGCAGTGCTCCTGCCAATGAACTCAATATGCCATTAGCCTTCTTGGCTACAAGACACACTGTTGACTCATATGCAGCTTCTTATCCACTGTAATCCCCAGATCCTTTTCTGCCTCTGTAATTTCCATTTGAATCTATCTGACAAATTGGGTTTTACCGAATAAAACGTATGCCTTATAATGCAGGGGTGGGGAACCTAAGGCTCAGGGGCTGGACGTGGCCCCTGGCTTGCCTGGATCTGGCCCCTGAGAGGAGCTCACACTGGCACTGCAGCCTGTCCCTCCCCGCTAGGGCTAGAGCACACTGCAGACTGTCCCTCCCCGCTAGGGCTAGAGCACACACAAGCCTGGGATTCCCTAGGCTGTGGTGTGTGAGGGGAGTATAGGGAGTGTATTTCTGCTTTTCGGTCAAGGGTTACGTCGGGGGGGAGGGTTGTTTTGTTTCTCACTTGTGTGTCCCATGACTGATTTTTCTGTGGGTCAGCAGCCCCTGACCCAAAAAAGGTTTCCTACCCCCTGCCCTAATGAATCTGTTAGTCACTAAGATAGCACAGGACCCCTTGGTTTTGTAAATACAGACTAACATGGCTACCTGCTGAAATAAAATCAAGAGTGTGTCAAAAATTCTGGGCTGGATTAACTCTTCTCAGAGCCCAGAGCTATTAGATTTTGTGAGGTCCCCTAAGCTTTGGGGTGGCACCAAAATGACAGGTTCAGAGTGTGGGAAGGGATTGTGATTGAGGGTGTGGGCTCTGGGGTAAGGATGTAATAGTATGTCTGATTAACCGATAAGCAAAAGCTTATCCGTTAATGCTATAGACTGCACGCATTCCCACACCCCCACACACACACCAGTACATTTTTTAGCAGGCTAGCCGGCAGCCTGGCTCAATCCTGGCTTGCGCTTGGTCTGGGACCTACCCCCGCTTCGGCTCTGCATTTAAAATGTATGAGGAGCCAGGCCAACAGGCAGCCCAACCCAGTTCTGGCTTGCACCGAGTCCTGGAGATCATCCCGCTCCTTCACCCAAACAGGGGTTTCTGCCATCCTGTGCTGCTGCCTCTGTATCACAGGCAACAACACGGGGCAACAGGCAGCTGGTCCGCAAGGAGAGCTGGTTTTCAAAACACCTCCCCTTGCAGACCAGCTCCCGCCTGGCAACCCTGCTGCTGCCTCTGAAACAGAGGCAGCAACATGGAGTGGCAGAGGTCTCCTCAGGAGTGGGGTTGGAATGCGCTAGCTGCGGGCCATGCCCCGGGAACTACAGAATATTCAACTAACCAATAAGAATTCATTAGGTTAATCGACTATTTAATGAACTGATATTAGCATCCCTACTCTGGGGTGAGTCTGGGGATGAAGCAATTGATGCCAAGGAATTTGGAATGTGTGAGAGGGCTGAAAGCAGGAGGTGGGGATGCAGGTTTGGGAGGCAGGGTATGGGAGGGAGCTGAGGGAAGAATGTGGGAGTGCAGAGTGTGGGAAGGAGTTAGGGTGCAGGAGAGGGCTTTGGGCAGAGGTTGGGAGTGCAGGCTCTTGGTGTGAATTAGAGGGTGGCGTTATTGGATATGGTGGGGTTAGGGTGTGGAGGGAGCTCAGGGATGGGGCAGGGGGTTGGGTGTGTGGTTTGCTTTCCTGGAGAAGCTTCCTTTTGGTGGCTCATGGTGGCTTATGCTGACTTATGCCACAGTGAGGAATGGGGGCAGATATCTCTGTGGGTGTTTCTACACTGCCACCCTAGTTCGAACTAGGGTGGCTAATGTAGGCATTCGAAGTTGCAAATTAAGCCCGGGATTTAAATATCCCGGGCTTTATTTGCATCTTGCCGGGCGCCGCCATTTTAAAATCCCCTTTAGTGTGGACTCCGTGCCCGCGGCTACACGCGGCACGGAGTAGGTAGTTCGAATTAGGCTCTCTGTTCGAACTACCGTTACTCCTCGTGGAACAAAAAAGGGAAACTCTTCAAGAGTCTCATGCCTGACCTGAAGTTTGTTAGGCAGCTGCCTGGGCTGCAGCCACTGAAACCCCCTTTCTTAATCCAGCCCTGCACATAAACTTTGTCTTTAAAAATACTGATTTGTACTTTGTTAGTTTTTCTGGATGTTGCCTGAACCCCTGCTGTAATAATTGTTGTGGTAGGAGCAAGAGGTCCCAATCAGGCTCCTGGTCCAACTGGGCTAGCTTCTGAGCAACCACTTGGTCAGAGACTCCACTCCTTACAAGCTAACAAGCTTTTGAGGAAACAAGGTGTATTATGTTGAGGATGTATATTTGTGGTCGCTCTGCTGGAAAATGTTCACAGAATTCGGCAAGACAAGTAGGCTGTGTCTAGACTGGCCAGTTATTCCGGAAAATCAGCCGCTTTCCCGGAAAAACTTGCCAGCTGTCTACACTGGCCACTTGAATTTCCGCAAAAGCACTGACTTCCTACTCTAAGAAATCAGTGCTTTTTGCGGAAATACTATGCTGCTCCCATTCGCAAACTTTTGCGCAAAAGGGCCAGTGTAGACCGCTGAGATTTGTTTTCTGCAAAAAAGCCCCGATCGCGAAAATGGCAATCGGGGCTTTTTTGTGCAAAAGCATGTCTAAATTGGCCACGGACGCTTTCCCGCAAAAAGTGCTTTTGCTGAAAAGCATCTGTGCCAGTCTAGATGCTCTGTTTCGAAAATGCTTTTAACGGAAAACTTTTCTGTTAAAAGCATTTCCGGAAAATCATGCCAGTCTAGACGTAGCCGTAGATTACTGATGAAACGATTGTAGAAAAGGCTGAGCCAGCTGCCTAACAAACTTCAGGTCAGGCATGAGACTCTTGAAGAGTTTCCCTTTTTTGTGTGCCTCTGCATAACCATGATGTCAAGTATCAGAGGGGTAGCTGTGTTAGTCTAAATCTGCAAAAGCGTCGAGGAGTCCTGTGGCACCTTATAGACTAACAGAAGTGTTGGAGAATAATCTTTCATGGGCAAAGACCTGCATGTGACAAAGTGGGCCTTTGCCCATGAAAGCTTATGCTCCAACACTTCTGTTAGTCTATAAGGTGCCACAGGACTCCTTGCCATTTTTGCGTAACCATGGTTGGTCAGTGGGAGGCCAAAAAGAAGGTGATCGCTATAACATGACAAAAAAATCTTATCTGGGACATAGCTATGTTAGCTAGGTTGGATAGGGAGGTCTACGTTGGATATTAGGAAAAACTAATTCACTAGGAGGGAGGTGAAACACTGGAATGAGTTAGCTAGGGAGGTGGTGGAATCTCCATCCCTAGAGGTTTTTAAGTCTCAGCGTGACAAAGCCCTAGCTGGGTTAATTTAGTTGGGATTGATCCTGCTTTGGGCAGGGGACTGGACTTAATGACCTCCTGAGGTCTCTTCCAGCTCTGTGATTCTAAGAACATTGTTGTGACTATAGTAGTCCAGTGTTACGACTTTTTATGGAGAAGCTTGTCATGTTGTTTTACACCTTCCTTTTAATTCTGTGAAATGTGCAAATCACCCTTAAAAGACAATATTGCAACACTAAATGCTCAATGTATAGGACTATAGAATAAAAGATGTTAGATTTGTACATGAACATTTAACTTGTCAGCATTTTAATTTTCTTTAGTATTGTATTTTATACGACTATTATGTAATGGCAAGTACTAACAAGCAAGTGTATGTGAATCACACTTTCATGTTGAAAGTCAGGCATTCATATCACACTTTTACATCTTGTCAGACACTTTAATAATTGCATATTTAACTCATTATGAGGAAAGTAAATAGTTTTGTATATATGAACACAAAGAAGTACCTGGTATGTTGAAGAGGTGTTGTAGCTGAACATGTATATTAATGACTTTAATTTTCAATAAAATGATTTGTTACGGAGGGACACCCGAGCAAACTTCTATTTTACTAATTTTACGTTCAGAAATAAAAAATAATTTAGAAGCCCATTTCTTTTTTTAACTAGCTAATGAAACAATGCATAAAGAACAACACGATTAGCAAAGATTTTTAGTTTGATATATTGGAGTTTAGGATGAAAGAAAACATGTATCTTACAGAAGGGAGAGATTCTGGCATTTAAAGTTGTGCTGTTTTAATTGGCACTTGAATAGAGCAGTAACTGCTATCCTTAAGTTTCTTTTGTCTCCTTTAGTCTTTCATTTGCTGTCAGGAAGACTAATTAGCAGGCTCCGAAAAATTAAAAATCAATTTTTCACTTTCTATAGTATACAACCTTAGCAGGGTATCCATCCTGTCATACCGGGAAGAATCTTGACTACAGGTTGAACTTCTCTGGACTGACATTCTTGGGACCTGACTGGTACTGAACAAGAGAATTTGCTGAACCACAGGAGGTCAATATTGTCCAGCAGCATTGCAAACACTTCCAGTGCTTACTGGGCTCTTAGAAGACATTTAAATGAAAATTAGAACTAAATAACAGCACAGAACAATGAGAGCCAGGACTGATGTCTATAAACAAACTTTATAAGATTATGGGAAACTTGGCCACACCCATGATAAGTGGACATCTGGCTAACTAAAATCATGCTGGGCCACTGATTTTGCTGACCTGAAAATGCCAGACTAAAGAGGTTCAACCTATATTTCCAAGAGCGTTAGTTTCTGCAAATTGTCCATCCTTATTAATAAGAAATCTTAATTTATCTGTACTGTTTTTCCACTGACATATGGAACTTATGAAATAATGGCTTCCAATTCCCAATGAATCATAACAGAATGCGAGAGTTGCAATAATTTAGTTTCATGTGAGTACTTTGTTTATTTCTGTGGAATTCATTTTAAATAATTTCTTTCCACTTTATGAACTTTACTGTTGGTGTCTATGGTGTGTTTCTGGTCGGTAAATGATAGACATCATGGATGTAAGATATTCATTCATTATTTAAGCTTCCCTTTTCTTTTGATGTTGTTATAATTTATAACAAATAGTGTTTTATTTACTCCTATTTCATTTATAATTCTTTCCTTCCCCCCTTTTTGTGGGATTAATGTTATGTTTACACAAGAACAGTAGGTTGGTTCATGTGGCTGATTTCTGCATGCAACTCCTCATTCATTAATTCCTTTGACAATTGAACTAGTGATTAGATTATATTGTGTTGTCAGGGTAAACCTCTGATTATTTCTGAAAGGTTACCAGATGCTAATGCAGAAGATTTCCCTAATTGTGAAATTCCTTGCCATTTACCCATCAATCCTACGATCTTGGAATGCAGATGAATGTGTGTGTGTGTGTGTGTGTGTGTGTGTGTGTGTGTGTGTGTGTGTGTGTGTGTGTGTGTGTGTGTGTGTGTGTGTGTGTGTGTGTGTGTGTGTGTGTGTGTGTGTGTGTGTGGAGGGGGGGATATGGCTTTCCACTTTGATGTTAGAAATTACAGAATAGAAGACAGATCTGATTTAGCAGGACAAGCATCCATTTAGTTAGGGATCCTGTCTTTGGCAATGGGCAGCATGAGATACTTCAGGGAAAGGTGCAAATAACCCTATGGTGGAGAATTATGGAATAATCTCCCCAAAGGGTGAAGCTTCTTCCTAACTCCTTTAGTGGCTGATGGATAATCTTCATCTTCTTAATGTCTGCACAACTTGGTCTCCGGTCGCATCACCAGAGTTAATCCATGGTTGTATCATTAGCTTCCTCCATTCAGGCCAAATACTGATGAGGGTGGGCAATGTGAGTGCTGATCCATACCTCCCATAATCTTTATGCTTCGGGGCTTTTGGCAGCTTAAAAAGTAAATAAAAAACCCCTACCTGTGAATGTTCTCATTAGGCTGCTATAACTACACTGATGCAAGAGACCTGCTGGCATCTCTATCCCAGCAAGGGAAAGGCTTTGGGTTATTCATCAATATCAAGAACTGCACTTGACAAAGTAAATGAATTATTAAAAGCAGTTGTCCATGCATCGGTGCATAACAGCAGGCACCACAGGGTAGAGCATATCCCAGAATAGTAAAGTGAGCCCTATATTTGACACAGCCTGCTGTTTCTGTCTGAAGGTTATTTACTGTTCTTTCCATACACACTGCGTGTGTTGCTCAGCATTAAAAGTGGAAAATGCCACCTACTAGCAACCTGAGACTGTAAAGCACACATCTGGCATTGGATTTAACCAAAAAAAAGGTCTATTTATTAAAGTAACTAAGATATTGTAGTCTATGGTAATGCTCCAAAATATTCTACTATTGATTTCTGTGCTCATCACTTCTCATTCTGCCTGTGTATCATGAATTCAATTCTTAATTGCTAGGAATTGGCTTACAAACGTACAGCTACATGTGAAGCTGCAACAAGAACCAAACAATTACTCTTGAGGAAATTAGTTTTATTTCTGTAAGATCATTAGATTTATAAAAGTGCTTAAGGAAGAACACACGGTGAAGTAAGATTTCATAGTTAGCACCTCGTTAAAGGCCTAAACACATTTTCTGTAGGGTATACCGTGCACTGAGCAGCTAGTTGAACCTAAATTTTGTAGCAAGAACCCTAGAGTTTTTGTGGGAGACTGGAATTTTAGATAGTTTCATTTAAATAATTGAGTTTTTTATTGAGCTCACCATGAAAGTGAATAGTAAATCCAGTACTGAATTATTCTGTTAGTTTGATATTAAATTTATTTTACTATGCCCCTAGCATTTTCATTTTCATTGCTACGGCCAATTTTTTAATTGGCTGGAGGTATGGGAATTTTGGTTTTGGCATCAGATACAGCAGAGTAGCACAGGGGTTGGATTCTTTTGCATAGGATATCGCAATGAAATTGGTATTGATGAGACCTCCACTGATCTGGCAAATTCCCTTTTTTAGCTAAGGTCAGTTTGTTTGCTGCTTGGGAACAGAACCAAACCTGTCAGTAGCAACAAGAGCATGCCTCACCTCCTAAACTTCCTTCCAGTTTTTTGATGCCTCACTGTAGTTAGCATCTTAAGTAGACCTCTGAGCTGCAGAGCTGTTCTGAGAGGAATTCCAAACTTTATTTTAAATGTAACTGACATTTGGGCTCCGAAATATCTGCATAATTTCTAGTGCAGGTTGAACCTCCTAAATCTGGGATTGTCTGGTCTAGCAGCATCCTGACAGACCACGGATGTGGCAAGAGCAGAGAGCCCTGGTGACCAGGAGTGTGAACCAGCTGGGAGCCCGGTCCCTGGGGAACCCCAGTCAGGCAGGACAGCTGTGGCACTGGGGAGCCCCATCCCCGGGTGGGTTGGATAACAGCGGGAGCTGGAGGCTCAGTCCCATGGGAGCTCTGATTGGGCGGGGCAGCATCAGGGCAGCCAGTGAGCCCCGGCCCTGAGGCATGACAAAAGCTGGGAAGCAGGCCAGCCTCGTCCCTGGGAAGCTCTGGCAGGGCAAAACAGAGGCGGGACAGCTGGTGAGATCCATTGCTGGGGATTCCTGACTGGGTGGGGGAGAAGCAGGGCCACAGCAGCTGGAGAGCTCCGTCCCTGGGGAGTCCCAGCAAACCAGAGGCAGAGGGCTGGAGCCCAAGTCCAAGCCCTGCAGGCTGGAGCCCAGTGGCAGTGTACTAAAGGAGAGCCAGCCTCAGGGAGGGGGAGCATCCTGGGAGGCCTGTGGCAGCGGACCTCCCCTGATCTGGCAAATTCCCTCTTTCAGCTCAGGTCAGAATTCCAGGGTGCTGGACCATGGAGATCCATCCTCTACATACTCAGGTTTGCGGGACTGTTCTTCCACGATTAATGTCAAACTCGAGTGGTTGAAAGAGCACTGGTAGTCATAGGGATGGGAAGTTATGTTAGGCAGCCACATGGCCAGTATTCACCAATTTCCATCTGTCCATCATCTGACATTAACCAATATCATTTTCTGAAAGATGTCTTCTTTATGTCTCTGCGGAAAAGGAAAATTGAACCATAGCAGAGCTTTGATTGGATTCAGAGGGAGCACATGGCTCTCCTAGGTAATATTGTGTGCAATGGTGTACATCTCACTTCACGTGCCCTTGCTTTATGTGTGTGTCACTTTTGTAATACAGATAGGAAAAATTTACGTGGATGGAAACAAGCAGAATCTGTTAACCCTGTGCATGGGTAACAGTAAACAAAAGTTAGGTTGGACATTAGGAAAAACCTCCCATCTGTCAGGGTGGTGAAGCACTGGGATAAATTGCCTAGGGAGATTGTGGAATCTCCATCATTGGAGATATTTAAGAGCAGGTTAGACGGACATCGATCAGGATGGGCAATAATTTTTGCAGGGGGGACACTTCATTATCTTTGGTTTATGTTTGCAGGCCAGCTATGCTCCCCCTGGAATGGGCAGAGCCTTGAGTGGGAGGGGTGGTTCTCTCTAGGTGCCATGTGTCCCTGGTGATGGAAGATGACTTTGCATCCTCCCCAGCCCCCAGGCCAATCAGGACCTGGGGTTGGGGAGTGTGCAAAGTCATTTGCTGTTCAAAACAGCTGATAGCTCCCTTTAGGCATTGCACACCCCTGGCAGGGGGAGGGAGCTGCCAGCCACTTTGTACAGCGAATGACTTCCTACACTCCCCCAAGTCTGGGTCTGGATTGGCCTGGGGGCAGAGGAGTGGCAGGGTAGAGTGCAGGCTGGATCAAATGGCTTGGTGGGCCAAATCTAGGCAGTGGGCCATATCTTGCCTACCAGGGGACTGAACTTGATGGATTCTTGAGGTCCTTTCCAGTTCTAGTATTCTTTGATTCTATGAAAATGTCTCATGGGCCACTCAGCTGGAGTACTGTGTCCAGTTCTGGGCGCCACATTTCAAAAAAGATGTGGAGAAATTGGAAAGGGTACAGAGAAGAGAGACAAGAATGATTAAAGGTCTAGTTTGGAAAAAAGAAGATTAAGGGGGGGACATGATAGCGGTTTTCAAATATCTAAAAGGGTGTCACAAGGAGGAAGGAGAAAATTTGTTCCTCTTGGTTTCTGAGGACAGGACAAGGAGTAATGGGCTTAAAGTGCAGCAAGGGAGGTTTAGATTGGACATTAGGAAAAAATTCCTAATTGTCAAGGTGGTTAAATATTGGAATAAATTGCCAAGGGAGGTGGTGGAATCTCCCTCTCTGGAGATATTTAAGAACAGGTTAGATAGACATCTGTCAGGGATGGTGTAGATGGAGCTTGGTCCTGCCTTGAGAGCGGGGGGCTGGACTCGATGACCTCTTGAGGACCCTTCCAGTTCTATGATTCTATATAGAACCTGATGGGCTGCAGGTTGTCCCACCATTGCTGTAAATTATGTCTCATTTTGGATGTCCATTTTTAAAGGATAGTCTTACTTCCTGTCTAGTGAAAATTCCTATGTACCTAATGTCTGGCCCTCAGGACAATGCAATGAAAAAATTATCTGTACTTACCTGAAAATTTCTTTTTAGTGTAAGAAGGCCTACGAATCATGCCAACTTTGGGTACACGAGGGATTCCTTATGATCTGCAACTGTAGTTATTATGCTTTTTTAGAGTATATATAAATGCATCAGTAATTTAGGAAAATAGGATGCAGTAATTCTGCCTGTGGAATTTTTCTCAACTGGAAATGATGCTGGGGAGAGGGAAATTATTCTTCTCCTGCCAGTGAGTAACAGCTCTGGATTAACAATCTGAAGTATTCATTGCAATGGATCTAATGATGTCATTACTTCAGGCAAGTACAGATGTATGCTTATAGTGAAAATGTCACCATTAGGCTTCATAACCAACCCTAGATCTGGCCAAAATGAAGGATTTCTGGTTTTCAAGAAATGCAGTGAGTTTGAAAGCTGACTTGGTTCTGAATTGGAACTAATCTGCATTTTACAAAATTTCTTGAAACCAGAAATCTGGGAAAAAATTATTTTCGAAACATTGACATGTATTTCTAGAACTACAGGCAGTCCCTGGGTTACGTACAAGATAGGGACTGTAGGTTTGTTCTTAAGTTGAATTTGTATGTAAGTCGGAACTGGTACATATTGTAGGGGAAACTCTAGCCAAACATTTCTCCAGAGCTCAGTTTTATTCTCCCACACCTCATTCCCCTCAGTCCTTTATTCTCAAGCTGAGGTGTTTGCTGAAAAAAGCCACTCTGCGTCTCCCTAGTCTGCTGGGGGCGCTAGCTTTGCGTCTCCCTGGTCTGCTGGGGGGAAGCAGCTAGTGCGGGGTTGCCTCACCCCGTTTGTAAGTAGGGATCTGATGTAAGTCGGATCCATGTAACCCGGGGACTGCCTGTATATCTACTTTCCAAAACCCAGAAGCTGCTGAGTGCTATTAGCAGAGACGAAACTGACAAAAGCTTCATCTAACTTTGAAATTTCAAAGCGCACTTGGGGCAGTGCTTTAAAGTGCAGTATGGCCACAGGAGGACCGCTGGAAGAGAGGTCTTCCAGCGCTTTAGGAAACCACTTCCATGAGGGGAGTACCTCACTGGTGCTTTACAGCACTGTAACTTGCTGTACTTGCAGTGTGCTTTTTTTCTCACCACTGAGTCAGAAAGGTGGTGCAGTGCAGTAAAGTGGCAATGTAGACTTAGTCAAAGACTTCCAAGCAAATGGTCTGGTAGCACTTTATTGACTAACAAAACATGTAGATAGTATCATGAGCTTTCGTGGGCAACTTCTTCAGATGACCGGAGTTATGATTAGAGGATAAGAAAACTTGAACTAAATAGGAGAAGGAAAGGGGGGAGGGAAAAGAAAGATGTTCTGTCACCCACCCCCCTACCTCTATGCATAAAATATCTGGAGAAAGGGTATTAAACCTGAGTAGATAAAAATCAAAGTCGGTGGCTTTCAACTCAGCAGCAGATGTTCTCTCAGCTTCTAAGCACCCTGCTGTGGAGCTAGGATTGAAGCCCTGGTTAGAGCCAGAATTCCCAGGGATGTTTGGGCTGTACCTGGAAGACTGAGGTCCTAGGCCTTAGGACCAGTGCATAGGATGAGGTTCTGTCTGCCAGATCGCTCTCTACTGAGACGCTTCTGTCATTTTCACTTCCCAATGTGACTTTGGCTAGCCTTCCAAGTTAGCAGCTAGGCAACCTATTGTTTTGATTTTCCTAGTGTGTTTTGTTTTGATTTGGTGGTTTTTTTTCCCCAGAATTGAAATTTTCTCCCCAAAAATGTTGGTTACACAAAACGGGCATTTTTTTGGTCAAAAATATCATCCTGACTAATTTTTTGAACTGCATTCAGTCTGTACCTTACTGAAATGAAATGAAACCGGAAAAGAGAGTGTGTACCCTGCAACCCTGCTGCATTAATTCTAAAATATTTCACACCTGGAAGGATTTCTTGGCAAATACAAGGCTAGATGCCACATTTCTGAAGTGAGGAAGAATTTTACTGCTAATTCTGTTTTTGAAGAACTGGGGATAAACTAGATTTTTGTAACCCTAACAGTGATTCTGGGTTTATGGTTAAATCTGACATAATACTATTTGTAAATTCAGCTGATATGAATGTTCATCAACAGTGTGTATCAGTATGTGTGATTAATCACTGTTTGTTTTTAATTTGATCAACAACCCTGGAGACCCTCCCTGCTCTGCCTTAACCAGAGTCTAAGGGCTTGTCTACACACATAAGTTACTGCAGTGTAACTTTCTCACTCGGGGGTATGAAACCAAAAATATCCTCTCCCTCCCTGTGAGTGTAGCAAATTCCAGAGTTGCAAAGCGCCAGTGTAAACAGGCTTCCAGCACTATTAGTTACACCCCTCCTGGAGGTGGTTTATCTACAGTGTTGGGAGAGCTGTTGCCATTACCACACTGTAAACTCTGCAGGGTAGACAAAGCCTAAGTCAAACAGTTTTGACATGCAGAAACACTTAGGCGGTATCCTGAATCTCATGAGTTGAAAACTCCAATTTACTCTACCAACTATTGTCAGGACAAAAATCTGCATTAAACCGAAAATGGAAAGTTTAGTGACAATAAAATAAATATTTCAGTCCAAGTTAATTGGTGGTTATTAAATTCAATCTGTGATGCTTAGTCACAGAACATTTCTTACTGTCTGCAGAAGCTATTTGTATTCTACATTTTGTAATTCAAAGGAATTAACAAATGCCTTATGAATCTTTGTGCAATCTTCCCTTGGAGAACTATTTGTCCTGTACGTCACTGTTTGGCAGTATCACCTGTTTTAGGGGGGTCAGAAGAGAGAGAAAATACAATAAATAATGTACTCTCTCTGTCCCTCATCCCTTTGTTGGCAGCCTATTGGGTTAGGCGCTATCCTTCTTGCTGTCTTTCTGCTTCATTGAATTATAAAAATGTGCATGTGCTTGGTGATTTTTTTTTTTAATAGCACGGAGAATTTAAAAGACAATACATACATTCCAGAGTGGTAAAAATAAACAAGTTTATTGCATCTTCTCATTGAACACTTTCACAGGCTGGTTATGTTAAATTATTTTAAATTAGGAAGGCATTTTTAAACAAAGGTATGTGAGAGTTTCTCAAACGGGGAAGAAAGAAATAAGGACCAAAAAAATTGGACAACCTGAGCCCACAAGGTGTTAACTGAATGTTATTAACCTGTACTCGAATATGATAGTGCACTCATTTCAGATTCCTTTCTGAAATAATGGTAAAGTATGGACTCAAAGTCCAGAGCTGCAGAAAAATCGATGTTTAGGGAAGTTAATT
Organism: Pelodiscus sinensis; assembly: GCF_049634645.1. Lineage (NCBI taxonomy): Eukaryota > Metazoa > Chordata > Testudines > Trionychidae > Pelodiscus > Pelodiscus sinensis. The sequence goes on along the minus strand of NW_027465938.1, from coordinate 70,168 downwards.
TCCAGCAAGCATGATACCACAGCTCTTCACACCCAGTGAATTTCTCTCTATATGCTGATAGTCTGCTCCCCACTGCCTTCCTTACCAGCTCTGATACATCAGAGCATCTACCCCATGTCGCCTTTCCTGGCTCTGACACTACAGTGTCTTGCCTATGGCCCTTTTCCCTACTCAGTGTTCCCATTCCCCCTTAGCAAAATACGGTTCCTCCCCCTACTTCCTTTGTGATATCAGTCTATATGGTAAAACTCTGGTTAAGGTGTAACTAATCAAAATTAATCATTTTACTGAAATGTAACTAATCCTAATGTATTGTAACATGATCATCTACCCAATTATATCTCACCGCCTTCATTGGTTTACAACCAGCAAAATTAATTAATTATACAGCAGACAGAAGAAATCAAAGAACCAGACAGAGACCATACAAGTAAATAGGGTGACCCATATTTCCCTATGCTTAATCCAAGACACCCGATAAAATTACTTGTATTCAAATGAGTGATTGCTGTTGAAATCAGAACTGTTCAGAACAAACATTCAAATTAACATCAAGTTGACTGAGCCCCTGTTAAAAAGATACTGTGTAACTGAAGCCTTGGTATTTACCTTATCTTAAAGGCTTTAGGATTCACACCGGGAGAGGACACTCATGTACACACATACTCCTGTATACCTCTCTCCCATGGGGGGTGGTGCCCTGCTTATATGATCCAGCCATTCCTCCCTGGCACACTCTGCCTTCAATGCCTCACTGGGCTCCCTGGGTGAACCGTTCTCTCCTAGTAACCTGGCACTGTGTCTTCCCAAGGCAACACGTGGGTAACGGTAATGCAGGGTCACAGCCCTCACCTCCAGATTTCTACTAGGGTTCTAACCAGAATATGGCTGGCAGCAGCCTTTCAGCATTGTGTGTTGGGGTACAAACAGGCTGGAAAGTACTGCTCAGCCTCCCCACTCCACAGCTTAGCTTAGGGGCAGAGAGGCTTCTCTATGCCAGTACTGTGGGGGACTTTGGCAGATGCAGGGCTTGGCTCCTCTTGGTCAGTATCTTGAGTCGGAGGGTCTTGGGGTTTCCTTGGGTGCGAACCCCGCTAGTGGCAGTGGGAAAGGAAGGAGTCTGCTACTCAGGCTGTTGGTGAGCTGAGTGCCCTGCCACTAGCCTTGCACACCATCTTCCTCATTGGTCACTGGCAGGGGCGGACTGGCCCGGCGGGATACCGGGAATTTCCCGGTGGGCCGTCGTCTGCTGGGCAGTTGTGCATGCGCGCCGTTGCCCCTCACTGCGAGCGGCTCTGTATCCGTACTGTATGGAGCATGCAGAGCCTGATCTGCCACCTGTGCCTAGGGTTGCCAGGTGTCCGGTATTCACCCGGACAGTCCGGTATTTTCACCTTCTGTCCAGTAAAGAAATTCAGAGAATACTGGACACCTAAAATGTCTGGTATTTTCTGAATTTTTTTTTCCCCGGCCAGGAGGCGAACATGCCGGGCACCTGGCAACCCTACAAATACTCAGCGCCTGGCTTCCCTCCCTCCCTTCTCTCCCCCAGAGCCTCCTCCCGACACCCCCAGCCCTCCTGACCTCAGACCCCATGCTTACCTGGTTCCTCAAGGCTGCTGGCACAAAATGGCTGCCGACCAAGGGGAAGCAATGCTTCTCCTGGGTCGTAGTGCTCAACCGCTCCCCTGTTCCTATCCCTGCACTCACTCTTAAAGGGGAAATGCTGTTTTAATGCTGTTTTATTTTAATTTTTTTTGCTCAATAACTTTGGTGTCTCCCTCCCCCCCCCCCCCCATTTTTTCCCCCTTCAACAGAATTTTTTCCCAGTGATTTTTTTGGGGGCGAGCGGGAGGGAGGGTGTTTGGTATTTTTGTTTCAACCGTCTGGCAAACCTACCTGCACCACGTACCGGACATGACGCAGGGGGCAGGGCTTGAAGGGCATGCAGGGGCTGATGTCATGGGGAGGGCTGTTCTCAACCCATTTCCCGGGCCTATTTTGTTTGCCAGTACGTTCCTGGTCACTGGACCTCCCCAGTCAACATTGGTGGGCAGGCAGCAAAACCTGCCACTACAGATGGAGAGGGGACACAAAATACAGGACAATTTGCCTATTTTTAAGAAAAAAACGGGACACCTTCAGGAGGGTTTAAATATAGAGCTGTCTTTTTAAAAACAGGACATCTGCTCACCTTACAGATAAACAGAGATGTGTGAGGCCATAATGACAAAATAATAAAGAAATTAGGATTTCACAACACCAGTGATTGATAAGAGGTTGATTGATAATGTTGCCAAACAGAAAGCTATCTACCTATGTTTTGTTTAAACATTCTGGGATCTTTTCTTTACTGGAAGATGTTAGATTGGATGATCCTCTTAATAGCTGAATATTACCTTACTTCAGTGTGATTGGTGAGGATGTGACCATAGATTTCCAGCTTATGGCTGCACCCACTGTTTAACCAAAGGCCTTTGCTTAAGAGCAAGGCATCACATGGTCACAGTGAGAGAAGGTCCATATACAGAGGGACTTTGTCATTCTTTGTTTTTATACCCCTGTAACTAGCTAAGTTTAAGAATATACCTAAATTCTTAGAGTATAGGCCTTTACAGGCCGGCCTGAATATCTGTGTCCTAACAGTAGTGTCCACATTGAAGCACTACAGCAGCGCAACTCTACCATAGACCACAGCCTGTTGTAGCATTTTAAGTGTAATGTGGGCAAGCCTTAAAATGTATGACCTTGTGCAAGTCACTTCACTTTTCTTAGGTTAATTTTTCCCATCTGTCAAACTGAAGTAATAGTGAGACAATCCAGGACCTCCTGGCTCCCATTCTGTTATAATCCAGTGGAACATATGGCAAACTACATAACCAGGAACTCTTTTCCGAGTCTCAAGTGAAAAAGCAGGCTACCATCCTGCCTCACAGATGACTGATCATATGGAACAACTCTAAGGGTATGTCTACACTACGGCACTAATTTGAACTAACTTAATTTGAACTAAGCTAATTCGAACTAGTGCATCTAGACCTAAAAACTAGTTCGAATTAGCATTTTGCTAATTCAAACTAGCATGTCCAAACTGAGTGGACCCTGAACCAAAGTTAAGGCTGGCCGGAGCTGTTGTCTCAGGCTAGCCAAGGGCTGTGCTTAAAGTGACCCGACCCCCACCCCGGACAGACAGTTCTCAGGGGTTCCCCACTCACTTGTCTACCTCGATGAGGGACAGCAAAGCAGTCCTGGCTTGGAGTGCCCTGAATGCCCGCACTCGGCACATCACAGCACTCGGCCATCAGCCCGGCTGCACTTGCCGCAGGCTGCCATCCGGGGGGGGGAGGGTGTGTGTCAATCAGGGGGCTGCAGGAGAGCTTCCACCCTGAGGAGCCCGCAGAGCCACCCCAGTCCTCCCCATCGGGGGCTCGTACCCCATTCCTCCCTCACCTCCTTCCACTTACCCCTCCCTAGCCCCCCTTCCTGATGTACAAAATAAAGGACACGTGTGTTCAAAAATAGAAACTCTCTTTATTGAACAAAACTTGGGGAGACTGGGAAAAGGAGGTAGAAGAGGGGAAGAGAGAGGGTGGGAAAGGGGAAGAGGAAACCTGGGAGGAGGGAGCTAGAAGGGGGAAGCCAGAGGAAGAAGGAGGAGGGGAAGTATCAAACTATGATACGCCATATCTTCAGTACTGTGTACAGATGTGATCTCCTCATCCCAGAAAAGATATTTTGGCCTTGGAAAAGGTTTAGAAAAGGGCAACTAAAATGATCAGGGGTTTGGAACAGGTCCCATGTGAAGAGAGGCTAAAGAGACTGGGACTTTTCAGTTTAGAAAAGAGGAGACTGAGAGGGGATATGAGAGAGGTCTATAAAAGCATGAGTGGTGTGGAGAGCGTGCATAAAGAAAAGTTCTTCATTAGTTCCCATAATAGAAGCACTACAGGACACCAAATGAAATGAATGGGTATCAGGCTTCAAACTAATAACAGAAAGTTCTTCTTCACAAAGCAAATAGTCAACCTGTGGAACTCCTTGCTGCAGGAGGCTGTGAAGGCTAGAACTATAACAGAGTTTAAAGAGAAGTGAGATAAAGTCATGGAGGTTGGGTCCATGGAGTGCTATTAGCCAGGGGGTAGAAATGGTGTCCCTGGCCTCTGTTTGTGGAAGGCTGGAGATGGATGGCACGAGACAAATGGCTTGGTCATTGTCTTCAGTCCATCCCCTCCAGGGTACCTAGTGTTGGCTGCTGTCGGCAGACAGGCTACTGGGCTAGATGGACCTTTGGTCTGACCCAGTATGGCCATTCTTATGTTTTTATTTTCTAAGCTCAGGGCTCAGGGTCGGGGTCTCAGTGGACCACCTTGATTTTCATGCAAACCTGCTCCTGGGTGGCCAGACTGGCAGCTATCCTTCCCTAGACAGCCACTTTCCTGTGCCTAGTGCGGAGGTCGTGGACGTTGGAGGCTTCCCCCCAAACCTGGATGAGGTCCATGATGTCTGCACTAGACCAGGCGGGCGCCCGCCTCTTGCGGCCCTGGGCAGGCTCCTGGGAGTCGCCAGCCTGGTCCTGGGAAGAGGCGGAGGGCTGGATGACAGCGGGTGGCTGGCTCGTGCCGTGCCAGATGCAGGGTCTGCTGGCTGGGTGCTGGCAGGCTTGCACCTGGCACGGGCACCGTAGCCAGACTGTGCCCCTTTAAGGGGTCCGGGGCTGGGAGGGGGGCAGACGAGTTTTCCTGGTGGTGCCCAGAGTGGCCACCAGGGCAAGCTGGGAAGGGCTAGCCTCCCACTAGTTCAAATTAAGTGGCTACACAGCCCTTAATTCAAACTACTTAATTCGAACTAGGCTAGAATGAGGTTTACCTAGTTTGAATTAAGCACTCCACTAGTTCGAATTAAGTTCGAACTAGTGGTTTGCCTGTGTAGCACCTATGAAAGTTAATTTGAACTAATGTCTGTTAGTTCGAATTAACTTTGTAGTGTAGACATACCCTAAATGTTTTGTTTGTTTGTTAATCTCTGGACCCATTATAGCCTCAGCAATAGAGTGGGGACTACATTCTCCATCTTTAAATTTTCCCCTCTTTTAATAGGAAGCAAAGTTCAATTTTCAGTTCTTTTGATATAAAATGTCATGCTGAGTCATGGTTGCTGGTGATAAAGCATGAGGAGAGGAAAGCTCTAAAGGCTCATAGGCCTATGCAGACATCTGCACACGGAAATCAGCCAGCATCTGACAGGAGTTTGGGCAATAATTTAATAGTATAAGATAATGTATTAGAAAATCATTACTAACTTATTTCTCAAACAAATAAAAGTTTTCAAACTATTCAGAATCCTTTTGTAACACAGAAAACACTTACTTATTTGCACAGATGGCCTGAAAACACTTAGCAAGTAACTGAATTTTGCAAACTAGAGAGTACATAAACAGTTTTTAAAGGTACATCATAATGTTTTAATGTAATAGTATATTAGTATGTAATCATGATAGTGCATCTCTAGCACATTTTGCCAGTGATAATAAAGGACCTGACAATAGCACTGTACTTGCCACTGAATATTTGCAGAGAATTGGGGAGAGGGGGAGAGTGTCATTTTTATGTGAATTACTGGGTGTAAATTAGGAAAGTTCTATTGTATAAACAAAACTATACACTGTAAAATAACACAATGACAGTATGCAATTGTCAAATTTTTACTGCATGGAATCTTTGTGTATCTGTGGAGTCAGCATTTATGGAAACTCAAATGGGTAATAATACCTTCTGATCATTTATTCTTCTACCAGAATGTTTTCACTTATTACAGCGAAAGCCTAGCAACATAAAGTACTTGCCAGAAACTTTGCTTTTCAGGCTATGGAGCATTTTATTAAGTCATTTAACAGCTTGCTGCATAGAGTCCCACAACATCTCCAATTTCCTGAATGGCTAACATGATGCATTAATAGGTTTCTTTGCTGCTCTTGATTTAATAATCAGCATTTAATGCAAATAAGAATAGAGATTACTTAAAATCTTTCAGTAAAACTGAAAAGCTAACAATCAAATCCATGGCTGTTTTTGCTTAAATTGCATTATGCTCACACTAAAAATAAGGATCACATAAATGACACTGCCTGCTGCTCTCAATTTTGAAAAGCATCAGCCATGAGAGTGAGATGAAATCTTGCCAGGCAATAAAAGTGCAATAAAAGTGCAAAATGATTGTAAAAGTGCAATAAAAGTGCAAAATGATTGTAACAGGGTTGTAACTTTGAAACTGTTTGTGACTTCTCATTTATAAATGTAATTTGTTTCTCAATTTCACATAAGATCACTTTTATCCCCTTTACTGCAATGAATGCAGTCTTGTACTGAATGACTGTCACATTTTAAAATGTGACAGTCATCTGAAGAAGGGGTGTGTGCCCACAGAAGCTCATTATACCACCTACATGTTTGTTAGTCTTTAAAGTGCTACCATACTATTTGTTGTTTAAATTTTTCCTGTTACAGACTAACTCGGCTACCCTTCTGAAACATTTCAAAATGTTTTTGAAAGGAATTCACTTGCTACTAAATAGGATGGGTTTATTTGGAAAATGTAATTCTTGTCTGTGTACAAAAGTCTCTAGTTGCTGTTTCAGCTTGCAGAGATTTTGGCCTTCAATGCTGCCACACTTACTGATCTTCTGCTTAGATGACTGTTGATAGAGAAAAAGAACATATAGGTATGTGCCTCTTAAATAGAGCCATAAAGAATGTTGAGTTTAGAAGATGAAGTGTAACCTGTCAACCCTTCAATAGTAGGGATTATTCTTTTGTGACTTCAGAAGAGTATCTGCTTGCACCAGAGGGACATTTGGGTAACTCATATGTACTGATGTCAGAATAGGCCATTACCTGATGATCTTTCACTTTCTGAAATTTATTTATGGGCTTTGAATTAGTCTATTCTTTTCCAGGTTGTTCAGGAAAGAGATCTTCATTCTTATGTAAGTGACCCATGAACTTCTTGTTAGGGATTGTTATTTTGCAGTTTTGTCTCCTGAGGTATTTCAGCCCCTAGTATTTTATTTATTCTCTGTCTCAGCTCCTCAGGGACATAGAACAGACAAACAAACAAACAAAAAAACAACACATCACTGATATTTGCAGGTGACATTCTAATTGGGGTAGTGGTAAATAATGACGGGTAGGTCACTTGTACAGAGTAATCTGGATCACTTGATTGATTGGACTGAAATAAACAATATGTATTGCATATATTTACATTTGAACATATTAAAACTAGGAACAAAGGACATGGGCCAAACTTGTAGTATGTGGGACTCTATTCTGAGAAGTAGTTACTCTGAAAAAGATTTGGGAGTTGCAATGGATATCAGGAGAATATGAGTTCCCAGGGCAACACTCTAGCAAAAATGGTCAATGTGATCCTTGCATGCGTAAGCAGGGAATGCTTGACCAGAAGGATACGTATCATTTTACTTCTGCATTTGACACTGATGCAACCACTGCTGGGGGATACAGTGTTCAGTTATGATGTCCACAATTCCAGAAGGAAGTTTATAAATCAGGTCAGATATAGAGAAGATGCACGAGAATGAGTCTTAGATTGCAAGGAAGATGGGAAAATTGTGATTATCTAGTCCAACATCATGTATAAAATGGTTTTTAAGAATTTCCCCAAAGTATTCTTAAAATATATCTGTTTTTAATAAAGAATCCAAACTTGGTTTAAAAATTTAAATTTAAAATTTAAAATCTTGATTTTAAAAATTCACCATGCCCTTTAGTAAAATTGTTCCAATGGTTAATTATCCTTAACATTTACCTCATTTATTCTTAAAAACACCTTAATTTATCTGAATGTATGTGATTTCAGCCTGCAGCTTTTGGATCATCTTTGTCTCTGGGTTTGCAAAGCTCATTACTATTAAAGAATTGTTTTCCTGTGTAGATACATATAAATGGTAATCATGACATATTGTAATCTTCTCTTTGTTAAACTAAATGGATTGAAATCCTTACCTGTGTTTTCTAATCCGTTAATCATTCTCATGTTTCTTCTCGGACCCTTTTCCAACATCCTTCTTGAACTGTGGACACCAGAACAGGACAAAGTAGTCTAGCAATTACCATACCAGTGATAAAGTCAAAGGTAAACATGTAGCATTAGAATCAAGACTAAATGATCACGATGTTCTCTTCTGGCCTTGGCATCTGTGAATCAAATGGTACAAGAACCCTGTGGTCTTCTATGTTTGTGCAAACAAATATTTTCTGTTTTTATAAAAGGATTATGTTTAGGAGAAGTGGTTAAACCAGCTTTTGAAAAGTCAAGACTGCTAGATAACCTTGGCTCTCCTACTGACTCACTCGGACAAGTTATTTAATCTCTGTGTTTTTTACCTATATTACAGATATTTTAAAATAAAACATCCCTATTTCAGTGGGTTATTAAAACTCTTAATGCATGTAAAGCCTTGTGTAGCATTTCTATCACTGTAAAGCCTTGGAAATTCTCTGAAGAAAGAAGTCCTGTTTTAATAGGTGTTCTTAGGTGCATCCGTAGGGCAAGTGATTTTAATCTGCACCAGTCTACATTTACCCAGGGTTGATCCGGTGGAAATCAATGCACTGGGCTTTGAATTAGCAGCTGTAGTGGAGACTTTCTAAATTGACCATAGATTGCTCTCCTGTTGGTTCCGGTACTTGACTAGAATAAGAAGAGTAAGTGGAGTTGATGGGAGAGCATCTCCCATTGGCTTGGCATAGTGTGTACCAATGTTCCCTCCAAGCTGCATGGCAGCACAGCTTCACAGGTGATCAGCCCTGCCCAGTCAGTCAGCTCCATTCACAGAGCCCTGAGCCTCTGACTGGGAGGGGCAGATTAATCACCTGTGAAGCTGTGCTGCTATGCAGCTTACTGGGAACACTGATGTGGACCCCACAGGAAGTAGATCTAAGATACATCGACTTCAGCAATACTACTAATGAAACTCAAATTGTGTAGCTTAGATCCATTTTCTCCTGTAGTGCAGACAAGACCTATGTTACGTCTCCAGGTTGAGTGCAATTTCCTTTAAAAATAAATTTATATAGACATGGACATGGGCAGTGGATGGAGCTTTCCCGGCAAACCCTGTAACCGGGGTTCTGGTGGAAGAGCCTACTCTGACCTATTATATTCATTGCCAATGAATGTGGAGGCGAAAGAGGTCTCCTGAAATTGAAAGAGATACTAATGCATTGGAATCCCATTTTAGTATACCTATATTGAAGGGACTCAGAACAGGTATATTTCCAGTCATTTTAAAAATACAAGCATTAAGTGTGATAGCTTTCCAAAGAGAGATACTGAAGTAAGAAAACTGCTTGTAAAAGAAAAAGCTTACTAGACTGATTTTTTTTTCTGTATGCTGGAATCCTATTTAAAAGCCAACCAGAATCTTTCCAAAATGGATAAGCAGTGCTGCCTGCCACATTCGCTAGAGAGTGGGAAAGAGATTGAGAAGGATGTAAATTGCCACTAAGCCTAGCCTTGATATGTCAAACTTTTTTCCCACAATACCACTTATCCCATTTCCAACATAATTTTTTGAAAATTGTGCGTGGTATCACCCAATTATTTAAATTTCTTACTACTTATCAGTGGTAAGATGTTCACAAGGAGGATAATTGTGGCATCTGGGTTTAAGAAATTTTTAAACAACATTCACTATGTCAGTTATTAGTGAAGCTTTGAACGTATAATGTGACTTCAGATAAAATTATGTAACGTTGCATTTCACCATATGAAGTAGGGATGTAAGTGAGTAGTCAGCTACTCAGCTAGCCGATAAGCATAAGCTTATCGGATAGATGAATGGAATCCTTGATTACTCGCTTCCCCCCTTGCTGCATCTCTGAGAGCCGGTGGTTCTTACTACGTTTAAAATGCAGAGCCACAGTGGTCCAGAGCTAGCATGAGCTAGGACTGCTCTGTTCTGGCTTGAGCCAGCTCCGCTGCAGCTCTGCAGATCGTCCTCCCTACTAATCATGTAGGCAATACCAACATCTTTAAATCCTTAATATGAAGGCTAAAATGTGGAGCTTTAGGTTTTTTTTAAATAATGCATTAAAATTGTCCTATATGTTTTATTTTTACATGAATAATTCTGATATGTAGGAATGACCTGTGGCTAGGTAAAACAATCTCTCTTCTTGAGTAGTTCCTTGCTTGTTGTTGTTGTTTTTTAAAATTAATGGTCCAGAAAATAGAATTTCATGTTGTTCATGTGTTCTTATGTACTTTGTCAATTTTTGCTGGAAAAGAAGAAAAGTAAACCACACAATACTTTTGGGTCAGATATTCTCCTGGCTATGTCTACACTGTACTTTTGTCATTAGAAAAATTGTTAGTAAGGGGTGTGAAAAACACCTTCCTGAATCATAGAATTCTAGAACTGGAAGGGACCTTGTGAGATCATCAAGTCCAGGCCTCTGCCCTCACGGCAGGACCAAGCACAATTTATATCATCCCTGACAAATGTCTGTCTAACCTGCTCTTACATATCTCCAGCGATGAAGATTCCACAACCTCCCTAGGAAACTTATTCCAGTGTTTAACCACCTGACAGTTAGGAAGTTTTTCCTAATATTCAACCTAAATCTCCCTTGTTGCAGTTTAAGCCCATTGCTTCTTGTCCTATCATCCGAGCCAGCGAGAACAATTTTCCCCCTGTCGCGAGAATCACAGGTCCGAAGATGCATACCCAAGGGAGGAAGGACAGAACCAGGTGGACCGTTTTATCAAATAAAAATATTTATTTATGACAGTGATGAATTTATAGTATTTATTCTAAGATTTTTAATAGACCGTGTTAATAATGAATTTACAGTATTTATTATATTTATTCTACGATTTCTAGTTAAACGTGTCAGAGATATAAGGAAGGGAATGGCAAGGGGAATAGTCTCTAGTTTAAAAATATCCAGCTACACTAATTAAATAACAGTGATAACTACAAACTCTTATGTACTACCCAAAACAGCTACAACACTAAGCTTATACAACAAGAAAAAATCAAATCATACATACCAACTTACTCAGCCCGTGGAACATTTCACAGATATCGGTTCGGTTGCGAAGGCCTTGGTTACGCCCGAGAGTCGGGGGAGGTGGCTGGTCGGTTGATCAGGTCGGCAGCGCTTTGAATATACGAGAAGGCACACGCACGGTGGTACGTGTGTTGCGAAGACCTCCTAGAGCGAACTGTGCGATGGGTATTTATCCCCAAATCTGCACATCGCTTTCCCGCGCTTGCATATTACCATATATGGCCCAATGGTCACCAAGTGGGAGGTCTGTGTCCCAGGGGTTGGGCTAAAATTGTGCAGGTTTCATGCGACCAGGTAAGCCCCTCAGTTCTCATGCCAACGTGACGGGTGGGAGACTCTGAGGCTATTTTCCCCTTTTCACACCTTCCCTTTTTCTAAAGGCAATGGTATGCAGGAAGGGTGTGGCCGGTTTCTCCCAAGGAGTACTGCAGCCCACTATAGCAAGAGCGGCCTGGCCAAACTTTTTTTACTGGGGGAGCAGTTTCTTTTCTCTAACACCCCCCTCTCCCTCTGACACCTGACTGACAAAAGTTTTGAGAATAAAAAAGCACCCATGTGAATAGTGCTTTGTCGGTGGAGGAGCTGACAAAGCTTCTGCCTCTAATTGGGAGTGGTTTTATTTAGCAGGCATAAGAGATATCTTCTGTTGGCAGAGCAGCTAGATAGCATACCTTACAGCAGTGCCACTGTAAGATATGCTGTGTAGACATAGATTAACAACATGAATATTAAAAGTATCTGTTCCTGATTTTCTAAAGATCCTGTACCCAGTTAAAGCAGCTCATTTATCTTTGGATAGGTCGAATCTATAAATTACCTGCATTTCTCTAGAAACCTTTTTTTTCAGTATGTTGGGCATACGTATTCTTGCTTTTCCTAAAATTATATAGAGTTACACATAATCTTTCAATCTAAGAGTTAAAGTATCCTGGGCATAATACTGCTGCAAACCACTAAGTTGACCTTGGCTTTTTGCCTGGACGTGTTCATTCATAAAAAAAAAACTTGTTAAAACAAAATACAACTTCCAATTACATTCTTCTCTTGGAACAGTTACTTTCCTCATAGCTAGCTCTCATTTTGTATCACTGATTTTATATGGGTCAATGATGTTAAAAGTGTAGAAATAATGAATATTAGGTGATTAAGGTTTCGCCATGCTTTTCTGTATCAAGAACAAGACAACATATAAAACAGGGTTTTAAAACTGTCTATGCATCAGAACATCTTATATTATTGTAACTGTACTGTATATCTCAAAATGCCTCTACTCGCAGTAAACATTAGACAGTAGAGATTTATTGTGAAGCCATAAACCATATGGTTTCAGTTATTTGAGTCCATACATAAGAATATGAAGCTTCTGTAGTGATGGAAATGAATTTCTGTATGTTATTATTAGGAATTTAAAGGGGTAAACAGTTAACCAGGCCATGGCTGGGCTGAAGCATCCTCTGCCCATGGCAAGGTGCGGTGGAACCAGCTGGTCTGGAGTAGCCTCCTGCCCACATGCAGTGCAGTGGGCCCTGCCTGGCTAGGCCCACCATGCTGTGGGCGGGGAGCACTTGAGACCATCTGGGCCAGGACAGCTCCCAAGGGCAGTAATGTACAAGTGATAGCAATCTCTTCATATGTTGTATTAAGAAAGTTTTACAAAAAAGAGCTGGACTTGATTCAAGGAGAAAGGAGACCGCTGCAGATATATGTAGAATGTTATACAAACTTCACAAATATAGGTTGCTAAGGGGCAATAGCCAACATTAGCGCAATGAATTGCACGGTTTGTGGGCAATTAGCTGTAAGGTAGTGAGGAAGCTAGTCTATAATGTTCTGTGTAGAGCCAGGGCCAGTGTTGGATTTTGAAATGGATGGTTGGGGAAAGTGACGGAATGCTGAAGGATGGTCTTCTGGTTAAAGCACTGGACTGAGATTCAGAACCAGGGTTAAGTTTCTGCCACTATCCTGTTAACTTTCAGAAAGCCACTTAATCTTTCTGGGTATGTCTACACTGCCACCCTAGTTCGAACATTGCTCCTTGTTCTGCCACAAGTCATTACTGTGAACAGCCTTTTTCCATCCTTTTTTGGAACCTCCCTTCAGGAAGTTGAACGCTGCTATCAACCCCCCCCCCCCCCACTCTTCTTTTCTGCAGACTAAAGAAACCCAAATCCTTCAGTCTCTCCTCATAGGTCAATCTCTCCAGCCTGCTAATCATTTTGGTCTGCCTCCGTTGGACCCTCTCCAGTGTGTCGACATCCTTTCTGTAGTGGGGGCCCCATAATTGGACACAATATTCTAGATGTGGCCTCATCAGAGCTGAATAAAGGGGAATAATCGGTTCTCTGGATCTGCTGGCAATGCTCCTCCTAATGCACCACAATATGCCATTAGCCTTCTTGGCTACAAGGGTACACTGTTGACTCATATCCAGCTTCTCATCCACTGTAATCCCTAGATCCTTTTCTGCAGAACTGTTACTTAGCCGTTCAGTCCCCAGCCTATAACAGTGCTTGGGATTCTTCTGTCCCAAGTGCAGGACTCTACACTTGTCCTTGTTGAACTTCATCTGATTTCTTTTGGCCCAATCCTCTAATCTGTCCAGGTCACTCTGGACCCTATCCCTGCCCTCCAGTGTATCTACCTCTCCACCTAGCTTAGTGTCATTTGCGAACTTGCTGAGGATGCAATCCATCCCCTCATCCAGGTCATTAATAAAGATGTTGAACAAAACCGGTCCAAGAACAGGTCCTTGGGGCACTCCACTAGAAACCGATGGCCAACCTGACATCGATCCATTGATCACTACCCGTTGGGCCCCAACAGTCTAGCTGGCTTTCTAGCCATCTTACAGTCCATGTAGCCAATCCATATTCTCTTAATTTGCTGGCAAGAATATTGTGGGAGACCGTATTAAAAGGTTTGCTAAAGTCAAGGTATATCACATCCATTGACTTTCTCATATCTGCAGAGTCAGTTACCTCATCATAGAAGCTAATCACATTGATCAGGCATGACTTGCCCTTCGTGAATCCATGTTGACTATTCCTGATCACCAGGGCTCGCCGAACTGCAGCGAGCCCCGCTCGCCAGCCGCGCTGTCCGGCGATCTGCGCATATGCAGATAATTTTGCACATGCGCAGATCTCCCGAACCCGGCTCTTCCGGCTTGCAATCTACTTGTCATGGGCGAGTAGATTGTATTATTTGTCGAGCTCTGCTGATCACTTTCCTCTCTTCCAAGTGCTTCAAAATGGATTCTGTGAGGATCCCCTCCATGATTTTTCCAGGGACTGAGGTAAGGCTGACTGGTCTGTAGTTCCCTGGATTGTCCTTCTTCACTTTTTTAAAGATGGGCACTACATTTGCATTTTTCCAATCATTCGGGGTCTCCCCCGATCTCCACAAGTTTTCAAAGATAATGGCCAAAGGCTCCGCAATGACACTTGCCAGCTTCCTCAGTGCCCTTGGATGCATTAAATCCGGACCCATGGATTTGTGTATGTTTAGCTTTTCTAAATATTCCTGATTTGTTCTTTCCCCACCAAGGGCTGTCCACCTCCTTCCTACAGTGTGTTGCCTAGTGCTTTTGTCTGGGAGCTGACCTCGTCCATGAAGACAGTGGAAAAGAAAGCATTGAGTACTTCAGCTTTTCCCACATCATCTGTCACGAGGTTACCTCCCCCGTCCAGTAAGGGCCCCACACCCTCTCTGATCACCCTCTTCTTGCTAACATGCCTGTAGAAACCTTTGTTATCCTTCACATCCCTTGCTAGCTGCAATTCCAATTGCGCTTTCGCCTTCCTGATAACTCCCCTGCATTCTCAAGCAATATATTTATGCTTCTCCCTAGTCGTCTGTCCCAAGTTTCCACTTCTTGTAAGCTTCCTTTCCCTCTGTCTTCAACCTAAGCTTACCAAGGATGTCCCTGGTAAGCCAATCTGGTCGCCTAATATATTTGCTTTTCTTACTGCGCATCAGGATGGTTTATTCCTGTGCCTTCACAATAAGCCTTCTTTAAAATACTGCCAGCTCTCCTGGACTCCTTTTCCTTTCATGTAAGCATCCCAGGGAATCCTGCCCATCAGTTCTCTGGGGAAAACAAAGTCTGCTCTTCTGAAGTCTAGGGTGTGTATTTTGCTGCTACTCTTTCTTCCTTTGGTCAGGATCCTGAAATCTACCATCTCATGATTGCTGCTTCCCAGGTTGTCACCCACCTCTACTTCCCCTACTAGTTCTTTCCTGTTTCTGAGCAGCAGGTCAAGCTGCTCATAGCCCCATGTCAGTTCCTTCAGCACTGGTACCAAGAAGTTATCCCCAACATTCTCCAAAAACTTCCTGGATTGTCTGTGTACTGCTGTATTGGTCTCCCAAAAGATATCAGGGTGATTAAAGTTGCCAATAAGAACCAGGGCCTGCGATCTGGGTGGGGTTGCGACTTCTTTGGAGGATAGGGACATAATTCAAAATGACCTTAGCAAGTTAGAGAAATGGTCAGAGGTAAACAGGATGAGGTTTAATAAAGAGAAATGCAAAGTGCTCCACTTAGGAAGGAACAATCAGTTCCATACATACAAGATGGGAAGCGACTGTCTAGGAAGGAGCATGGCGAAAAGGGATCTAGGGGTCATAGTGGACCACAAGTTGAATATGAGTCAACAGTGTGATGCTGTTGCAAAAAAAGCAAATATGATTCTAGGTTGTATCAACAGGTGTGTTGTAAGCAAAACTCGTGAAGTCATTCTGCCGCTCTACTCTGCACTAGTTAGGCCTCAGCTGGAGTACTGTGTCCAGTTCTGGGCGCCACATTTCAAGAAAGATGTGGAGAAATTGGAAAGGGTACAGAGAAGAGCGACAAGAATGATTAAAGGTCTAGAGAACATGACCTATGAAGCCAGGCTTCATGAACTGGGCTTGTTTAGTTTGGAAAAAAGAAGATTAAGGGGGGACATGATAGCGGTTTTCAAATATCTAAAAGGGTGTCACAAGGAGGAAGGCAAAAATTTGTTCCTCTTGGTTTCTGAGGACAGGACAAGGAGTAATGGGCTTAAAGTGCAGCAGGGGAGGTTTAGATTGGACATTAGGAAAAAATTCCTAACTGTCAGGGTGGTCAAATATTGGAATAAATTGCCAAGGGAGGTGGTGGAATCTCCCTCTCTGGAGATATTTAAGAACAGGTTAGATAGACATCTGTCAGGGATGGTGTAGACGGAGCTTGATCCTGCCTTGAGGGCGGGGGGCTGGACTCGATGACCTCTCGAGGTCCCTTCCAGTCCTATTATTCTATGATTCTATGATTCTATGATCTGGAAGCTTCTCTCAGTTGTCCAAAGAAATCCTCATCTACCTCATCCACCTGATGCAGTGGTCTGTAGCAGACACCAACCACAATATTACCTTTGTTGCTTCCACCTCTAAAGTTAACCCATAGACTCTCAATAGTCTTTTCTCCTTCTAAATACTGGAGCGCCGAACAATCATACTGCTCTCTTACATATAATGCAACTCCTTCTCCTTTTCTCCCCTGCTTGTTCTTCCTGAACAGTTTATATCCTTCTGTGACAGTGCTCCAGTTATGTGAGTCATCCCATCAAGTCTCCATTGTTCCAGTCAAATCATAGTTCTTCGACTGGGCCAGGGCTTCTAATTTTTCCTGTTTGTTTTCCAACCAGTTTATCGCCCTACCTTCTCCATCCAAATCAGGGGTCCTCCTTCGTTGCTCGATCCTCCTTGAGATTCTTCACGGTGTCCGACTTCCTCACTTACTTCAGGGCTTTGGTTACCATCCCCTAACGAATGTAGTTTAAAGCCCTCCTCACTAGGTTTGCAAGCCTGCCCGCGAAGATACTCTTTCCTCTCTTGGTTAGGTGGATCCCATCTCTTCCTAACAATCCTGCCTGGAACAGAGTCCTATGGTCGAAGAAACCAAAGCCCTCTCTCTGACACCACGTGCGTAACCATGCACTTACTTCCTCAATTCAGCGATCCCTACCAGGACCTTTTCCTTCAACCTGAAGGATGGACGAGAACACCACTTGCGCTTCAAATTCCTTGATCCTTCTTCCCAGCGCTAAATAATCTGCTGTGATCCGCTCAAGGTCATTCTTGGCTGTATCGTTAGTTCCTACATGGAGAAGCAGGAAGAGGTAGCGGTCCGAAGGTTTAATCACTTTTTGAAGACTCTCGGTCACATCCTGAATGTGAGCTCCCAGTAAGCAGCACACTTCTCGAGATTGCAGATCTGGACAGCAGATGGATGAACTCAGTCCCTCTTAGGAAAGAGTCCCCGACCACCACCACCCATCTTCTTCTTTTGGGGGTGGTGGTCGTGGAACCCCCATCCCTAGGACTATGGATCCCATGCCTTCCAGTAGATGGTGCTCCCTTCTGATTTTTTCCCTGAGAGGTCCCTGCCAAAGCATTCTCCACTGCAGTGCCTGTGGAGAGATCCTGATAGTGGTTACTTACCTCTACAGGAATGGGGGTTACCTGAGTTGGCCACCTTCTCCTTCTAGAGGTTACATGCCCCCAGTTCTCTTCCTTATCCTGTAGTGTCCTGATTGGCTCTTCAGCCTGCTGTGCCTGCAGGATTAAATGCTGCCTTCTGTCGAGGAAGTCTTCATCCTCTCTGATAGAACATAGGGTCGATACTTGCCCCTCAAGTCCTCTAATATTTTCTTCCAAGAGTTCCTGGCAGGCTGCAGAACTTGAATACAGAAGAGCCCTTAGCTAAAAGTAAAGGATCAGCGAAAGTTGGGACCACTGCAAAATGGCCCTTACTGTGGGTTCTAAAATATAAAATGTCTAGATTTAAGTCACATTAAGTAAATGGCTTTAATATAGTAAGGGAAGAGATGGATGTTTTGGCCCCTTCTTAAATATATATTGTTAATAATCATATCCATAATAGCAATAAAAATGTGTTAGATTAGAATATACCCCTACACCCTTTGTGGAAGTTGGCCATAAATGCAAAATTACACTTGTGGCTCTGTAATGTAGCTGTGATAATGAGGTGCAGAGTAAGAGGTGACCTTTCAGATAGTTATGATACCAGCTCATTGAGGTTTGCACTGAAAATATACTTATGAGCTATTGAATAATGAATGTGCAGTTGCGACTAAAACCTTTTAGCCCCATCGCTGGTTGCAGCACTAAGCTGTTTTTCCAATAGTAATTAAGAGTAGCCTCATTAGTTGTGTAACCCACAAATGCCAGAAGCCATAAAGCAGGGGTGGGCAAAATCCGGCCTACGGGCCAGATCCAGCCTGCCAAGCTATTCGATCTGGCCCTCAGCCTGCCACACCTCTCCCATGTCCCCAGGCCAGCTCAAACCGTGGGGTAGGGGAATGTGCGAAGTCATACACTGTTCAATGTACTTGTCAGCTCTCTCCCCTGACCAGGGGCATGTGGCAACTAGAAGGAGCCACCAGGTGTTTTGAATAGCGAATGACTTTGCACGCTCCCATGCCCCCAGGTCCTGGTTGGCCTAGGGGGAAGGGAGTAGGCAAAGTCGCTTCCCCCCACCAAGGGCACGTGGCACCTATAGGGAATCACCAGCTGTTTGAAATGGGTGGCAGTTCCCTCCAGGTATTGTGTGCCCTGGCAGAGCACAAGTGGGGTGGGGGCGTGAGACTTGGCATGCTCCCCCACCCCCAGATTCTTATTGGCACGGGGCAGGGGAGTGTACAAAGTCTGCTCACCCCCGCCAGGGGAGTGCAGCTGCTAGAGCGAACCACCTCTTCTGCCCAAGGCTCCGCTCCTTTTTGGGGGTGGGGAGGGGGTCTAGAGCTGGCCTGCAACCATGACTAGGAGACCTGAAAAGCTAAATATGAGAACTGATCAGAACACCAGTAAAATTATTTTTTTATGTAACAAGTTACAAAGACATTTTGAAAAAATGTGACTAGTTCTAATACATTTGTTTCTACCAACCAACTCAGTTTTGTGTAAATTTCCTCTTCAGTGCAATGTTCTTGAAACTCAAAAATATTTTAGCTTGTGGTTCTTTTACAAACAGATATGTAAGTGACACATTTTGTTCTTAGAATTGCCTCTTAACTCAAATTGACTTGAAGGCCTTATGTGATGGGGTTCTTAAACCCTGCTCTGACAGGGAAGGGGCAGGGAGGCTGTGTGTGCCATAGTACCTGCGACAGCATCCCTGCCCATTGTGCTTTTGGTAGGAAGAGGGCTTTAAAAGACTCTTCAAAGATAGAAAGACACCAATTTACACGGATGCCAGGAGGCATCTAGTGAAGTCAGTGGCTGGACGTGGCTGCCAGGGTTACGTGGTTGGGGAGATCCCAAATGAAGTTGCTATCCAACCAGCCTTGAAGTAAGAAAATGCCAGTGATCTTTGCCCTGCTCTGTAGCTCCCAGGAGAGGGGTTGATTCTTGGAATGTCAGAATATTTGTGCGGTTTTTCTTTTCTGCAGGCAGACATGAGGGGAGAGGTGGTAGAGCCTGCCACAAAGGCTTAGAGGCAGGAGTCTGACTGAATAGTAGATCCAATGTTAGTAGCTAGGTGTAACCAGGGTCCCCCAAGTTCCAAGAGTGGGTGTCCTAGAAAAAGGCATTTACACATTTATTATGCAAGTTCCAGATGACTTCTGTAGGTTCTGTTAACAATTGGCCTGTGTGCCTCTTTCATCCAGCTAACCTCTGTTTCTAAGGAATGGGGCTTCTTTCACACATTCTGCTTATTGAGGGAAGTATTTGAAATGTCAGTGTCAAGGCAGTTTGACAAATGACATTTTAAACTAAATGCTATGGTGAATCTGACAGCTTAGTTCTCCTTAGGTGACTGTGATAATTAAACATCACTGCTCATTTTTATTGACTTGTTACAAAAACTAGGAGATTTGTTTTTTTTCATTTTGGCTAGCCAAATGTTTTATTATTTTTTCCTTGTTGTCTAACTTTTCCTTCACATGTAATAGAGCTCACAGGGAGGACTGTTTTGTGTGCATTACTCCGTTGTGTAAAGTTTGTTGACATCTGAACAGTGTGGAAAACTGGCCTGTAGAGTTTGTGGCAAGATCTGAATTTGGAAAAGCACAAGAGACAGAGTAACAACACGTGGAACTTATTTTGGATAATTCTTAACTAGAACTAAGAGCCAGCACAGAACTGCCTGGGAAAGTTTAAAACGAAGACCTTATAAAAAATCATATCATGTGTTTGTTAAATTATAGATTTAGATAATATTTGTATAATGACAGATCCTTTTGTATTCATAAATGAAGTAAAATTAAATATGTCCTCGCTGTGCTTGAGAAGTTTCAGTGTGATTAAGCAGTGAAAGAGATTTACTATGGCATTACAATTTCTGAAGATACTTACATTACTTTTACAAAAGCAGACACTGTGGAGTAATTTACCATAAAGATGTGGAAGTGTAGCTATACTTTAACTTCCGTTCTGCTTCCTAATGAGATCAGTGCTCTAATTACGATATTTCCTGTGTCTGTGTAGCAGCTTGTGTCTAGATAGCAGGTTGTGTAAACAGCCCTGCTAAAGAGTTGTGGTTTTTTGAGAGGAAGCCATAAAGGACAAGAGGGGGTAGTTTGCATAGATTGCTTATCTGAAAGAATATTCTTGAGCTCATTCTGTTTCTATTGCTTTCATTTTTATCTAAACCAAGAGCCCATATCATGGGTTGCTGCAGTACAGATTGAACCTCTCAAATCCGGGGTTCTCTGGTCTTGCAACTTCTGATGTTGCTGCACCAGAGAGCCCTAGAGCCAACTGAGGCAATGCAGTAGCAGGAGAGCCCCAGTGGGCCAGGAGACATCTGAGGAGCCCCCACCCTGGCCAGGGAACCCACTGGCATCAACGATCAGGTGGAGACCTGGCATCAGTGGGGCCAGGCAATAGCTGGGGAGCCCCTGGCATCAGCAGGGCCAGTTGGCAGCTGGGGAGCTCCCGCCCCAGGAAGGGAACCCCCGGCATAAGCAGGGTCAAGTGGCTGGGAAGTCCTGGCCCCAGCTCCAGCTGGGTAACCCCCAGCTTCAGCAGGGCTGTCAGTGACCAGATAGACTCTGCCACGGAACCTCGGCTTCAGCAGGGCTGATGGACGCAGATATTCCCAGCTGGGGAAGCCCCAGAATCCCCAGCGGTTGCAGGGCAGAGTGGATTGGTGGCCCCTACCAGGAACTCCAGGGAACACCCTGCAGCAGTGGGGCCAGCAGCAGCCAAGTAGTCTAGTTGGGAACCTCTGGAGATCTTACGGTACTGGGTGGGCAGGAGGATGGGGAGCCGGACTGGGCCAGTGATAGGGCAAGGAGCCCCTAGGACAGGAACCATGAGGGCAGCCAGCAGGGGACCACTGACCTCCCCTGGCCAAGCAAATTCTATAGTCCAGGACAACTCAGGTCCTGAGGGTGCCAGACCAGGGAGGTTCAACCTGTAGTAGAACTAGAAGGAAGAAAACAAAAATTCAGATTTCCCAGCACGTAGTTGTTCACTTTTTCCTTTACAACCATGCTTGTGATTCCTTCATCTTTATTATTTACAATCAGGCAGTTCACCTCTTAATCCAAAACAAAAAACACTCACCAGGAAAGGAAAATGTTCTCAAGTGAAACTGCTAATTTTGTTAGGTGTTTAACATGGAACATATCCATTGTCAAGTCATTTAACCATTCCAAACTATCTTTCAGCCCCCAATCTAAATAAAAAGCAGGCAATTTGTCTGGCAAGCTGTATCTTGTATCAGATCATACAAATGTTACCTGTACAGTATAAAACGCGACAAGAAATCCATTGCATGCATTACTTTTGTTAGTCAATTTTGAAAGGGCTTAACGTTGATCTATACTAGAAAACTATGTCGGGCAAGAATGTCAAAACTCCAAACCATGAGTGATGATGTGAAAGCCTCCAAAGTCCCCATGTAAGTTGCTAAGTTGATAAAATAATTTTTCTGTTGACCTAACTACAAGTTAGGCCTGGCCTGGCACCCTCGGGACCTGAGCAGTCCCAAACCACAGAGTTTGCTAGACCAGGAGAGGTCAAGGCTTCCCTTCCAGCTGCACTCCCCACTCCCTCCGCACCAGCTCCAGCCAGGGCTGCTGCTGGGGCTGTACTTACCAGCCTAGCACCTGAACCTGTCCAGCTGGGGCTCCCTGATCCAGCAATATCCATGGTCCTGAGAGACATGTATTTTAGAGGTTTAATCTGTACAGCCTCTCAGGAAGTGAGGTTATGTATCCCAGTGAGAGAACCTCTCCCATTGGCACAGATAGCGTCTACACAGAAGCACTACATCAGCACAGCTATGGTGGCACAGGTGTGCTACTGTAGCATTCTCAGTGTAGACAAGCCCTTATAGTCAACTCCGTGGCATTTCTGTTTGACTGTCTGGCTGTAGCTGGATGATGGCAGAGATTAACTGTTTACAGCATAAAAATAGTCCCCGTTTCAGCTCTTTTCCCCTCCATATCTCATTTCACTGAAATCAGTAAGAGCTGGTGAATCTTATGTAAACAAAAACTGGGATTATGTCTAAACAGGTTTATTCAGATTATTTGAACATACAGCCACTTGTGTGCAGGCATGCTCGGCTCCTTGTTTTGGTGTAATACATACTCAGCAGGAGTGCGTGTATCAGTACATAGTGCAGTGTACCATGTGTAGGTATCCCACTGCAAAACTTGCCAGTCGAGAGTTCTGGTCTTTTGGGGAAGCTTTGGTAATGCATTATGGGGTTGAAACGAGTCACACAAAGATCACAGGAAGCAGGAGGTTGATTTTCTCTAGTTTCCAGCTGTCTCCATCCTGTAATGCTCTGTCTCCTCCCTATCTCCCTCCCCCCTCCCCCAAAATACCACAAATCCATGAAGCTCTCCTTGCTGTCCATCATCTGTGATGAAAACATGGAGCTTGCACAGCTCAGCATTGTTGTCTTGAACATTGCAAGCACATGACAGCCAATGCTGGAGTATTTGCAGAGCTGGAAGAATAACCAAAAGAGTGGGGAACATGACATTTTCTTGGAGGGCACGTAGCTGTGGGACATAGCAAAAACCAATTCAAGGTTGGTGGCTTCCATGGTAAGGATGTTGAAATGTGATTATTTGGCTAATCGCATAGTTGATACAATTTGTATCAACTATACAATTAGTCAGTAAGCGTTTCTGCAAAGCCCCAGCAGGGATAGATCCAGAGGAGCTGCCTTGAGCCGAGACCGACAGTCCTGGCTTATGCCAGCTCCAGAGCCACCTGCAGTGCGGCTCTGCATTTTAAATGTAGAGAGAGCCTCTGGGCTCTCGCTACATTTAGAATGCAGAGGTGCAGCAAGCAGCACGAGCCGGGACTGCTCAGTCCCAGCTTGCACTGAGTCCAGCAACTCCTGCTCACAGTAGACAGCCCTGTCCACCAAGAACAGGGGCTACAAGGCTGGCCGTGGGCAGAGGCTGCTCAGGCAGCAGCTGCTGTCTGTGGCCAGCCCTGGCTGCCACGAACAGACACTGGTGCTGGAACAGTCTCTATTCACAGTGGCCACCATGAGTAGAGACTGCTCTGGCATCAGCTGCTGTTCATGGCAGTCAGGGCTGGCCACAGACAAAGGCTGCTGCCTGAGCAGCCTCTGCCCGCGGCCAGCCCTGTCCACTGTGAACAGGGGTTGCTTGGCAGCAACAGCCCCTGTCCGTGGGGAGGGGACAGCTTTCTGCTGGGACCCCTGCGGACAGGGGTTGCTTCCCCTATCCCTCCCTGCTGCCTCTGATAGAGGCAACGGGCCGGGGGGAGGATGTGGCACCCCAATGGTTGTGCTGGGGGAAATTGGATTTTAAGCCAGCTCCCCCCAGCACAGGCTCCTGTCCCCACCCCCCTTCTTGCTGCCTCTCAAGAAGAGGCAGCAAGGGAGGCAGCAAGGGGAGAGGCACTGCAGAGAGCACAGGGCGAGCAGGGCCTGCTTACGTCCTGCAGTGGGAACCAGTGTGAGCGGGGACTCAAGCAGTCCCCGCTAGTGCTGTTTCCTGCTGTGCCTCTGCCTCCTCTGGTCCCCACAGAGATGGTGCTGGGGGGAACCAGCTTTACCAGTTCCCCCCAGCACCAGCTCCTGTCCCCCCCCTGTTGCCTCGTTCTGATAGAGTCTGCGAGGGGCGGTGGAATCAACTAGACAAGTTGATTATCGCTTACATCCCTATTTCATGGAGCAACTGGGACCCCAGAACATCTTGCCGCTGAGAACATCAACAGAAAAAGAGACTTTTCTATGGTTATGCAAGCATTCGTGGGTCACTGGGGACACGTCGCTGATATCAGTGTTGTCTGGTCAGGGGAGGTGCATGATCCTTTTATCTTTAAGAACACAGCACTGTTCAGAAAGCTGCAGGAATGGACTTTCTTTCTTTGCGAGCAGATTAACATTGTGGATGTTGAAGTTCCCATAGTTCTTGGGGATCCTGCATACCCCCTTGTCCCCTCTCTTATGAAGCTCTACGCAGTCCACCTCGCAGCACTAAGAAATGATTCAACTATCTGCTACGTCGGCGCAGAATGATAGTTAACTGTATTGTTGGTTATTTTGAAGTAGGGATGTCAATGTGTTGTCAACTAAATGATTAACCAAGAAGCCTGAGCTTCAGTTAATCTTGTTGACTACTCGAATTCACCCCCCTACCCCGCCTCTCCATCAGAGGCCATGGAGAGGAGGCAGGAGGAGATGCCTGTGGGGAGCCGGTTTTTAAACCAGCTCCCCACAAACACCGGATCCCGCAAAGCCGCCAATCTCAACCCTCGTGCCGGCTGCCTTTCATGTATTAGCTCCCATGGAGACACTTGCACCTCCACACTGCTGCCTCTCTTTCAGAGGCAGCTGTGCTAGGGAGGGGAAGCAGGCAGAGCTGATAAGCATGGAGAAGGCTTTTAAGCTGGCTCTATGTACATGCCAGTTCATGGAGCTGCCTCCTTGCTGCCTCCCATGGAAACTGGTGTGCAGAAGCTGGTGCTCAGGGAGCAGGGCATGCTGCTCTGTGGAATGCCAGCACAACCTCTGTTTGCAGGGAGCTTTGGCCCCAGGCAGACAGGTGTGCTGCTGCCCTGCACTGTTACCACTGACAGAGATGCAGTAGAACGGAGTGGCAGGGGGCTCCCTGGGAGTGGGGTGAGAATACACTGGCTGCCAGCCTCCCTCCCTTCCCCCCCCCCCCACCCCCACCAGGGACTATTGAATAGTCGTGTAACTGCTAAAATGTCATGCAGTTAGAACATAAGAACGGCCGTACTGGGTCAAACCAAAAGTCCATCTAGCCCAGTAGCCTGTCTGCCGACAGTGGCCAGCACCAGGTGCCCCAGAGAGGGTGGACTGAAGACAATAATCAAGCGATTTGTCTCCTGCCATCCCTTTCCAGGGATAATCTTACACGATTATTCAGTTAATCAACATCTAACATCCCTAATCTGACAGGTTGCTGTTGTTTACTCAAATGAGTGGACCTTAGTCAGAAAAATATCCCAATGATTATAGCTGCCTGCCAGTGTCCTGCATAATAGCTGTAAAGGAAAGGTGGAAAAGTTTCCACTGCATGGAGGACAATTTGAACAGTTGGATACAAGGGCTATTCAGAGAGCTCAAAGATATATTGGCATTTGAAAAGATTCAGAAAAGGGCAACTAAAATAAGGGGTTTGGAACAGGTCTCCTATGAAGAGAGATTAAAAAGACTTGGACTTCTCAGCTTAGAAAAGAGGAGACTAAGTGGGGGGGATATGATAGAGGTCTATAAAATCATGACTGATATGGAAAAAGCGAATAAGGAAAAGTTATTTACTTATGACCACAATAAAAGAACTAGGGGTCACCAAAATGAAATTAATAGGCAACAGGTTTAAAACAAACAAAAGGACGTTTTTCTTCACACAGCGCACAGTCAACCTGTGGAATTTCCTGCCAGAGGATGTGGGGTAGGCTAGAACTTTTAACAGTGTTTAAAAAAAAGAAGCTAGATAGATTCATGGAGGTTAGGTCCATCAATGGCTATTAGACAGGATAGGTAGGAATGGTGTCCCCAGCCTCTGTTTCTCTGTTGTGATCCTTCCCTTTGGGGCATATGGCATTGGCCACTGTTGGCAGACAGGATACTTGGCAAAATGGACCTTTGGTCTGACCCCATATGGCCATTCTTATGTTCTTACCTTTTCTCTTGCCTTCTCTGAGTAATCTACTCATAGATTTCAGCATTCCAATGGCTGGTTCAGAGCTGTGCCTGCACAGCCTGTTCACCACCACAGACCTAGGAGATCCACGGTCTCCTATCTACTCTAGGCAGAAGCACATCCAGAATGTATATGCAGTGTGGTTAGCTGGGCAGTTGCATTTGACAATGGAGAGCTGCTAGGAGCACCAAGCTGGGCAATCAGGAAAAGGAATTTCAAAAATTCGCAAAGCTTTAAATACCAGGAGTAACTTCCAGTCTCCCGGACCTCTGGGTAGCGGCATTCATCATGGCGACCAGAGCAGTCAGTGCAGGACAGCTGCTGGAAGCAGGGGCCATCCGTGCCTATAGGCAAACTCAGCAACCACCTAGGGCGCCAAGTTAAATAAGGCACCAAATTCCCTGCCACTTCCCTTTCCCCTTCCTGTAATGCCTGGCGTCGGCCCTGGAGGAGGAACGCGGCGGCTTCCCTGCATCTCGGGGGTGAGTCGGCCCTAGAGGAGGAGCGCATGGAGTTGGCCCCAGGGGAGGCAGCACGTCTGGGTTCCCTGTTCTGCGGGGGGAGCGGGTTGGCCCCGGGAGTGACACACGCCGGCTTTCCCTGCGCCGCGGGAGAGGGGGTCGGGCCCGGGAGAGGCATGCGCCGGCTTTCCTCGGAGGGAGGGGGAATCCTGGGAGGAGGCGGGTACAGGGGAAAGCCAACTCTTTCACCCCTAGCAGCATTGGCTGTGCAGTGTTCAGGAGTCAAATGTAACTAACATTCATCCTTGTCACTAAAGTAACTAATTCTGACTGCACACAGAAAAAGAGCAGATCTCTTGAATAAAGCGGTGTCATTCTTAGGGTACGTCTAGACTACCGCGTTTTGTCGACGGAAGTTTTGTCGACAGATACTGTCGACAAAACCTCCGTCGACAAAGAGCGTCCAGACACATTGAGTTCTGTCGACAAAGCAAGCTGCTTTGTCGACAGAACTCCGTAGTCTGGACGCAATGTTACAGGCAATAACACCTTCTGTCTACAGAGTTCTGTCGACAGAAGGTGTTATGCCTCGTAAAATGATGTATACCAGCGTCGACAAAACTG
Organism: Pelodiscus sinensis; assembly: GCF_049634645.1. Lineage (NCBI taxonomy): Eukaryota > Metazoa > Chordata > Testudines > Trionychidae > Pelodiscus > Pelodiscus sinensis. The sequence goes on along the minus strand of NW_027465938.1, from coordinate 42,829 downwards.
CTGAGTTCTGTCGATGTTATGTCGACAGAACTCAGTGGTAGTGTAGACGCTGGTATGGTTTTGTCGACAAAAGTCCACTTTTGTCGACAAAACTAGGTAGTCTAGACACACCCTTAGTCAGGCACTGTTTTGCCCATCACCACCATATTTGAGAGCATCACCCCATTTTTAATTGAAAAGAACAATGAGTTAGTGAAAAGGTCTGAGCATTGGTGTTTTGTGCCTACTGTAGCAGTCAGGGGGCAGGGATGAGTGTTCTGTATCTGCTGAAGCCTCTAAATGGTTTTCAGTTCTCCATTATAGTCTAGCCAAGAGGTTTTAAAAAGGGAATAATCATTAAGGTTTGCATTATAGAAGAAAGGCTGCAACCACCTTTACCACCACAGATAAGACATCATGGACTTTATGACTATATAGAAACCCAGAAGCTGTGATAATTCCAGGGAGAACCATGTGGTGAAAGAAAAGGAAGTTCCTCACCTTGTGCAGTAATTACGGTTCTTCGAGATGTGTGTCCTAGTGGATGCTCCACTGTAGGTGTCAGGTTGCCCTGGCACCACAGATGGGAATTTTCTGTAGCAGTAGCTGATTGGGCTGTGCATGCACACAAGGTGTCTCGTGCCGTTTGTGCCTTGTGCTTCATGTGTGTAGCTCGACCCCTCCTTTAGTTCCTCATGTGCGCCTGAGTATCTGAAAAGAGAGGAAAAGAAACCTCAGAAGAAGAGGGGAGGAAGGTGAGCAGTGAAACACCCATGGGGACACACCTCAAAGAACCCTCATTACTGCACAAGGTAAGTAATTTCTTTTTCTTCTGCGAGGGATGTTTCCCTGAGCGCTCAACTGTAGGTGACTTCGTAGCAGTAATCAGGTAAGATAAGGATGGTGGGCTTTTGAGTCACTATTTGTTGGCAGTGGATAGTACGGCAGTGGCTACTGAGGCATCATTGGAAAGATGCAGAAGAATAGCACAGCACAGCAGATATCCCAAAGTGGAATGCCTTGTAGGAAAGCCATGGATATAGATCCTGCTCTAGTGGAAAGTGCTCTAGGCGGAGCAGGGAGTGTTCTGTGTTGTAGAGAGTAAGATTGTCTAATATAGGAAACGATGATGTTGGAGATTCATTGCAAAGAAAGTGATTTCCCTTTGCTTCACTCTGTTGCTACAAACATGTTGCGAAGTATGGAAGGCTCTTGTGTGGTCAGCTAATCAACTAGTTGATGGATTTTCAATTGACTAGTCAATTAGTCAGTAAGTGGGGGGTTGCAGTGGGGTGAGCTCCTACCCAGGAGCTAAACCCTCTGCTGCTCTGCCTTTTAAATGGATTAAGAGCTGACAGTCGGCTCTTAATCCATTTAAAAGGCTAAATGGCAGCGGGGGGACCCACAAAAGCCGGGGATCAGCTATCCCGGCTTGCGCTGGATCCCACCTGCAGTGCTTTAGCCTTTTAAATGTATTAAGAGCCTATTGGCTCTTAATACATTTAAAAAGCAGAGGCATATCTGGGATAAGCTTTGGGGAAATCACTTCATTTGACTTCTGTGTGTCTTGGTCTCCCATGATGGCCTATTAACTAAAGCGCTGTGAAAGCCTCAGTTGGAAGGTGTTACATGAGTCTGACTAGGCAGTGTTCATATTTATTTATATTTGACTCATACTGATGACACTGCAGCTTGAAAATACTTGCCATTTTAGATTAGGCAATTGATACATAAATCTTTCCTCTCGGCAATAGCTAGTGCTTCAGAGGAAGAGCATACCCAACTCATTGGCAAACGCATAATGCTGTTCATATGATAGAAATGTACATCCTCCCCCCTAGATGCGGTCGGCAAGTCCCTGGAAGCCTGAGATCTGATTAGCTTGACTTTAGCAAGCATTGCAACTGCCTAGTTATTAATGATCATAAAATTACCAAGCCCTTTTAATATTCCAGCTGGAATATTTGAATTTCCCAAGTTGGTTATATGCTACACATATAATGTACTTTTTATTTTAGTTACATTTTGCTATGCTATTTTCTATTATCATAGAATCATAGAACCATAGAGCTGGAAAAGACCTCAGCAGGTAATCAAGTCCAGCCCCTTGCTCTAGGCAGGACCAATCCCAACTAAATCAACCTGTCCAGGGCTTTGTCAAGCCGAGACTTAAATACCTCCAGGGATGGAGACTCCACTACTTCCCTAGGTAACCCATTCCAGTGCTTCACCACCATCCTAGTGAAATAGTTTTTCCTAATATCCAACCTGGACCTCTCCCACCACAACTTGAGACCATTGTTCTTTGTTCTGCCATCTGCCACTACTGAGAACAGCCTTTCTCCAGCCTCTTTGGAACCTCCCTTCAGGAAGTCAGAGGCTGTTATCAAATCCCCCCTCACTCTTCGCTTCTGCAGACTAAACAGACCCAACTCTCTCAGCCTCTCCTCATAAGTCATATGTTCCAGCCCCCTAATCATTTTGGTTGCCCTCCGCTGGACCCTCTCCAATGCGTCCACATCCTTTTTGTAGTGGGGGGCCCAGAACTGGACACAGTACTCCAGATGTGGCCTCACCAAAGCCGAATAAAGGGGAATAATGACATCTCTGGATCTGCTGGCAGTGCTCCTCTTAATGCAACCTAATATGCCATTAGCCTTCTTGGCTACAAGGGCGCACTGTTGACTCATATCCAGCTTCTCATCCACTGTAACCCCCAGGTCCTCTTCTGCAGAACTGTTACTTAGCCATTCAGTCCCCAGCCTATAACTATGCTTGGGATTCTTCCGTTCCAAGTGCAGGACTCTGCCCTTGTCCTTGTTGAACCTCATCAGATTTATTGTGGCCCAATCCTCCAATTTGTCTAAGTCACTCTGGACCCTATCTCTGCCCTCAAGCATATCTACCTCTCCCCCTTGCTTAGTCTCATCCGCAAACTTGCTGAGGATGCAATCCATCCCCTCATCCAGGTCATTAATAAAGATATTGAACAAAACCGGTCCTAGAACCGAACCTTGGGGCACTCCGCTAGAAACCAGCCACCATCCTGACATGGAGCCGTTGATCACTACCCGCTGGGCTGTCCATCTTACCGTCCATTTATCCAATCCACATTAAGAATATTGTGGGAGACCGTATCAAAAGCCTTGCTAAAGTCAAGTATATCACATCCACTGACTTTCCCACGTCCACAGAGCCAGTTACCTCATCATAGAAGCTAATCAGATTGGTCAGGCACGACTTGCCCTTTGTGAATCCATGCTGACTATTCCTAATCACTTTCCTCTCTTCCAAGTGCCTCAAAATGCATTCCTTAAGGATCCCTTCCATGATTTTTCCAGGAACCGAGGTAAGACCGACTGGCCTATAGTTCCCTGGATCGTCCTTCTTCCCTTTTTTGAAGATGGGCACTACATTTGCCTTTGTCCAATCATCCGGGATTTCTCCCGATCTCCACCTCTTTTCAAAGATAATGGCCAAAGGCTCCTCAATGACATTTGCCAGCTCCCTCAGTATCTTCGGATGCATCAAGTCCGGATCCATGGATTTGTGTACATTTAGTTTTTCTAAATAGTTCCTAACCTGTTCTTTACCCACCAAGGGCTGTCCATCTTCGTCCCATCTTGCGTCACTTAACGCAGTAGTCCGGGAGCCCACCTTGTCCGTGAATACAGAGGCAAACAAAGCATTGAGTACTTCAGCTTTCCCCACATCATCTGTCACTAGGTTACATCCAGTGGGGGCACCACACCCTGTCTGATCACCTTCTTGATAACATGCCTGTAGAAACCTTTCTTGTTATCCTTCACATCCTTAGCCAGTCGTAATTCCATTTGCGCTTTCGCCTTCCTGATAGCCCCCCGGCATTCTTGAGCTATACATTTAAACCCCTTCCTGGTCATTTGTCCAAGTTTCCACTTTTTGTAAGCTTCATTTTTGTGCTTAATTTCACCAAGGATTTCCCCTCTAAGGCAAACTGGTCTACCATGTTTGCCTCTCTTGCTACGCGTCGGGATGGTTTGTTTCTGTGCCTTCAATAAGGCTTCTTGAAAATACTGCCAGCTGTCCTGGACTCCTTTCCCCTTCATGTTAGCATCCCAGGGGATTCTGCCCATCAGATATCTGAGGGAGTCAAAGTCTGCTTTTTTGAAGTCCAAGGTGTGTATTTTACTACTCTCTTTTCTTCCTTTAGTCAGGATCCTGAAATCTACCATCTCATGATCACTGCTTCCCAGGTTGTCACCCACCTCCACTTCCCCTATTGGTTCCTCCCTGTTTGTGAGCACAAGGTCAAGCTTCGCACGGCGCTGGTCGGATCCTTCAGCACTTATGTCAAGAATTATGTGACCTTTTACTTTTGTGTGCTGTAAGACACACAGTAAAAGGAGCAAGTGATCAGTTTTCACTCTGCCATTCATCATTTTGAATATTTAAATCAAATCTTTAACTCATCAATATGCTAAATATTTTTCTAATATATTTATTCATGTATGCTGAATAATTGTGGTATTAAATGAGAAAAAACTGAATTCATAATGTAATATCCTGTGTACTATAAATACTGTAAATCAATTTGAAAATAATCTTGTTTGAGATATGTACTACTTTGAGCCTGATTTTGTTTTAAAAAAAAAAATCATATTGTGGGCTTTCTAGATAAAATCGGTTAAAAAAAAACTTTTAAAAAGTCAGCATCTATATTTATTTTTCCAGCCATAACTTGAGCTCATCCAATCCCATTGACTAAGAGGATGGAAGGAAAAGTACCCTTTAACCCTCCAAGTTGATAAGTTTTGAGATGCAGTATTTATTCATTTAATCTTCTGTAAGCAAACTTTGGACAAATATTTTAGTAGAATAAACAATGTCAAAAAACCATAGAGGATCTAAAGATCTTCATTCAGAAATTGTTGTGATGTATTTAAATGTAATGTAGAATTAATTTGAAACTGTTTCCAGGTATTCCACTTGAGCAAGTCACAGTGCAGAAAAGATTGATGGTATCCTTCCAAGGACAAATCTACATTCGCCATACAGATGACACTATATTAAGTGGTGCAAAAACATTTTAAGATTGCCAATAAAACCCACCAACCAGACAGCATGTTATCCAGAATAGCTCTCTTACGTGCAAGATATGTAACCTCTTAACTTACTGCTAGATGTAAAGACTGGTAAAATTTATTAACAACTTTTCTCCAATTCATCAGGACAGTTTTAAGCACCAGCTTTCAAAATATCCTTACCAGTTCATTTGACTTGTCAAACACAGATGCACTTAAATTGTGAATATAATGGATGCAAATTCTGCTCTGGATACCAACAGCAGTAACTAATTGAATGAACAAGTTAAGGTTTGATGGCGTTTAACATTACACTTCAAATATTAGTGAACTGGCGCTACTCAAAACTTCTGCAGTTATGACTGAAATAGATTAGCATTCAAACATTAAAACTTAATTACTGTAAAATAATTGCAGTTCTGGGAGTTTAAGTGTAATGATGTTTTCTCTTTAAATATTTATAAGCCAACAAAGACTGTTTTAAGCTTACTGTGAATTTGCAAATATAGAATTTAAAACAGATGGAGTGAATATTTAGCTTTCTTCTCCAGAGGCATCAGGAGAAATGAATACAATGAGAGTGAGCAAGATAGTTGAGAAGAAATCATATTAGAAAGGAATAGTACATGAACATGCAACTAAATATGTATTATCCAGATGTGTTAAAATGTCAATTCTTCCAACAGCCTTATTTAAAAAAAAAAAAAAAGTGAGAGAGAGAAGATGGGCATTTTGCAACTCTTCTGCCTCTGCCTTTTTTAGCCTCGACCTTGCCTACTACCTCTACAAGCTTACTCACTAATTATAATAATTCTGTTGTACTTCAATCTAATGCTTGTGTTGTTATGTAGATGATAAGGAAGCATGTGTAATTATCCTATAATAGAAATGTGAGCTGCTTATTCTCACTTGTGTCCACTTCCAATCTTCCATCACATTTCTCATGTTGTCTGAAATTAAAGTCCATTCTGCAGCTTACCACAATGGATGTTGCTTATGACTCATGAAGAGTCGACCAATTCAGTGGGACTACTTACTGTGGGAAGTGGCTCATGCCCTAAGATTGTCCGTATTTTGAACCAGAGGACTATGTTAAACAAAGTTCCTAGCATGCTTTGTCTCAGGAGTGAGCTTCCGTTGTTGATACAAAAGAACCTGCCTCTTTTGACCATCAGGTCACACAACTGTGCTAGGTCTTTTCCGGGAAAGAGAGCTGAATTAAGTGTGAGTGGTAGAAGGTCGTGTTTTTGGCGGATTACTAATTTTGAATTCTGTTTCCATTTTGTATGCCTAGTTAAGTGTTGTGAATGCTCAGATCTTACTGTGGTTTCCTTTTAAAATAAATCATAACTCCTATCGTTGTCAGACATTCAATAAATAACATTGTAATGGAATACGTGTGGAAAGCACAGCTTTTATGTCTAAGACTTGATGAAGCCTCATATTAAAGAGACATTATGTATCAGCCACAAGTAGTCCTGTGGCACCTTAGAAACTAACAAAAATATATTGTACCATGAGCTTTTGTTGGAAAAACGTATGTGGGCAAAACCCATACTATATATGTTTGTTTTGCCCAAGAAAGTTCATGATACTATATATTTTTATTAGTTTCTCAGGTGCCACAGGACTACTCATTTTTAAAGCTCCAGACTAACATGGTTACCCCTCTGAAATTATATATCAGGACTCGTGGTTGATATACATTACAGTTTAGGTCAGACAAATAACTTATTGTTATATTTCTTCAGTGTCAGTCTGAGGTGTCCACACATGCTTCAGATGGTAATATTGTAATAATCATGCTAGTACAGGCAGTCCCCGACTTACGCGGATCTGACTTATGTTGGATCCGCACTTACGAACGGGGCTTTTCTCACCCCGGAGCTCACGGGTGGCGAGTCGCCACCCGTGACCTCCGGGGCGAGAAAAGCTTCTTCCGGTCTCCCTGGTCTGCTGGGGGGGGGGGGGGTCCAGAAAAGCCGCTGGACCCCCCCCCCCCCAGCAGACCAGGGGGATAGGAGCAAAGCCTTGGAGCACGCCCGCAGCGGGACAGCCCGGGCGCGCTTGGGCTGTCCCGCTGCAGGCATGCTCCAAGGTTTTGCTCCTGTCCCCCTGGTCTGCTAGGGGGGGGGGGGGGGGGTCCAGCGGCTTTTCTGGACCCCCCCCCCCCCCCCGCAGCAGACCAGGGAGACCGGAAGAAGCTTTTCTCGCCCCGGAGGTCACGGGTGGCGAGTCGCCACCCGTGAGCTCCGGGGTGAGAAAAGCCCCGTTCGTAAGTGCGGATCCAACATAAGTCAGATGCTGGCTTGAACTAGTTCATTTGTGAATTATTGCTCTACACAGATCATCACTTTTTCAAGATAACCACATACCAGTTTGAAAATGGGTGGATATCCCGTGATGCAATGTTCCACTAGTAGGCTTTCTGCATTCTGGAATTTTTCTTATGGTACAATTTTGGGTGTCTAATGAATTCTGGGTCTTGAGAACAAACTAAACAGTTGGCATGATTCCTTTCCTAGCATACCATAAATCATCGGCTTTAGGAATGCCAGCATAATTTTTAAACTGCTGTCAGGTTGCACGGATGAAGCGCTGCTGAATGCCACAATCCTGACAGTTAATAATACAAACAGGCTGCACCACCACTGTTGGATAGCTTTGGATGGGTTGGCACACAGCCATGATGATACTGTGTAAATACAGATAGAAGAGGATAAAATCCAGTATTCTTGAAAAATATTTTACAAGCATAGCTTCATTCAGTGGATTGCAACATCTGGGGTCTATCAAGCGGGAACAGGTCTAGGGGCAGGTGTGCAGGTTGATTGACCTGGTCACCAGTTGTCAGTGGCATCAAAGTGCTATGTGGCTTTTTTTGTTTTGTTTTTGTTTGTCATTTTTCCAATACTGGTGACCATGCCAACAATGGCACAGTGTTGCTTTTTGTTTCAGTTTTTCAGACATTTACATCTGCTTGTACCATTTTGGGGAGCATTGGGAGATAAGACACTTTCTACCTTACTTCCCCTCTCTATTAGACTCCAGTACCAGTATTGCATAGGTGATGGGATAAGATGATTAGTGGTAAGTGAATCATAGAATCCTAGGGCTGGAAGTTACCTTGGGAAACTATCGAGTCCAGCCTCCTGCCCAAAGCAGGAGCAACCCCAAGTAAATCATCCCAGCCAGGGCTTTGTCAAATTGGGACCTAAAAACCTCTAGGGATGGAGATTCCACCACCTCCCTAGGCAACCCATTCCAGTGCTTCACCACCCTCCTCATGAAATAGTTTTTCCTAATATCCAACCTTGACCTCCCCGACTATAACTTGAGACCACTGCTCCTTGTTCTGCCATACGTTACTACGAAGAACAGCCTCTCTTCCATCCTCTTTGAAGCTCCCTTCAGGTAGTTGAAGGCTGCTATAAAATCTTCTCTTCTGCAGACTAAATAAGCCCAAGTCCCTCACTCTTTCCTTATAGGTCATGTGCTCCAGCCCCCTAATCATTTCAGTTGCCCTCCGCTGGATCCTCTCCAATGCGTGAAGGGATGGATGTGTGAAAATGTTGTAGAGATAGTAATTGCATGTGCACGCCCCCTCTGCCACCCGTACCCAAACCACCACCCTTGCCAGAGTTAGAGCGGCTTGATCAGCCAGGGCAGCCTGGATCCCCACCTGCCATTGATGAGGCAGCCTCTCTACCACATCCCAGACCGCCTCAACCCTAAAGCCACCCTGCCGCAGTCTAGCTCTGAGTCCCTCCTCACACCCCTGTACTCTACCCTCTTTTGCTTTGAAGAGGTGCTGGTCCCGGTCCCAGGAGTAGGGATGTAAATAATCCCTTTTCAAATGTTAACTGGTTAAACTATGGCTGTGTCTACACTGGCATGAATTTCCGGAAATGCTTAAAACAGAATAGTTTTCATTATAAGTATTTCCGGAAAAAGAGCGTCTACATTGGCAGGCTACTTTTCCGGAAAAGCCCTTTTTCCGGAAAAGCATCTGTTGCCAATGTAGATGCGCTTTTCCGGAAAAGAGCCCCGATCGTCATTTTCACGATCGGGGCTTTTTTTCCAGAAAAGACTACTTGGCTGTCTACACTGGCTCTTTTCCGGAACAGTGTTCCGGAATAAGGACTTATGCCCGAGCGGGAGCAGCGAAGCTTTTCCGGAATAGCAGCTGATTTTGTACAGTAGAGCGTCGTTGCTTTTCCGGAAATTCAAGGGCCAGTGTAGACAGCTCGCAGCTTATTCCGGAAAAGCGGCTGATTTTCCGGAATAAGTGGCCCAGTGTAGACACAGCCTATGTGTTTATCCAGTTAACCAGTTTGTTGCACCAGCAGGGTGCCAGTTAATCAGTTACCCTAGTAAGCATACTGGTAAAGCAATGCTTCCTGGATGACTGGATAATCAGTTACCCCTCTACATCCATACCCAAGATTTCTTCCTCTGCATTTGCTCTGCCGAACATTTGTAGATCTTGGCATTCCAGTGACCACTCCTCTTCCTGGAGGGCAAGGATGTCTAAGACCTACTGCTAGGACCATATGGAAACAGAAGCCGTAAGTATTATAATAGTATGTGTCTTATGATGTGTGAACTCACTTCACACTGGACTTATAAAGAGGAACATCTATGCATCAGCATTTAAATGAGGAAGTGACATCTGGAGAAGTACAGAGCGTGCAGGAGAACAGAGGCTAGTCCAGGTGTGCTGCTATGCTATGCGGGATAGTAGTGGAAGACCATCTACATGTTTGGTTAGTCTTTAAAGTGCTACTGTTGTTTTTTAAGTTTTTCCTGTTACAGACTAACTAAGCTAAAGTGGATTAATTAATTAATGCAGGATAAGCTGTCAGTTGGCTTTTGTGGGTACAACCCACTTCTTCAGCTGACTGGAGTATTAAAAGTTCAGATCCAAGAATAAATAAGGGAAGGGTGGGGTGGAGGGAAAAGGGAAAAAAAAAGAAAAAAAATAATGAATTGGATTGTTCAAGTTAACAAGAAGCTGATAAGAGCAGTTAGCACCTCTATAAGTACCCATTGTTTGTTTGGTTAAGTCATTAGGATGTGGAAGGTAGTGTGGGAGACAGCCAATATCTTTATTCATTCCTCTCTGATGGGAATCAAACTTGTAAATGAAGTTAAGTTCTAAGGCTACCCTGTGTATTTGGCTTGTGGAATTGACCTGGAACAACAAGGTGACTTTGAGATCCATTAATGAGTGCCTGGGCAGGTTAAAATGTTCTCCAACAGGTTTCTCTGTGTTGCCTTTTCGGATATCAGATTTATGTCCATTAATTCTTTCCCATAAAGACTGTCCAGTTTGGCCAATATACATGGCAGTGGAACACTGCTGGCATTTGATGGCATAGATCAAATTAGTGGATGTGCAGTTAAATGAGACCCTGATCAAGTGGCTGATGTGTTTGGTTTGGAATGACTGTGATTTGAGAAGGGAATGAGAACAAAGGCAACTTCCATGGGGATAGTTACACTTTTGTAACCTTGCTGACTTCAGGGCAGGGTTGGGGAGAACAAATTTTTGCACAAGAATAGATTTAGGTTCCTTCTGCTTTTTCACACCTGGATAAGCAAAATCTTCTTTACTTTCCTCCCTGGTGAACACATGAAAGGGAGCTGGGGAGAAGCAAGGTCTGTATGCATCCCCTTGATCCTTCATCCTCGTAAACAAACCCCATTCAAACCTGATGTTTCCTTTGAGATCTTGATTTTCAATTAAATCTTTTTGTTAAGGGGACAGAGAACACAACAAGGGATAGCTCTATTATGTCTTACTCATTTAAAGGCTGAAAGTGCAGGTGACTGGACTAGATGACCTCTAAAGGTTCCTTCCAGTCCTGTGATTCTATGATTCGAATTGTGGAATAGCTAATGAATACACAGCCGTAGATTCCCCTGGCTCTCTAGCTCCCAAATTATCCGAAAGCCACTTGATGATAGCCAGAACTCCCACACCGGGCCCCGGGTCTTGTCAAACATCTGTGTAAGAATTACCCAGATGATCTCCCAGTTAGATTTTACTATAGAATTTCTTCAGTTTGTTGGATTCATATCACTCTCAGATATAGAGAGTAAAGATAACAAAGGCTTCTCTATTCGGATGCACCAAGTTATCACTGAATCCAATGTGACAGAGTGTTTCCCAGATATTGAAACTGCATTACAGCTGTATTTGTCACTAATAATCACTAACTATAGCTGCAACTGTTTCTTTTCTCTTCCAACAAGGGACAAAAATATCCTCCCATCCACCATGGCTCAAGAGCATCTCAGTGCTTTTTCCCTTTGGAACACTGAGAATGAAATGATCAGATCTTTGAACTATGACGACATCATTCGTGACTTTGCCACAGCTAACATGGGAAAAAATTGTTCAAATCTAGTGAGAGTAGAATAAATGTGTTAATTTTACATAAAAAAGTACCTAGATAAAGTATGATTACTTCTTTTTTTTTTTCAATATGCAGTTCATACTTAGGCTCTAGCCTTAGGCCTCTCATATCTGGCCCTGCTTCTGCCCTTGCAGCAGGTGGTGAGGCTAAATACTTCTGCCAGAGACAACTGGTGCCTACAGGGGAGCGAGGGCAGGGGAGAGAGGGGTTGTATAATTTAAAGCCCTCCCAATAGCTTAAGTCATGCCTTCCCCAGGCATGCCTCCAAACTCACCTTTGGTGACCCTGCCCTGCAGCTCCCAAATGTTAGCTCTTTATGGAGAGGCCAGGACAAACAGCTGCAGGGAAGGAGCTGCTGCTTTAGCTCCTTAGGAGAAGCAGCAGCAAAAGCAGCTGCTGTGCTTGCCGCTCCCAGCTGTTTGCCATTGCCTCTATCCATGGCCCAAGCTCTCAGCTTGTGGGCTCTAGCTATTGCTGTGCATCAAGGGGGTCTGGTGGCACCATGTGACTGATTGGGGCTGGCGAGTCCTGGCAAAAATTGAGGGGGACACATGGAGTTACATGTTCCCCCTAACATGTTACTTCTGGCTTCTGTCCAGCAAGGGGGTGCTCTTGGGATTTAAGGTCCATGGGGCAAACCTTGTAGGGCTCAGAATTTTGCAGGAGTGGAGGTAAGGCCCCGGGCAGGCATCTCCCACAGGGCTGAAGCCACAAGATCCCCCATCCTTCCAGAGTTGAAGTCTTTAGTCCCACCACCCTGCAGTGATACTGAACTCCTGAGCTGTGGCAGGCTTGCTCTGATTCTAAAACTGAAAATTGTTGTTTGTGGCTTGGATGGTCAGTAAGTTTGGCCACACCTGGTATATATTAATAACTGGCTTGCTATGTCATATTATGTTATGTAGCTAGTTAATGTTGGTGAAGGAACATTATCTCTTGCATTTCTTTACTATCTGTAATTTTTAACAGTGTAGTCATAACATGTTTTCTTTCTTTTAAAAAAATTGTTTAATGTAAGAAACTAAAACATCTAATATTTTATTTCAGCACCACATTAAAAGTCATGGTAGATGGAAAATTAAAATTAATATGCACTTGTAAAACATGTACTGGAAAAATTGGTCTTTGGGCCATTTATAAACATTTCTACCCCTCATTTGTGAGTGATTTATGAGCACTCTCTTGTGGCAATTTATAGGACCCACTTGAAATAGCAAAAAGGGAGTGAGAGGCAGCTTAATATTTTGCTAGATTTAGTATATTGAAGTGTTTGACCTTGTGTGGTATTTTTAAGTCCTGCCTAAAATTGTGTTTATCTTCTAAACTGTGTTTAACTTCAACATCATCTGATTTTCCCTTCTCAAAACATAGCTGAAATAAAGGGTAACATTTATAATTTTTTCCAAGAAGCTTAAACAACATTTATGTTAATGATGTATTGCTTGATATTATCTATTTGCAGCTATGAGAACGCTTATGATAAAGATTGGATATATGTAAATTCTGTTTGTAACAGTTTGACAAGTATGCAATTTTTCACATTTAAAGTCTCTGAAAAATATTTAAGACATTTTATAGCGCTACTGGATGATGTAAAATTAGGTTTTTATATTCATTATAATATTTTTTTCTGTAACTTTTAAGGCAAAAATATAGATAAGATTATATTATGAGTGCCGCATTTTCATGATAATACTGTTGTGTGTAATTTTATTATACATGAAAAACTTGCATGTTAACCCATTATTTTTATTTCCCAAACACATTCAGGAAGTATTGATGAATTGCTGTTCAAACACAGTGCAAGCTGACAGAAAGATGATTCTTCCCTAAGTGATTATAATGTAAATTTTAATTTGGTTTTCTGCCACAGTCATCCATTTTAGTGACAAGTATTTTTGTTAATGAGAGTATTTTTATAGAAATGCATGGCCTTGTCTGAGAAATGCATTTAAATTTACCTTTTTCTAGACATCTCAAATAAATTTGAAGCAAGTTAATATTTTGTCATAATTCAGGACGCATGAGTCATTAAACTCTTCAGGGAAAATCTCTGTTTTGAAGTCCCAGATAAAGATTTCCTTTCTTGTACAGGAAGTGGATAATATGATGCAATATAATGTAGCATATCTCAGGAAAAAATGAAAGTTTTTTTGTTAAACATGAAGAAAGCATAAGAAGTTTAATTTCATGGCATTTTACTGGAACTGAGATGACTTTGGCTCAGTTCCCTGCTCTGCCTCAGACTTGTGTGCTCTTGGGCAAGTCTCTCATTCTCTCCCCCTCTCCATTAGGGATGTGAATGGTTAACCAGTAAGCATCACCCTAAATAGGTAATAGTTTCAGTTAACTGAGTGAGGATCTGGAGCCTCTCCCTTCCCACCCAGAGCAGAGGGATTGCTCCAGTCCTGTGGGATCCATCACAGGCAGACTGGAGCTGCCTCTATCTGTGACAGGGCTAGTCCAGCCTCCCTGCCTGTCTGCTGCAGGTTACATGTTAGCTCCCCAGGTGCAGGGCCGGCACAGATTATTGACCTGCTCCTGGGCTGCTGAGCCCAAAGAGCCAGCTGCAGAGCTCGCTGCAGACGTCTCCTCCCCAGGAGCAGGGCATGGGTGAGTGTCTGGCCAAGGGTGAGGGGGCAGGAGCAGGGTGCAGGTGGGTGTCTGGCCAAGGGAGGATGGCAGGAGCAGGCTGGGGCTGCAGGGTGTGCAGGGTCTGGACAGCACTTACTTGCTTTTTCCACCAGCACTGCTCTCAGGCTCTCTGTCCCAAGCATAGCTTCCTGCTGCTCCATTGGCTAGATTCTGACCAGTGGAGTAGCAGTGGGATCCCCAGCCTAGGATCTGGCCACAAACAGAACCCGTTCTTGAGGTGCCTCAATGGGATGGGCCCTGAGACATGTCCAATGGGCCCCCTCAGCCTTGAATCCACCACCTGGCGGTAGCCTGGAAACAACAGCAGCATCCTGCTCTCATCGCCTCCCCAACTTGGCTGGTACCTGCTGGTCTCCAGAGTCGAGTATCTCTTAGGCAGGATCTGCAGGCAGTGCTGGAAGAAGCGTATGTGCAACTCCTAGTCCCCAAAGGCCAGATGCTCCACAGTCATCTTAGTCACTCAGGTGATCACCAGGGGGGAAGAGGGAGAGGCCTCGCAGCTCCTGTGCCCTGCCTTCCGGAACACAGGGAAAGGTAGGGTGGATAAGGAAGAACGTGCATTGCTGTGGGGAAGGGAGGAGCAGCATGCTCACGCCAGATCCGGCATGGAGCCTCAGGGCTTCCCTCCCTGCCCCCCTAGGAAGCCAGTGCTGTCTCCAGTCTTGCGGGGGACCACGATGCTGGATCACCAGCACAGACTCCCATTGTGGGCGGGGAGGGAGCAAGGGGGGTTCGACCTCGAACCATGAGCAATGTTTGGCTCCCAAGTGAGCCATAGGTTGCTAACCCTGCTCTAAGTAGTGCAGGTGCTGAAACCATTTGAATCTGCTGGGTAAGCATGATTTATTCACAGGATAGTGTAGGTCAGGGCCTGATCTAAGGCAGGAAGTGGTAAAAGCCTTAGGTCTAACATCTGAGGGAGCACACTGGAAGCGGATAGAGTACAGCTTGTGCTGTGACCATGCCAATTACCAGATGCAATGGTTTTAATGAGTTTAAATATATAGGAAGTTTTAAGAGTCTACCTTATGTAGTTACTTGCTCTTTCTTTGTAAATAAAAATTAATTTAAGTACCTTTTCTAAAGATTAATTCTGTAATCAGTGCTTTAATTTTTGGGCAGTATATACTGTGTTCTTCCTGCATAATAAAATGATCGATCCTTCATTTAAGTGCAAAACTCCTCTGTGGATTCATGACCAGCATTTATAGAATGACATATAATGTGTTCATGTATATGTGTGTCTTAAAAAGTAAGTTTCCTAAATGGCTTCTGATCTGAATTTTTGAAAAATTGTGAAAAACTGAAAAGAAAAGGTTGGAATAGAAGAGGTTAGTAACAATAACTACATGCGTAGATTACCAGAATAACTATGATTAAATGATTTTGTGCATGTGTATGTGTATACACACACATTTACCTGTGCTGTTTACTAGAGGCTATCAAAAATGTCAGTTAGAATTTTTGGTGGGTTTTTTTGGGGTAAAATATTCATCCTTTTTTTTTCTGATACGTCTAGTACAACTGTAAAATTTTGCCAGTGTATCATTTCCCTATTATCTCTGACTATTGTACAGTAGGGGTATGTCAGACTACATTCCTCTGCCGACAGAGGCTTGTAAAATTGGCTACCCGACATAGTCAATGAAGCCAGGATTTAAATATCCCTGGCTTCATTAAAATGAAAATGGCCGCCGCGCTGTGCCGGCTCAGCTGATCGTCAGCACAGCACGAGTCAAGACGGGGATCGGTCTACAAGGAAAGCCTTTGTTGACCTCCCCTGTAAACCTCGTTTCATGAGGCATAAGGGAGCGGTCAACAAAGGCTTCCCTTGTCGACCAATCTGCGTCTTGACTCGCGCGCTGTGTCGACGATCAGCTGAGCTGGCACAGCGTGGCAGCCATTTTTATTTTAATGAAGTCGGGGATATTTAAATCCTGGCTTCACTGACTATGTCGGGTAGCCTATTTTACATGCCTCTATTGGCAGAGGCATGTAGTCTAGACATACCCTAGGTTACTGTGAAATTTCCTTCTCTTGTGTAAAATGTGCTTAGCTACAGAACACAAACCAAACTGTATTGTTTGATCTGTGTTAGGGGAGCTGTTACTAAATATTAATGGGGAATAGACAGCACAATACTCAAGAACCAATCAATAAAAGATTTAAAAGCTTAGGGAAAAGAGGCCTGCTTTTTAATCTAATGTTCTTAGCAAACCATTATAGCCTTACGAGGTTATCCCTCTCTTTGCATTTCTTTTATCTCAACCTCAGCACCATACCTGAGCAAGGAAGGGCATATGAGCTTTCCAGGAAGTGAGATGCTATTATTAAACTGGCACATTGAAAACCCTAAATGATGCAAAACTTGAAATCTTTTTGGATCATTGTAAATGTTTGCAGTTGATCAGTAATTGGGAAGAGTTTCTATCTAGGGGTATGTCTACACTACCACCCTAGTTCGAACTAGGGTGGTTAATGTAGGCAACCGGAGTTGCAAATGAAGCCCGGGATTTGAATTTCCCAGGCTTCATTTGCATATTGCCGGGCGCCGCCATTCTGAAATATCCGCTAGTTCGGACTCCATGCCCGCGGCTACACGCAGCACGAACTAGGTAGTTCGAATTAGGCTTCCACGAGGAGTAACGGAAGTTCAGAATAGGAAGCCTAATCTGAACTACCTAGTTCGTGCTGTGTGTAGCCGCGGGCACGGAGTCCGAACTAGCGGACATTTAAAAATGGCGGCGCCCGGCAATATGCAAATGAAGCCCGGAAATTCAAATCCCGGGCTTCCTTTGCAACTCCGGTTGCCTACATTAACCACCCTAGTTCAAACTAGGGTGGTAGTGTAGACATACCCCTAGATGTTGTGGGGACCAGGAGTTAGGCACTTAGTTTTATGGCCTGTGATGTTCAGAAGGTCAGACTAGAACACAAAAGTCCCTTCTGGCCTTGGAATCTATGAAACCCCTGATGCCATTGTACTCTACTGCAGTGGTCCCCAACCTGTGGAGGTTGCCGGGCGCCAGGGGGTGTGGCCATTCGCCCGCCGGGCGCCAGGGGGCGGGGACGGGGGCGGGCCCCCCCCATAGCCACGCCCAGGGCTGGCACCCCCCGCCCCTCCTCCAAGTGCCCGGGGCCACCTCCAAGGGCCGCGCCCCCGGGGCCGGCGCCCCCTCCCCCTCCAAGCGCCGTGCGCCCGGGGTCGGCGCCCCCCCTCCTCCAAGCGCTGGGGGCCGGGGTCGGCGCCCCCCCTCCTCCAAGCGCCGGGGGCCAGGGTCGGCGCCCCCCCTCCTCCTGGGGCCGGGGCCGGCGCCCCCAAGCGCCACGCGCCCGGGGCCGGCGCTCACCATGCGCCTGGAGCCGGCTCCGGCACTGTGCATGCGCCACATGCCCAGGGCCAGGCCAGCTCCGAGCACGTGACGGGCGCACACGAATGCCCCCGCGGGCGCCATGGCGCCCGCGGGCACCGTGTTGGGGACCATGGCTCTACTGCATGATGATGCCATTGTACTCCCAATTAATTTCAGGGGAACCAGCTCTTTCACCACTGAATTCTGTTTCTACCTATTCAA
Organism: Pelodiscus sinensis; assembly: GCF_049634645.1. NCBI lineage: Eukaryota > Metazoa > Chordata > Testudines > Trionychidae > Pelodiscus > Pelodiscus sinensis. Next base: position 25,135 of record NW_027465938.1, on the reverse strand, counting down.
ATGATTGACTTTAACCAAATGCCTCTGTCCTTCTTGCTTCAGAGCATAAACAATCACCAGCTGTAAACATAAGGTAAGCATCATGTGATTCCCTCTCCTGTCATCCATTTCCAGACAAACAGAGGCTAAGGACACCATTCCTACCCATCGTGGCTAATAGCCATTGATGGACCATGAATTTATCTAGCTCTTTTTTGAACCCAGTTGAAAGTCCTAGTCTTCACAACATCCTCTGGCAAGGAGTTCCACAGGTTGACTGTGTGCTGAGTGAAGAAAAACTTCCTTTTGTTTGTTTTAAACCTGCTACCTATTAATTTCATTTCATTTCTCCTAGTTCTTATAGTATGGGAACAAGTAAATAACTTTTCTTTATTCACTTTTTCCACTGAAAAATGCAAACCCCAGTCATTTTTGTTGCCCTTTTCTGAACCTTTTCCAATGCCAATATATCATTTTTTGAGATGAGGCAACCACATCTGTACGCAGTATTTAAGATGTGGGCATACCATGGTTTTATATAGAGGCAATAAGATATTCTGTCTTATTTTCTATCCCTTTTTTAATGAGTCCTAATGTTTTTTGCTTTTTTGAGTGCTTCTACACACTGATGTTTTCAGAGAATTATCCACAGTGATTCCAAGATCTTTCTCTTGAGTAATTGTAGCTAAATTAGTCCCCATTACAGTGTATGTATAGTTGGCATTATGTTTTCCAATGTGCATTACTTTATATTTATTAACATAAAATTTCATTTGCCATTTTGTTGCCCAATCAGTTAGTTTGGTGAGATATTTTTGAAGCTCTTTATAGTCTGCTTTGGTCTTAACTGTCTTAAGCAGTTTAGTATCATCTGCAAATTTTGCCACCTCGCTGTTTAACCCTTTCTCCAGATCATTTATAAATAAATTGAATAGGATTGGTCCCAGGACAGATCCTTAGAGGACACAGCTCTGTTCTCTGAAAATTGACCATTTATTCCTACCCTTTGTGTCCTGTCTTTTAATCAGTTATCAGTCCATGAAAGGACCTTCTCTCTTATCTCATGACAACTTACTTTACTTAAGAACCTTTGGTGAAGGGCTTTGTCAAAGACTTTCTGGAAGTCTAAGTATACTATATCCACTGGCTTCCCTTTTGTCCACATGTTTGTTGACCCCTCCCCTTAAAGAACTCTAGTAGATTAGTAAGGCATTATTTCCCTTTATAGAAACCACATTGACTTTTCCCAACAAATGTTCATCTATGTGTCTGACAATTTTATTATTTACTATAGTTTCAACTAATTTGCCTGGTACTGCTATTAGACTTACCTGTGGAATCAGTGAGAACTGTCTTCAAGTTATTCCTTAACTACCTACTATTGCATTTTTTGCCTCTTTCCATGAACCATGGGGTACCTGACATTATCAAAGATAAGATAGTGGACATGATGGGCCACTCAGTCTGCAGATGCCTGTATTTCTAGATGAGTATATTAACTGTGCCTTTCTTGTAAGGGTGTTGAATGAATTGTTTGCAACTTGCTTTGACATTCTTGAATTAAAAACATTATATGGATGTTAATAATTATTGACTTCATAGTTTTAATTTGATAATTTAGATTATCAAATTACTGTACTCTCAATCTCAGATTTATGGGTGTTCAGTCTTTTGGTGGTATTCCGTCCATTAATGTATACATACTGTGGCAAGGACCCATCTTTCCCTTGCCAGCCATTGTACTTCTCCTCCCTAGTGAGATGGGCCTCAGGTAAAGCACCCCCTAGCTGCTGCATCCAGGCAGTCAGCCTTCCCCTTAGCAGAGGTTCTAGGCTCATTGTCTTCCCTTAAATCAGGGAGCCCAGCCTCTCCTCCTGGAGCTGCTCACTCCCCTGCTGTCTCTAGCTTTGCATCTCCGTGTGTGTGTTTGCCCACTCTCCCCCAACAGGCAAGGGTTTAAAAAGATCTCAGGCAGCCCTCAAATGGAATCAGCTGATCTTAGCTGGTCCGAGGTATAGCCCTGTCTCGGATGATCCTAATCTATCTGAGCCAATCCCTTTTTAACTGATCCTGATTGACCAGCAGTAACCTACTTCTCATTAATTGAGGAGTAGGCCCTTTACCCTTCTAGGGCTGTCTTTTCCTACTCTGTCTATTGTAGCCTGTCTGGTTTGGCTTTGTCACAATACATCTCTATATATAGCTTTTAGACATACCTGTTACAGTGATAGGTCATCCAAATCAGTGAAGTAATTTTAGAAGTCAAAAAGGAGAATTTGGCTTCATTCTACAAAATGAAAGAGATTACTTTTTCAAAAGATTACATTTTGAAATACAAGATTATTACATGGAAAATCCTTTAAGAAACATTCTTTGAATAAATCTTAGATGCTCAAAGCACTTCCCATCGGTTTTCACCATTAGCTAGAACTAGGGATGTAAGCATCTAATCACTTCCCCCTCTTGCTGCCTCTATCACAAATAGGTAGCAAGGTGAAGGAAGAAGAGAGGGGGTGCTGGTACTGGAGGGAGCCAGCTTAAAAGTCGGCTCCCCTCAGCTCCAGGTCCATGGGAGGAGACAGGGGCACAACGGCAGCCAACTTTGAAATGTACAGGTGTCCCCTCTGGGACTCTTGTACGTTTCAAAGCTGGAACACCACGTGGTGCCCCGGGCGAGTGGGGATTCCCCCACTGACCCTAGGCTCCATGCGGGTGCTTCACCTTTGAGCCCCCGCGAGGGACCTTTGTACATTTCAAAGTTGGAAATGCTGCATAGAGCCCAGGGCCAGCAGAGAGTCTCACTGAACCTGGGCTCCACACAGGCGCTTCCGCTTTGAAATGTACGTTTCAAAGGTAGAATGCTGAAATTCTTATTGACTAATTGACTAGTCGATGGGAATTCCATCAACTTTTCGATTAGTTAATCAAAATTTAACATCCCTAGCTAGAACATATATTTATTTATTTCGACAGTTTGAGATAGATGGTAATGTAAGAATATTTTTTCTCCTCTCTCTCAGTATAGTGTAATATAGTATATTGGCCACTCGGTAAAGGAAAGTTCAAAGAAAGGTCCAGAGCTTTATTTGTACAGATCATGTCATATAGGCATTACTATTGCAAAGGGACACATTTTGGAGGATTACTGTAAAGATTATCCAGTGCTTAGTCATGCAACTAAGAAATGAGACGCCAAAACAAGCCAACTATAACATAGTGTAATTCCAGTGATAGGAATCAGTAATGAAAAGAAAATAAATGTGTAAGGCAGAAGTTCTACCAGCTGTATATTTATGGTTTATCAAAGCTAGGCCAGCAAAGTCCAATGGAGATAGACAGGGAATCTTTACACAGCTAAATGCCTGGTTCCTGTAATGAGGTCTGTTGAATTGCATCTTCCAGGATTTTCTCCAGTAATTCATTGGCAGGCTTTTTCTCCCCAACTAAATATTCTTTCTGGGCTTCTCTAATACATAGTTTTGCCAGGAAGAGGATTGCCACATCAGTTGTCTGTCATTAGAGGCTTTCTCCATTGGGACTAACGTGCAGCATTCTGTCTATACATCTCAACTTAGACCTGGAAATTATTTGTATATTTATTTAAACGAAAATATTATTTTAATTTCTGACTATGCCCATTGCTCATTTCAAATAATAAATGCCTTCTTTATGACTCTATTTCCTGGGCATCTCCTTAGAATGCCATAGGATTGTATATAAATTAGTTCTTTAAGGATGTCTACTGCTGGGACCCTTTTGTATTCTGAGATTTCACAGCACAGAATTTGCAGCAAATGATTTGTGCTTCATAAGTTAAACTGTCGGTTAATAGTAAAAAGTAAGTTTCTCTCATTTGAAGGTTGTGAAGGAAGCCTTTAAAATATGAACTGCTTGAAGTGGTCTCCTGAGTTCTCCTGAGTTTGCACGCAAACCACATGAAAGTGACAGCTCTTGAGTGTTGGGAACAATCTCCTCATTCATGCAGTTCAGCATTAATGCTGAAGACAAACAGTGATCATTTATGTCAATATTAACATTTTTACTGATGGTTATAAAGAAAAACATTCATCTTGTGTGTTTATAGTTGCTGGATGCTGCAAAAGATATTGAGACATTGGAAAAACGTTGCAAATGGTTGTTAGACAATAATTCAAGTCTTCACTCAAAATCTCAATTTCCTTCCTTGTGAGAATAGGAGAACAAGAGATACATCCACTCTAAAGTGCCAAAAATCTCAACAGCTCCTCTTGTGCCAAAATTAAAACTACCTTCCTTGTTTTTATAGATGCTAAAAAAGCTCCAGGCGTGTTCTGCCCAGCTGTCAAGTCTTCTAGGTTCCTCCTCACAAATTGCATGGAATAAGTTATGTCCCTGAACTGGGCTTGGTGAAACATAGGTTCTGTTCCTGGCTGGGCTACAGACCTGCTATGTGACCTTGGACATGTCACTTCACCTCTTTCCTCGCTTTGCCCTTGTGTGTCTTGTCTAATTAGAATGAAAGATTTTTGTGACTTGGTCTCTCTGGCTGTGTGTTTGCACATTGCTTAGCACATAAGGAGCCAGTCTCAGTTCAGTTCTGTAGTTATTAGAGATGTGAAAATGTAATTGTGTATATGGTTACATACAAGGCCCACCCCCTGCACTACTGCCTCTGTATCAGAGACAACAGCACGGGGAGCCGACTAGCTCTGGCGGAGGTGCTCCCTTCCACCCCTCCCCCGGCATTGCTGCCTCTCTAAAAGGCAGCATCATTGGGGACAGGTCGGAGCTGCCTGCCCCCACATGCAACCACTGACTTTTTTTTCCCAGCAGTTACACAATTACTTACTTAAATGCATCTTGGGACTTGGGAGAGGCGGCAATTGGGGGGCTGCAGGAGAGCTTCCACCCCCAGAAGCCCGCAGAGCCAGCCCAGTCCTTCCCATTGGGGGCTCGTACCCCATTCCTCCCTCACCTCCTTCCACTTACCCTTCCCTAACCCCCCTTCCTGATGTACAAAATAAAGAAAACGTGAAGTCAAAAATAGAATCTCTCTTTATTGAACAAAACTCGGGGAGACTGGGAAAAGGAGGTGGGAGAGGGAAAGAGAAAGGGTGGGAGAGGGGAGGGCAACTAAAATGATCAGAGGTTTGGAAGAGGTCCCATATGAAGAGAGGCTAAAGAGACTGGGACTTTCCAGCTTAGAAAAGAGGAGACGGAGGAGGGATAGGATAGAGGTCTATAAAAGCATGAGTGGGGTGGGGAGGGTGCATCAAGAAAAGTTCTTCATTAGTTCCCGTAATAGAAGGACTAGAGGATACCAAAGGAAAGGAATGGGTAGCAGGCTTCAAACTAGTAACAGAAAGTTCTTCTTCACAAAGCAAATAGTCAACCTGTGGAACTCCTTGCTGCAGGAGGCTGTGAAGGCTACAACTAGAACAGAGTTTAAAGAGAAGTGAGATAAAGTGATGGAGGTTGGGTCCATGGAGTGGTATTAGCCAGGGGGTAGGAGTGGTGTCCCTGCCCGAAGTTTGTGGAAGGCTGGAGATGGATGGCATGAGACAAATGGCTTGGTCACTGTCTTCGGTCCATCCCCTCCAGGGTCCCTAGGGTTGGCCGCTGTCGGCAGACAGGCTACTGGGCTATATGGACCTTTGGTCTGACCCAGTACGGCCATTCTAAGCTCAGGGCTCAGGGTCGGGGGTCTCAGTGGACCACCTTGATTTTCATGCACACCTGCTCCTGGGTGGCCAGGCTGGCATCTCTCCTGCCCTAGCCGGCCACTTTCCCGTGCCTAGTGCGGAGGTCGTGGATGAGGTCCACGATGTCCACACTAGCCCAGGCGGGTGCCCGCCTCTTGCGGTCCCGGGCAAGCTCACAGGAGCCGCCAGCCTGGTCCCGGGAAGAGGGGGAGGGCTGGGGGGCATCGGGTGGGTGGCTTGAACCGTGCCAGGTGCAGGGTCTTCTAGCTGGGTGCTGGCAGGCTTGCACCTGGCATGGGCACCGTAGCCAGCCCGTGCCCCTTTCAGGAGTCCGGGGCCAGGAGGGGGGCAATAGAGTTTCCCTGGTGTTGGCCAGAGTGGCCACCAGGGAAAGCTGGGGAGGGCTATATACCCCTTAATTCGAACTAGTAAGTTCGAACTAAGCTTAGTCCTCGTAGAATGAGGTTTACCTAGTTCGAACTAAGCGCTCCGCTAGTTCGAATTAAGTTCGAACTAGCGGAGCGCTTGTGTAGCGCCTATCAAAGTTAATTTGAACTAACGTCTGTTAGTTCGAATTAACTTTGTAGTTTAGACATACCCAGTTAGAGGCAGCAAAGTGGGGGAGAAGAAGGGGTACCTAAAGTGGTAGCACCGCATAGCTGAGCCTGGGATCAGTTGTGCAATGCTGCCCTTTTGAAACGCTGCCTTCATGTTTCAAAGCAGCAGCTGCCACATGGAGCCCAGCTGATCCCGGGTTCTGTGGAAATGCTGTGCAGAGCCCAGGATCAGCTGGAGACTCCCCAGCTGACCTCAGGCTCCTCGTGACATTTCAAAATGGCAGCGCAATACTGAGTTCCCCGCTGACCCTGGACTCCATGAGGTCACTTCTGCTTTGAAATGCACAAGAGTCCCCAGCAGGGGCTCTTGTACATTTCAAAGCTGTCATGCCTACATGCCTTTCAAATCTGGCTCGCCACATTTCAAAGCTGGCCGCAGGCTGCATGAAGAATTCTGCATTCCTCCTTTGAAATGTGCATTTCAAAGCGGAAGTGTCCTCATGGAGCCCGAGGTCAGTGGGGGACTCAGTGTTGTGCTGCCAATTTGAAATGTCACACGGAGCCTGGGGTCAGCTAGGGACTCTCCTGGGCTATGTGCGGCATTTCTACAGAATCTGGGATTAGCTGGGGCCTCTTGTACATTTCAAAGGAGGAATGCAGAAGTGCCTATCAACTAGATGAGTACTTGATGGAAATTCCATCGACTACTCAACTAGTAAATTAACTGCTAGTTAACTTTCTCAGTCAAATTAAACTGGCAAAACATGTAGATAATGTGGGTTTTTGTGCTCTTAAACAGCTCTTATTCTGTTGTGAAAATCTCAATTCTCTTACTTCACAAGGGAAAATGAAATGTAAAAATGTGTCATCTGGCCATAGAAATTAGGGTTAAGTTTTGAACTAAAGACGTTATTAATTTGGTACTCTCTACAGGCAGTCCCCGACTTACGTGGATCCGACTTACGTCGGATCCCTAGATACGAACGGGGTGAGGCAACTCCCGCACATGTGCAGCAGCATTCCCGGGGCTCGCTCACCTGGGTCCTAGGATCCTCCTCCTCCTCGGGCCGGCTCCGACTGGGGTCCCGCAGAGCTGCCGGGCAGAGGAAAAGTGCCTCCCCACGCCCGCTGCCCCCCCCCACCCCCTGCCAGCAACAGGCTGCCCCCTCCCCTGAGCAACAGGCTGCCGAACAGACAAAAGCAGCCTCTCTGCCCCTCCTCCCCTCTATACATGCCGGGCTCCCGGAGCGCAGCAGCGTCCCCGGGGCTCGCTCACCTGGGTCCTAGAATCCACCTCCTCCTCCTCTTCCGCCGGCTCCAACTGGCCTCTGCCTGCAGCAGCTGGCCACAGGGACAGGGATCCCGCAGAGCTGCCGGGCAGAGGAAAAGTGCCTCCCCACCTCCGCTGCCCCCCCCCCGCAGCCTCGCATCCTGCACGCCTCCCCCCTCCCCCCCTGCCAGCAACAGGCTGCCCCCTCCCCTGAGCAACAGGCTGCCGAACAGCAGACAAAAGCAGCCTCTCCACCCCTCCTCCCCCTATACATGCTGGGCTCCCTGGGCAAACAAAGACTCCACCAAAACAAACAAAGTGCTGGCCTCATTGTGTTAGCAAAAAAAGGACCCTCCTCCTAGAACCCTGGGTGGTGTGTGGAAATAAAGCTATTAGCTCAAAGCATGGTGCAGAGCTGTTTGGTATTTGATGATTACTCCTTTAGTCCTGAGTTTGTCACAGGGACAGAAATAGATGTGAAATCTTCTGAACAGGGGAACAGACAGCAAAACAAACATTAGAGGGGAGTTAACCTTTCCCTATGCTATCCAAAACTAAAAAAAAATGTTTGGCTAGAGTTTCCCCTACAATATGTACCAGTTCCGACTTACATACAAATTCAACTTAAGAACAAACCTACAGTCCCTATCTTGTACGTAACCCGGGGACTGCCTGTACTTCTATACACTTAGTCATTCTCTTGCCCACTCATCTTGAAAATTCACAGACTCTCAGGTTTTGTATGGAATCATTTCAAGTGAAAATGGGTAGTTTTGCGCAGCTTCCTGAAAATCTTCATTATGCTTTGTAGAAAACTAAATTTTAAAAAATAAACTTCAGGTACATAATAGAAAAGAAAAAAGGTGTGACTGAAATTAACTTCACCTTGGAATTGGTAAAGTGATCTGTAGGTCACTGGACTCAAATCAAATGGAATCAAAAGATAGTGACCCTCTCACAGCTGAGCTTTTGGGAAATGAGTTTTGAGGTCTCGGTCCAATTTCTAGTGGAGAAGTCTGAAATGGCACACACCATATTTACATTTGTCATTGACTTGGCAACCATTGATATCCTCCACTGCCTGGTCTTCAAAGTATTGGATGGTGTGACAGGGCTTTAAGACCAGGACTCAGGCCCGAAGCCGGGGCTGGGAACAGAGGGGCCAGCTGAAGCCGTTAGAGTGAGTGAGAGCCCAGCTGGCAGCCATATAGAGAAGCACAGTTTGCTTAGAGAGGAAAGGCCAGTGAGGGACTGACTGCAGAGGAAGCAGGAGCTCCCAGGAGGGAGACCAGCTGGGGATAGCCAGCAAGGGCTGGGAGAAGGCCAGCTAAGACTCCCCCTGGCTAGAGGCCGGGGCAAGGCCCAGGGTTTGGAGGCAGATCACAATGCGGGTTAGGTAAGCGGGGCAGCAGAGATAACCCCATTGCCAATCATGAGCAACCCATACAGACTGTAACTTGCCCTGAGAGGGGCTAGAGGAGGACAATCAGGGGGCACTGAGGCATGGTGGGGACCCGCACCGTGAAGGATGGCAATAAGACTGCACATCCTTCTTACCCCAGAGGATGGTAAGTTACAAATTGGGGTGGAGTGATATTAGTCAGTATTGTTTTTAAACTATCTGTTCATATTGTGGAGTGATAATATCAGTCTCTGTGAATGTCAGTCCCAGAGCTTTCACAAGCATAAATACACTTTTCCTTTAATGGGAGAAAGTCACTTTAAACATCACATATATACCTGAATGGTTTGCACCTACTCTTGTTACAAACAGAAGATAAGATTACTGTATCTGGAAGAGGATAAGGGGATTTTTTCAGTTTATTTTATGTATCTGATAGTACTTCATACAGCACAAGTTTCGAATATCTATTTATCATCAGTTGTGTTGCTGGTGTCCGGCACTGTCATGACGGCATCAGTGTCATACCCTGTTCTGGTCAGTATAAAGATCTGTGCAATTTATACGCACTGAGTGAGACCCTTACTCCCTTGACATCACAGGCAACAATCCCATTAACTTCAATGGACCAGCATTTTACCCTGTTATTTAAGGGCGTGTCTACACAGTAAAGTTATTTCGGACTAACGGCCGTTATTCTGAAATAATTATGCAAGCATCTACACAGCAATTCCATTCTTTTGAAATAATTTTGAAATAATGGATGGCTTATTCTGACTTCTTAGTCGAAAGTTAGATGCCTGAAAGGAGACCAGGGCCTGATGAAATGCATCCTAGAATACTCAAGGAGCTGATAGAGGAGGTATCTGAGCCTCTAGCTATCATCTTTGGAAATTCATGGGAGACAGGAGAGATTCCAGAAGACTGGAAAAGGGCAAATATAGTGCCCATCTATAAAAAGGGAAACAAGAACAACCCAGGAAACTACAGACCAGTTAGTTTAACTTCTGTGTCAGAGAACATAATGGAGCAAGTAATTAAGGAAATCATCTGGAAACACTTGTAAGGTGGCAAGGTGATAGGGAGCATGGATTTGTAAAGAACAAATCATGTCAAACCAATCTGATAGCTTTCTTTGATAGGATAACGAGTCTTGTGGATAAGAGAGAAGTGGTGGATGTGGTATACCTAGACTTTAGTAAGGCGTTTGATACGGTCTCGCATGTTATTCTTATCAATAAACTAGGCAAATACAACTTAGATGGGGCTACTACTATAAGGTGGGTGCATAACTGGCTGGATAACCATACTCAGAGAGTAGTTATTAATGTTCACAATCCTGCTGGAAAGGTATAACTAGTGGGGTTCCGCAGGGGTCTGTTTTGGGACTGGCTCTGTTCAATATCTTCATCAACGATTTAGATGATGGCAGACAGAGTACTATTATTCATTTTGCAGATGATACCAAGCTGGGAGGGGTTGCGACTGCTCTGGAGGATAAGGTCATAATTCAAAATGATCTGGACAAATTGGAGAAATGGTCTGAGGTAAACAGGATGAAGTCTGATAAAGACAAATATAAAGTGCTCCACTTAGGAAGGAACAATCAGTTTCACACATACAGAATGGGAAGTGACTGTCTAGGAAGGAGTACGGCAAAAAGGGATCTAGGGGTTATAGTGGACCACAAGCTGAATATGAGTCAACAGTGTGATGCTATTGCAAAAAAAGCAAACGTGATTCTGGGATGCATTAACAGGTGTGTTGTGAGCAAGACACGAGAACTCTGCGCTGGTTAGGCCTCGATTGGAGTATTGTGTCCAGTTCTAGGCACCACATTTCAAGAAAGATGTGGAGAAATTGGAGAGGGTCCAGAGAAGAGCAACAAGAATGATTAAAGGTCTAGAGAACATGACCTATGAAGGAAAGCTGAAAGAATTGGGTTTGTTTAGTTTAGAAAAGAGAAGACTGAGGGGGGACATCATAGCCGTTTTCAGGTATCTAAAAGGGTGTCATAAGGAGGAGGGAGAAAACTTGTTCATCTTGGCCTCTGAGGATAGAACAAGAAGCAATGGGCTTAAACTGCAGCAAGGGAGGTTTAGGTTGGACATTAGGAAAAAGTTCCTAACTGTCAGGGTAGTTAAACACTGGAATAAATTGCCCAGGTAGGTTGTGAAATCCCCATCTCTGGAGATATTTAAGAGTAGGTTAGATAAATGTCTATCAGGGATGGTTTATACAGTATTTGGTCCTGCCATCAGGGCACGGGACTGGACTCGATGACCTCTCAAGGTACCTTCCAGTCCTAGTATTCTATGATTCTATGATTCTGTAAACCTCATTCTATGAAGGATAGCGCCTAATCCGAAATAGGTATTTTGAAATAAGGCATGTGTAGACGCTCTACTTCTGCTATTTTGAAATAGCCCCTCACCAAGGCCATTCAAAGTTATTCCTCCTAGGGCTCTAAATCGAGATAGCATGCCTACATTAGGGAAGCCTGCCTCAGACTAATTTTTGGGCTTCCCTGCAGTGTAGATGTCTTATTTTAAAATAAACTATTCCAGAATAACTATTTTAGTATAGCTTATTCCAAAATAACTGTGCAGTGTAGACGTAACCTAAGATCCCTGTGTTTTGCATAGAGCAGTAGCAAAAGAGCTCTCATAAAAATTGGAGAGAATTATATAAATGCTAGAGAGAAAGGAATCCTTATTTTAAGGGTGTATGCAACTGCCTTCCATAGTAATCAAGTTAAAAACTGAATGAGGCTGTTTTAATATACCAGAAGTAAAGGAAGAGAAGTCCCTTTAAAAAAAAAGAAAGAAACAATTGAGTCAATTGTCAGCATGTTATTTGCAGAGATATTCAGTGACCATTCATCTATGCTTTCCCTTCTGTCCTCCGAGATGCCATTTTCTACATTCTTTGGTTATTGTTTTTTATCTGAGATTTGTAAGTCCTCACAATGTATTAGTCAGATATTAACATAATTAATGTGCTGTTTTCTTCCAGATTATTAATAAAGATGTTACGTAAAAATAGGCCAAGCATTAATAACTGCTGTTGTTCACTGGACACCCTACTCAACATGATAGATTGCCTTTTATTAGCTGTCCTTCAGCCCATTACATGAGTGACTCTTATCTCTTTGGTATGTTTGTGCTGAAGCTAATCAACTTAAAGATGTGAAATGTGTGATTTGAAACATACCATGCTGTCATTATATTCACTGTGCAAACAGTTGTTAAAACATCCATAAAGGATTAAAAATTTAAAGATTCCAATTAAAAAATCAGGAATTTCTATGAGAAAAGTATGTTATTTTCATGTAGGCTTATTTAAGGATACCATGAATAAAATGTTTTCATCACATTGTCTAATGTTGTTGGAAAGTGATGATATGGTGCCAGACAGGGTGATGTAAGTCGGAAAACAGAGTAACAGAAAAAAGCACTTTCAGAGATTGTTTGGTACGTGGTGTAGCATCTCAAATCCCTTTGATTTTTACAAGGCTCTCTGAATAATCCAAGCACAAAGGCTCCTCTCTACACTATTCTTTATACCGTTTTTGTGGCAGATGATACCTTTTTCAGAGTACTCTTAGACATGCCTGATTTCTCTAAAGGAACAGAAGTAGTTCTTCAAGGGAATCTTTCTTTATATCACTCTTTGCCCCCTTCCTTCTCCCCATTTGCTCCAACAGATATTTGTCTAGTTCTTTTGTGGGTTTTCTCTAACCCTGTTTCTATCCCCTCTGGAGATGTACTTGAGCCCTTAATAACATTTGTAGTTGTTATATACCTGAGGGCCCCAATCCTGTGTGCAGTGCCTCATATATGAACTCTAAATTGTCAGTGATGAGGAACCACCATAACTCTTGGTAAAATTTTCTAGTGGTTTATTCATGTCACTGTTAAAAATGTACACCTTATTTCCAGGTGGAATTTGTCTGGCTTCAACTTTTAGCCATTGGATTGTGTTATATCTTTCTCTGCTTGATTGAAAAGGCCATTGTTAAATATCAGTTCTCCATGTACAGTTGAAAGCAACCGTAATCAAGTCTCCTCTCAACCTTCCCTTTGTAAAACTAAATAAATGGAGTTCCTTGAGTCTATCATGTTTTCTAATTCTTTAATCATTCTCATGGCTCTACTATGAACCTGGTCTAGTTAATATTCTTCTTGAACTGAGGACATCAGAACTGACCACATTATTCCAGCAGCAGTCACTCCAGTGCCAATATACATCTTAACTGAGATTCCCATTTATGTATCCAAGGAATTGTGTAAATCCATTTGGCCATAGAGATGCACAGGATTGGATTCCCAGGATAGAGTCCCCCATTGCACATATGACCTATATGCTCTTTGGCTCTAGATATATACATTTAAAGTTAGCCAAATTAAAATGCATGTTCTTTCCTTGTGCCCAGCTTGCCAAGTGACCCAGATCATCCTGTGTCGGTGACCTGTTCTTTTTATTATTTATCACGTTCCCCATTTTGTGTCATCTGCCAACTTTTCAGTGATGATTTTAATACATAGAGTTAATTGCAACATGAGTTTCTTCCCAAGAAAAAGTTGAACTTCCATTAAAAAAAAACATTTGGCCTCAAATAAAATGTTTTGGGATTTTTGGCTAAAATGTGAAAATTTTCCATAGAAAATAGACACTTCCCACAAAATTTTAGTTTAGTCAGCCACATAAATAATCATTACCCTCCAATTTCTTCTCAAATGTTGCCAGCTCCTCATTTCCCCATCCACAGACAACGCCTCCTGCTTCCCTCCCTGGACAAAACAACAAAGTCAGATGACTCTTTCTTCTGACTTGTCTCCAAGAAAACCTCTCCTAATACAGAATATACACAAATATATGCACAACTTTAAAACCTCATACATTAACTATCTTTCTGGTCTTCACAATCACTTTATCCCCCAGCTCAGTTTCCTTCTCTGATCTCCTGTAATTTCAGGCTGTGAACATTTGATTTCCTTTTTCAGAAATAAAAGGCCAGGTCTTCTTTAGCTATCAGCCCAAAATGTGGGGGGATTTTCGTTGTGAAGAACCTGCCAGTGAGATTCCTTCATCAACAAGAGCAGAATCAATTCTTTTGCTGTGGTTTTCATTATTTTTCCTACCTCTCATTCTTTACTATCTCTGTCACAGTGCAATGTTGTTCTTGATGGGTATGGCTATTCCCTGATTACTTTCCTTAAACTTATGTCTCTTCTTCCTTTGTGCCTAAGAAGGCATTTTCTCTCTGGAAAAAAATGTATTTAATCTCCATAATACTGGAAAAGAAATAGGGACTGTGTCTTTGCATTTAGACAGTGGCAACTATATTGTAAGTACTACCACAATCTAAATAATAATTAATACATTCCTCCTCAAAAAAGTAGCTAAGGGGTTTTTTTAGACCATATTACAGAAAATTCTAATTTTGTTTTACAAAAAGCAGTTGTATATTGTTTCACTTAATGGCAGTTCATGTTATCATAGTAAGGTGAAATTACAAACCATAATCATATATTTGTAAGCTTTTAACCATTATCATGAAAATGGTATGCCTCTTAATATATACCATGGGTTAACTTTTATTATAGGATGCAATTTGGAAAGTGAAATATTTTCTACTGTAAATAACTCTTTAAAATGAAGATGTTAAAAAAGTGCTTAGCATGAATGCACTTTTAATTTGCTTTATACCTTAAGTAAATTCAGAGGGAAACTTGGATAAACAATACTGACATCATTATTGACACCTCACTAACTGCAAATGAGTCTCCCTCCGTCTATCTCCCAATTCTAGCATTTTGCCTAATTCTGATTTCATGCGTTAGTGAGTTCTGAACAATCCGTGTCTCAGAGCGCATCATGTACTAATTTTGCTCTGACAACCTTATAATGGGAATTTGAATACTTATTACATTTTTCTTGTGAAAAACAGAAGGGAGAAAAAGACCCTCTGTTTACCTTGCCTCAATAAAATAATAGTGGATTTGCTCTTTTTTCACTATGAAATCTCATTTTTAATAACAAGTTCCAATTTGCAGCACTGCATGTTTTGTTTCTAAACTACTTCCTTTTCAGATGAAAAATTTTTCTGGGGCCTTGAAATTACTAGTTTATCTGAAGCAAAGTACACTCTGCACAAGCTCCTTTAAAAACAAAAAGGAGAAGTAGCCCTTGTAACAATATAAACCTAAAAGATTGTTTCATCCTGAATCAAATTTTCAACAATAATTCATGTTAATATACAAATCATAGGTATTCTTCTTGAATTTGGAGTTTTTTAATGCTATGCCCTTTCTCATTTGGAAAGGATCAAGCCCATACAATAACCCTTTGTTGTCTATTGCATACCTACTCAAGAGTATTGTACATCCTCTCTGCTATTCCATCAATACACAGCAGCCTCAGATTGCTGAATTTAAAGACACATGCTTTCTCCTTTGAGACTGAATTCCAATTGGATATCTGGATCGTGCATCATGGCTCAAAACGTACCTTCATCTGATCTTCAGATAAATGTGTATACTGAAAGATATAATCCATATAATCTTCTATAGTAGATGAATTCTTAATTATTAAAAATTATTTCCTCCTTAGCATTGGTTTGCCTGTTTTGTCATAAAGTAATTTTCTCTATATAGAATATAGCATTTTTATTGAAAAAACATAATATTGAAATGAACCAAATCACACACTTCCACCAGAATTCCAGAGTGTAGAGAGTGACAGAATGAAATTCAGTTTACACAGAACAGCTAAAAAAGCTGGCATGCTGTCCTTTTATGTCTAATTGTCAAGGAAAATCTCAGAATACCCTGAAGTTTTTACCTCTGACTTCTACAATTTGATTAGTTTAACTGAACCCTTGTTTACTTTTTATTGTAATATATTTCCTTTTGGCTTGAAGATGTGAGTGCATTAGGGAAAAAATGAAATAAAATAAAAATATTTCCATGGATCCACAAAGCCCAAAATCACTGCTTAACATTTATATAGTAAGATGTACACTGAGCTTTACATGCAGAGAAGGCACACAGCTCTTGTCCTGACAAATGTACTATCTAAGGGCTTCTATCCAGCCAAGTCCAGTGATCCTTCACCCTACACCCTTCAAAAAAAGGTAGAGATTTGTGCATACTGACTGTTTGCTCATTTGTAGGAATGGCTTGTTTTGCCTTGCTAGTAGGTCTCCTTTAAGTTGTTTCTAAATAGGGAGTCCTACTGCCCTTTTCTAACATCATGCTATCTTCTCTGTGGGAAAGTGTTTACTGGGTGACTGCTTAACACACTCCTCCTCTTTTCTCCACAAGTACTGGGTATCTTCATGGGGCAGCTACATATAGACCATTCTTTCACTATGACATAGCAGTAATATGCAATTACTCCAATGAGTCCTGCTCATCTTCCATAATTTACAAGGGAAGCTGGAAATGATGCCTCAGAGCACATATAACACCCAGAAAATCTGAGAATCATCCCTTTTCTCCTGCAAGATTAACTTTCAGCTTTGTCATAAGATTTCTAGTGATTCCTACTTCTGGCTGGACCAGAATTAGAATAAGACCATCTTTTCCATCAGGCAATCCCAGAAGTTTGTTAATGCAACACATAGCTGGATGCACTCTGCATCTGGTTCTAACTCTAGGGGTACATCTACACTACAGGGCTCAACTCGAAATAAGCTACTTGAATTGAGCTACATCAATTGCGTATCTTATTTTGAAATAGCTTATTTCAAAATAGGGAGTGTTTACACAGCACTTATTTCAAAATAGAGCACTCTTCCTCTGATTTCCCTTATTCCTTATACAATGAGGAATACAGAAGTCAGAGTAAGAAGTCCTCCAGCTTGACAATATTTTGACACTATTTTGAAATAACTGTCTGTGTAGATGTGGACTAAATTATTTTGGAATAATGCTAGTTATTTTGAAATAGTGTTGTGGTGCTGACGTACCCTTGCGGGAGAGGCAGGAATGCAGCTATTTCTACAGGCACACATGAGATCTTCTCTCTGTTAATCTAGCTAGGGTCACCCAAAAATATGACACATGCTGGGTAACAAATTAGGTAACGTGTTAAATATGCTCCCTTTTCCTTACTGAAATCTCATCAATTGAGAAAGGCCAAACACACTGCTGGATGATTATGCATATGCCCTGAGGGCTCTCTTATGGGAGATACTGATAGATTTTATTCTTTTACTCATCCTGTTCAATATGCAGTCAAGGATAGTAGGGGAGTAAGTGAAGAAATTTAATCAATAATCTAATGATACCTAACTCTGTCTCCATTTCATGGAATGCAGACAACCAGGTGAATCATTTCAGGAAAAAAAAGGGTAAAATTGTGTCCACGTATAGAACAGTATATGTGATTATATTAATCCTGCAAAGTGAAAGGATATGGAAGGGGCAATAGCTGGAAGACATAATGGTGCATGCAGAAGTGAGAGGGAGGGGAAAACCAAGGTCAGGGGAGAAGCAACTGTCTGCCTTTTTCCAGAGCAAATGAGGCCCTTGCCAACAACACAGGTGATCAGCAGTCTCAGCTCTCTGTTCCATCTCAGCCAATGTCTGACCAAGATGAAGGCCTGAATAAGGAAGAACTGGTTGCCGTTCAACACATATAACTTCACAACCATGAGATTATGCTCACTGACGAGGTGAAAAAATTGGAGAGATGGCAGACATATTAGATCTCATGGTTGAGAAGTTATCCACACCTCTGGTGACACAGATTCACAACCTCTGCTGATTCTTGAGGCTCGGCTATCAGTAGTAGAAAGGAAAGCTTGTTCTCTATGCTTAGCCAAGCAATTGTGTCCTTTTTTTCAGCCGGAGTTATTAGCAGAGTTGTAGAAAACCCTCGATGTTAAGATCTGGAGAGGTTGGGGATGGTAGAGAAAAAAAGTTAGTTTTTTTTGTTAACTTCTCTGTCCTAGGACCAGAGAGTCCAGGTGGAGGGCTGGTGGTTGTGAGTTCTGCAGTGAGGCTAGAGCATAGTAGTGAGCTGTCCTGTGGCAGCAAAAGTGGGAGCCCAGCAGTAGGGCTGCTGCCCGGTGGCAATACTGAAGAAGTCAGGGGGCCAGGAGGCAGCGGGGTTGGAGGCCAGCAGTGAAATTGCCTAGCAAGACCAGGAAGCAGTGGGGGCAACCCAATAGCACAACCAGAAGCCCAGTAGTCCCGCGGTACTGTCTGGTGGGACTAGCAGGCAGCGCAGCTGCCTTGCAGGGCTGGGAGTCTGACCACAGTGCTGCCTGGTGGCAGGACCAGGAACCTGGGAATGGGGCTGTCCTGTGGCACAGGAAAGAGCCGGGGGGCCCTGCTGCTGCCTGGTGGACCTGCGTGGTGAGGATGGGAGGCAGCAGAGCTGCCCAGTGAGGCTAAAGCCCAAGTGGGACTGCTGCTCAGTGGCACAGCTGGACCCCAGCAGAGAGGCTGCCTCATGAGCCTGGCAGTGGTGCTGTGCATACTGGCAGTGGGGCTGGCACAGTGGGCCAGGAGCCCTGTGTACGGAAGGGCTGGCTGCAGGGGGAAGCCAGATGGGAGGCTGGCAGTGAGACCATGACTGGAAGGGGGCAGTGGCAAAGGGCCCCAAAATTATCTTCCCTGGTATGGCAAAATCCCTCATCTGGGACCAGTCAGGTTCCCAGGGTACCAGACCAAGTAGGTCCAACCTGTAGGTATAATCTGAATGAATGAACACTTAAAATGAATAAACATTTAAAATGAAGCTATTAGAGATGCTCATTATACCTATTAATGAAAATTAAGAGAGCTGCAAAAATTAGAAGACAAATCCTACTGAGGAAAATATGAGGAGCATTAATTCTGGGGGAACATGTATTACATGATAATTAGGCAAATGAAAAAAATTGAAAGGTAACTAGCAAAACACAATAATTAACAGCATCAGTTTTTTACTACATTCAACGCAGAAAGCCTGCCAAGCAATCACTGGGGACATTAGACACTTAAGGTGCTAAAGAAGCATCAAGGAAGATAAGACCATCACAGAGAAGCTGAATAAATTCTTTGCATCAGTTTCCACTGGAGAGGAAGTAAAAGTAATTCTCACACATGAGGCATTCTTTTTCTGGGCAACAAATACAGTTCCCATTTTAAAACGTATTTTTTTCAACCAACACTATTCCAGTCTCAATGCAGTATGCAATCCATTAAGCTAAACTGCTAACAAACCTTCAGAAATTCCTCAATAGATGCTTCTGAATTTATATCATGCAAATATTACCAAAGCTGAAGGAATTGGTAAGAAATATGTGACTTAATAACAAAAGTGATTAAATCTTCTAAAGTAAAATGGTAACACTGATATTTTGAGTAGTAAATTATTCAAAAAATTGCTGAAAATTATGTTTTGGATTATTCAACGCCAAAGTTGATGTTGAATAAGCCTTTTTCTATTGAAGTGGAAAAGGTGAACATTAATGAGTTAAGTATACTTGAGAATGAGATATTTTCAGTGCTACACTATCATCAAAACATATGTATAATAATGTAATTCCTCCATGTTCAGGGCCTCTCTGCAGCTCAGATAATTTAAGTGTCTGTTTTATTTTAAACATGCAAAAACTATAAACTAGTAACTGCATACGAAATGCAACTGATGGCAAACAGTTGGATTTGATAAGAAAGTCGCAACCTTCTTTAATAATAACATTACTTTCAGTAGAACACAAAATGAGCAATTTAAAGAAGCAAATGGAAGCACTTCACTGTGCATATATGTCATCAGACAGAGTTTTAAATGTCCTGAATATACATTACAAATGAAAAATAGAAGGAAAATTAAAGAACACTGTCATCTATTCAAGTTGGTTGGTCGAACACAGGATATGACTTTATAATGGCCTCAAGTATTAATACACAGAAAATGCATTTTACCTAATGCACTTGATTTTGTGTCTGAAAAACAATTTCATTTGCTAATAAAATAAAAATAAAATGAGAAGGATGAGTGAACATCTCTTCCTAAATGTTGAATTTATGGTTGTTCAAACAATATTTAAACTTTGTTGAAAATAAAGAAATACCTAACTCAGTCCTAAAGCACTTAGTGGAAGTTCAAATATTCTTCCACAACCACCATCATCCTCATAGCTGGATGATTGGAACAGGAGGATTGATGCCCCAGATTCTTAATGACACTCAGCGGAACTCTACAGAAGATTGTGTTTCTATATTTACATTCAACTACTGTAAGTTGATATTTGCACTTAGCAGGAGTAGGACTTTGATCAATCATATGTGTTTTACTCAGGGGACAGTAAGAAAAGACACTAAACTTACCAGAGCAATTAAAGGAGATTTCAGGGAGTCTTTGACAAATTACAGGCTGATGACACTGCTGTGTCATACTCAGTAGAAACCTGGCATGATCCAATTAACAGCAAAAGAACTGCATTCACAGGACAAGATTGAAAAACAATTCAAAGCAATTATGGAACCTTTCCACTGCTTAGGCAACATAACTGATTCCCACTATAAAAATCATAGACTGGGCCAACAAAAGAAAGAAGAGCTGAAATGTGGCTGATGAAACATTATCCTGAGTTTTTCCTTTCTCCTCCAGCATTTAAAATTGAAGATCCATATTTCTATTCCAAATCTGCAAAGGAAGTTGTTATAGCTCATTGGCACAAAATGATGCACACTGATGTGATTCAAACTACAAAAGTTGAATTAAGATAGAATCAAAAGATCAAATTTTATTTTGACAGTGGTTTTTTTGTCAAACCTTTGAATGGTCATCAAAAGCATAGTTGGAATAAAGAAGAGAATAAACACAGACATATAGATTTCTGTTCTAACTTAAAATTGGTCCTGGTTGTACTTCCATGTCCGAAAATTCTCCTTAATTGAAAATATTTAAAAGAAAACAATGACCATACAGAAAAATGAATTGGAAAGGAAAGGAACAAGTAAAGCTCTTCTTCATGCTTCCTCGGGAGTGGAGGGGAGGGGAGAGGAGGTGGAAGGAGGAACTCACATTTACTACATGAATTGAGCAACAAAGAACAAACACCAAACACATGTATGATTCTGATCTTTAATTATAATCTCATTAGTGTAATAGTATAAACAGAGCTTTAGCGTCCCAATGTAGTAGGAACTGTATGGACAACAAACAAATAGTCTTATTCAGCTAAGTAATCTGGGAAGTAGACTTTGAAATTTATGATGCTTATGTAGGCAGATTTCATTCCACATATTAGAAATATATTTAATTATTTGAATTCTAGGAATTCACTGGTTTAATATATAATTAGTATTTTGTCTATCTAAAAAAGCAGAATTGGCCATTTGTCTGAGCACACATTACTTGGCATGAAATGAAAGCCTGACACAAATTAAGAGTATTATTAGGAAGAAGGGGATTCAGAATGACATGTGAAAATAAAAGAAATATTTTCTGTAACACATTCTCAAGCTCTTGTCAGATTCCCTCTACAGGCTAAACACAGTCCATGATGAGAGCGTAGGATTTGATTAGTGCTTTTTGGTGAAATACTATAAAATGCATTTCTTTAAGAAAAAGCATAAAAAAATCTACTGTGTTAACTATAGAATCGATAAAAGACTGTATCTTATTCTATTTTGTAAACCATCATGTTATTTTCTACAGCAGGAGAAAAATGACTTGGACTTGTGTATAAATAGCAATTTGAAAGGCTCTCCACTTAATTAAATGTCCACTGACTAATCTGATTGCCCTGGTACATCTTCACAGTCTGTGATTTATAGACTGGCAAAGAGTCATGGGAGACATTTATCGTGTTAATGGTGACATATGGGAACAATGTCTGTTAAGTCTGCAATATTTTATTACAAATCTCTCACCAGTGTTTATAGAGAGAGTACTCTGTGTGTGTGTGGATGTGGAGGTACACCAATATTGCCTGTAAAAAAATAGCCAGTTTTAATTTGGTAAATAAGAGGATTTGGTGGCAAATTTTCCCCCAGAAACTCACAATATGGGGAGTTCTAATGATATAAATGGGAGAAAGCAGAGTTTGGCTCTAATGCAGATGATAACGCTATTCTAAAGGTTGTGCAATACTTTCTTAATGAAACTTAATGGAAAACAAAACTCGCCTGGTTTCCAATATACAACCTGAAATGCAGTCAAGAAACTTGTTTCAACTGTTCAGATTCACAGAATTTCACTTTGTCAATGCTTCCACTCAGTCTATGTCTAGACTACAGGCTTCTTGAGCAAGAAGCTTTTTGCGGAAGAGATCTTCCGCAAAAACTTCTTGCGCAAGAGAGCATCCACACTGCCTGGATGATCTGTATGTAATTGCTGTAGACAGAATGACCACCAGGGAACCTGTGCTTTTTCCTCCTCCCTCTTCTTGTGCAAAAAAAAACCCCCTTCTTGCCCGTCTACACACATTTTTGTGAAAGAGCTTTTATGCAAAAAGGAGTTATTCCTCATAGAAGGAAGAATAGCTACACCAGAAAAAAAATCCTGTTCTTTTGTTTTACTTGTGCAAAAATGTTCTTGAGCTGTGGATGCTCTGCGAGTTTTTGCGCAAAAACTCTGTAGTGTAGACCTAGCCTCAGTGATTAGATTTTACCTCTAGAGCCTGTCACCGCCCCAGCCCATCTTTTAAATCAGACTGCTTCATATGATTGGCACTTACAGACTTCAGCATGAGACAAATTGTTTGAAACTATACAAGAGAACAGAATTATCAGATACGTCGATGTACACAATATTTTGGGGAAGAGTCAACGTAGCTTTTGTAAAGGAAAATCATGCTCTACCAATCTATTAGAATTCTTTGATGGAGTTTGTTAAAAAAATCATCATGGTGATTTAGGGATAATAATAATTAGCTGTTATTACTTTTATTTATTTAGCCAACATGCAAAGACCTATATACTATAAAACAATAACAGAACAAAGTTTTCTGCCCATTGTAAGTCTCCAGACATTAGCCTCACCTCCCAGACTACAGTTCTCATGAGAAATTATACCATGAGCATATTGAATCATACTACTCACTACTGACTGTGTGCTGCCATTGTCAGAAACTTCACCAGTTTTACAAACCAGTTTGTAAAATTCATTTAATAATGAGCCAACTCATTATAAATCATTATAAATCTTTTCTTCTCATCCTTTCCTTAGAATCTCTTGTCTTCGTAGTATATTTTTTAGCTACTGTAGAAAATATAGTGTTATACTATTGTATTATGTGGGAGTCAGGGAAGCTAAAGCATTAAAGGGACTGAGATTATAACATATCATATGGAGATAACCATATAGAAGTTGACAAGTACATACCATCAGACTAGTCTCTACTATCTGGATGCAAAACAAGTCTCTACATAGTTTCCCCCTGAATCTGTTGTGGGAATAAAGGTTTTTGTATTCCCAGTCTCAGTTTCCTCTTTGACTCTTTCAGCCCCATTCTATCATTCTCCTCCTGCATCTTTGTACAATATAGATTTCCCTGCTCCCTCTCTCCACCTAGTTCTTTCATTCTGTTTCTCCTTCATAATATCTCATTTATCTTTGAGTTAGTCATCTTTCTGGTAATTGTTCCTCTAGCATCCTTATACTGCATTAATAACAAAACCATGATTAGCTTACTGTCATGTTTTAGCGGTTGTGGGGGGAATAAAAATGTCTGATATTTCTATTGATAAAATACTCTGAGGCACAGTATTCCACAGAATGACAAGATTAATTATTTTTGTCCTAAATCCAAGACACAATATGAGTAAGTCTAGATTACATCCCTCTTTCAACAGAGGGATGTAAATTAGACACTTCAAAATTGCAAATGAAGCCAGGATTTGAATTTCCCATGCTTCATTGGCATAATCACGTCATGGCGCTCTTTAAAAAAAGCGCTATTTTGAAAGTGAAACCGCAGTCTAGTCGTGGTTCTTTCAAAAATAGAAGCCTTTTTTGAAAGATCCGGTAAAACTGAGGTTTCTATTTTCAAAAAACTGTGTCTAGACTGCAGTTTCACTTTCTAAATAGTATTTTTTCAAAAGAGCGCCATGACAAGATTATGCAAATGAAGTGCGGGAAATTCAAATCCCAGCTTCATTTGCAATTTCAAAGTGTCTAATTTATATCCCGCTGTCAAAATAGGTATGTAGTCTAGACTCACCCTTAGTATCTTTTTCCTATTTATACTATAAAGAATAAGAAATGAAATTACTCAAACTGGAAAACACACCAAGCATCAGAATTAAATCTTTTCATTTATTTGAACTTCCAAGACAATTTTTGTCTGTCTACCAATTTGGTTCCCACCATAGCCAAACAGAAGAGCTAGAACCACATGATAACATAGACTCATCATTATAATGCCTAAATTCTAGGTTTTTTGCTGATCCACAGCCCTCACTTAGACTCCAAAGCTCCTTCTGTAGTACATGAGGACATTAGGTACCTACAAATGGGATTCACAAAAGCTAGTATGCTGAATGGGGAGCCATCTAAACTAGCCAATAGGAAATTCTAAGGAGAGGAAGAGGCCATAAGCTCCCATCCTCATAACAGGAAGTGCTTCTCTTCACTTGGGATTCACAGCCATGAACCCTCACTTGGAGTTAGAACTGATTTAGCTTAGTTTTTTATTCTCAAAAAAACAAATCTAAACAAGGAGTGGGGGCTACATACCCCTTATGACCGATAGTCCAATGGTTAGAGCACCTGATTTCAGATCCTTTTGCTCTGCCTCATAGGGAGTAGGAACTTGTACCCAGCTCTCCCATGTAAGAGCCACAGCCAAATGGTTAGAGGATATTCTGGGGTCTTTCTCTCAGGATATGTCTACACAGCAATGTTATTTCAGAATAACTGATGTTATTTCTAAATAAGAAACTGCATCTACCCAGAAAGTCATTATTTTGAAATAATTTTGAGATGATGGACTTCTTCCCTTGGCCTGGGATGATGATCTGTGGCCAACAGGAACTATGATCACTGGTACCAGCACCCAAGCAGGTAAATATAATGACAGTGGCCCACCAGGAGCTAACCCTGGTGAAATGTCACCATGTTATTGCCCATCACTGAGGTAGTCAGTTCGACCAGATTCTGAAGGATTAGTACTTCTGCACATGCATTGAACCTTTTGTGCATGCAGTTTAGGATGAAGAGTGTTTGTCTGTTTTTTATTTTAATTCTAAAACTTAATTTCACAAATAGAAACTTGAAATGCAACAATGTCACCCTT